>NC_136420.1:140910080-141457580 GCF_052625555.1 Lactuca saligna
TGTCAATGTTCATAAAGTTTTAGGAAGTTGATCAAAGCAAATAGATAAGATCATTAAGGTTCTTGTCATATTCTGTTTCATAGGAGTCCCAAAGGAACTCACTATGTGACTTAGAAAGTGATTGAGCCACCAACTTTCTCAAGACTTTGACACCCAACTCTCCAGAATTGTCAATATGTGACTTCATCTCCAAGATGTGATCACACCTAGACCTTGCCTTGCCAATAGGGCTTGGGTGACCTTAAACTTTTCAAGAACTTGTGGGTTAGGGAGAATAATTGGAGGAGGTGAAAGAAGTATGATTTCCATGGGATATCATCTTCATTTAGGAAAGCTTGTTTCAAGAGATTTGGGAAGATCATAGATGTCTAAACTAGACATCTTTTGGGAGATATTCAAGATAGTTGATTTAAAGTCCTTAATATAACACCGAATATGAAATATTATGGCTAGGACAGAACACAATACTTTTATAACTTGGAAGAGGGATGTCGTAATCCAAGCTATAAATATTTGAAGGTAGGTGAATGACGATTCACCAATTTCCACCAAGATAAACGAAATGTATTATTAGGTTTTAATTGGTTTTTGAAACTCCTTGATTCTTTTTAGATTCATTGAACTATTCAATGAAATGTTTCAATCTCGAGTGTGCCCTTTAGGTTTTGTGAATGAGATGTCGAGGATCACAAAACAAGGTGTGAAGTAACCATGCAAATTACTTGGTACCCTTAAGTGTTTACCCCTCAATCGATGTGTCGGTTAACCACACACGCTCCATCGATACTATGATAAACATTAAGTTACCCTTTGCCTACATTGTTAAATACAAATTAGTGTGCCGGTTAACCACACATGCTCCACTAACCGACTTAGATAAAGCGCAAAGTGTAATTTCATGGATTAGCACCTTATTCACTTTTTCCTAAGTAACTAAGATTGGGTATTTATAAAAGGTTTAGTTACTTAGTATTTATCATTAATACTTTTAATGAAGGGAGAATTCTAGTCCTTGTCCTACCCGTTCGGCTAACGACCCTCCACCGGTCAAGGAAGCGGTGGGTGAGAGTGGATACCCATTAAACTCCCATTTTATAGGAAGTAACCTTATACCCCTTATAGATCGACTTTGTGAATGAGGCCTACTAACGGTAAGACTGACTTGCTCTTATACATATATACATACATACATACATACATACATACATACATACATACATACATATATACATACATACATACATATATATATATATATATATATATATATATATATATATATATATTATTAACTTATAATATTATAAAGTATAAGGGTTGAATTTTAACTTTTAAAATTCTAAGGGCTAACTTGGAATTACAGTATTCATAAGTGACAACTTTGCAAATTCCAAAACTTGAGGACAAGTTTTGAAACTATTCAAAACTAATTAATTCCATAAATTATGTGTTTAAAGTAGTTTTACTTAAATCTCTTCAAGTTCCATAACTTGAGGACAATTTATGGAAGACTTTAAACTAATAAAAGAATGTAACTTTTCTTTATTTTGTAACTTGTGGAATTAATTAAGGTTACACATTTTATTTACTTAATGAAGTGACTCTTGAACCTCCATAACTTGAGGACAAGACTCTTCATTTTTGTAACCATTGCCAACTTTTATGAGTTTTATGAAACTTAAATGTGACCTTTCATGTAAATTGAGGATAAGTTACACAAACACATTTTAGAATCATCTCTTAGATTAAAATGGATTGAAAACTCATAATCAATTAACTTATCTATTAATCCAAGCAACTCATATGAACAAAGATAATTCACATCAAAAATTTTCACGTAATTAGAATAACTTTTAAACTAATACAAAACATGAATCTATTGACAATTATCTTTGAAATTGGAATAACATGAACATTACTACATCAAAAACAAGTATACTAGTTCAAAGACAGCTTAGGGTAATGTTCCAAGTCCAATTCCAGCTAAGAAACACGAAAACAAGATGTCAGGGGCCAAAACTTGTTGAGTTCTATAGAGAACTCGTCGAGTTCATGCAATAAACCATGAACTCGTCGAGTTTATTGAAGAAACTCGTCGAGTTTTCTGTCTGGACAGCTTCTTGGCTTCGAAAAATGTATTTGCATCAAGTATAATAGAAAGCAAGCCTAGGCTCTGATACCACTGTTGGGTTTTGAGCATTTTAACACTCCTAAGTATACATGCAACCCTAAATACCTTGGATATATGTTTTATTTATTATACATGTAAATATGAACTTTCCAAGGTATTCATCCTAACTAGCATAATAACATTGATTCATATGAATATATCAAGTTAGAATTACATACCTCTTTGATGTAGAATCTCTTCATGAAGCTTGAGTGCCTAGTGCCCCAAGTGTGACACCTAAAATGGTTCACAGCACACCAAATACACTTGGAATAGATTGAGGGAACATACACACTTTATGAAATCGGCTAGCTCTTCATTCTCACACATAGTTTTGTCTAGTGGCCGATTTTTGTCAGCAATAAGAGGCTTATATAGTTAGTGACAATTAGGGTAAACCCTAATTGTCATGGCTTTCCATTTCCTTGGATCCATGGGTTCAAATACACCATGGAGCATCCATGGAGCATCTTATGGGTTTTAGCCCAACTCGACAATCCATGAAGCATTGGCCCACTATACAAGTATGGATGATTTACACAATCAACCCATATATTTAATTAGTCTTCTTTTGATGACTTAATTAATCCTAGATTAATTGTTGATCAATACTAATTAAATAATCTTATTAATATATTAGAACTTATAATATATTAACAAACCTTAAGTGTTATTTGTCTCATTATAGTCTATCCAAATGCATGATGCCATGCAACCCAAATGGACCATGCCGAGTCGGGTCAAGTCTTACCAATTATAGTTATGGACTTAGACATTAATCCAACAAAACCCACCCATGCAGGTATTTATACTATTCTATCTAAAAACTCATCACATACTAACTCTTGGGGTGCTTGACACAGGTTGTGGATTTCACATTTGTTCTGATGTGCAGGGCCTAAAAAGAACTAAGGATGTGGAGCACGAGAAGATAAACTTGTTCATGGGGAATAGGAAAGTATCACCTGTAACCAAGATTGAATTTTACTCTTTATTTCTTAGTAGTGGGTTAGAAATAGATTTGAATAATTTTTGCTACTTGTCTGACATGGCGAGAAGCATTATTTCCTTTGATGGTTTGTACAAACAAGGTTTTACTTTTTCACTTGATAATGAAATTGGTGCAATAAATGGTTATTATAATGGTGTTTTTTATTTTAGAGCATTACCTTGTGATGGTGTATATGAAACTATGATGGTTATAGACAACTTAGGAAATAACGTGTTGCATATTGATTCTTCCAATGATTTAGGTAAGGCATCCTTATGGCATTGTCATCTTAGACATGTCAACGAGAAGCGTATAGGCCGGCTAACTCCAAAAGGCTGGAGTCTTGGAGTCATTCGACTTAAGGTCGGATGATACTTGCGAACCTTGTTTGCTTGGAAAGATGACTAAATCACCCTTCACTGGTACTTATGAGAGGGGTGAAGGTTTGTTGGATCTCATACACACCCAAGGTTGTAGAACTCGCTACTTGGTACCTGCTCGGCCTAATGGGGAGTAGCGAGTACTTAGGAATACTCGTGCAGTACTCGGATTCGGTAATTCATGTAGAAATATTTTTAGGAAAATTATATATGTCAAAATCAAGTTAAATCATAATTTGATTGAAATATATAACAAAATTACATACATGTGAATACATAATAACTGAAATACACACAATTGTCTCACTTCGTGACTAATTACTGAAAATTTAAGATATATATGTAGTAAGAATTACATGTGTGTGTTAAATAATAAATCATTAAGTGTATTATACATATTAATCTTGAAATTCTTGATTTTTTCTCTTTTTATGACATTTTTTACCCTTTGACCGAGTTTGACCGAGTTGGCTGAGTTTGACCGAGTAGGCCCGAGTTAGAGAGATGTTGACCAATTTTTAACCGATTTTGACCGATTTTTACCAAGTTTGACTTAATCCGAGTTTTTTTTGCCAAGTTCACATTACTCGCCTTAGTGGAGGGTTGATTCCGAGTAATCGGCCAAGTAGGCCGAGTTTTGCAACACTATACACACTGATGTGCATGGGCCCTTCATAACCACCACAAGGGATGCTAACCGCTTCTATGTGACTTTTACTGATGATTAAAGTAGATATGGCTATGTCTACTTAATCAAGCATAAGTCAGAAACCTTTGAAAGATTCAAAGAGTATCTTAGTATCAGTTTGGGCAGGAAGATAAAGATGCTCTGATCCGATCGAGGTGGTGAGTATCTTAGTATCGAGTTCCTAGACTATCTTAAGGAGTATGGAACTCTTTCACAGTTGATGCCACCTAGGACACTACAACTTAATGGTGTGACTGAGAGGCGCAACCAAACCTTGTTGGACATGGTTCATTCTATAATGTTAATTTAATTTTAATTCAAATTTAAATTCCAAACTTAACTTTTAATTGAAAATTTAAATTCCAAAACTTAATGGCAAGTTTTGAAATTTTTTCAAAACTATCTAGATCAAAATTCAAATAATATAATTAAACAATTAATTGGTGATTATCTAATTTTGACCTAATCCAATTCCATACATGATAATTTAATCAAATAAAAATAATTAAGGTTTATCATATAAGACAATAATTATCTAATTAATTGATAAATATCTTTTATTTTGACAAGGATAATCACATGATATCAATACAAATTAGATTTTATTAATTAAAAACATTTTTGGTAATTATCCTAAGTTAAAATGAGCCAAAATCCCGAAAATCCTTCTGTCTGACACTCTGACTCGCCGAGTTCATCTGACTCGTCGTGTTCATCAGGTGACTTGACGAGTCTGTCAGCCAGAGGGCAGATTTTTCGATTTCAAGCAATGAATAAACACATAATGCATCAAATACAATACAAACCAAGCAAGGCTCTGATACCACTGATGGGTTTTGAGCAAAACATCAATCCTATGGTGTACATGCAAAACCCTAAAGCTTTGGATCTAGGTTTCTCTATTGTACATGCAAAATTATCCAAAGCTTATAAACCCTAGATCTAACATATAAAAATCGAAATAATATGTAAAATAGGTTTAGATGATTACCTTTTGATTGTTGTAAGAATCTTCAAGCTTTGAGAGCCTAGTATCACAAATGTAATACCTCTAATCGATCACAAACACCAAGGCAAGAAGGATAATCTTAGAGAGAGGATATGGAGGCAAAATCGGCTCTAAGGACTCTAAGGTTCTTTTGGTAGCCGATTTTGGATGTCCTGGGGTCCCTTATATAGT
This sequence comes from Lactuca saligna, assembly GCF_052625555.1. NCBI lineage: Eukaryota > Viridiplantae > Streptophyta > Magnoliopsida > Asterales > Asteraceae > Lactuca > Lactuca saligna. The sequence goes on from NC_136420.1 coordinate 140,915,490, forward strand.
GGTGCTGCTAGGGTTTCAGTCAAAACTCTAATTGGATAACTTAGGCCTTAAATAGTCCAATGAAACATTCTGGAATGAGGCTTGAACGATTTCAAGGTGGGCTTCCACCCTAATTTCGTCCACATCCTTAATCCACAAGATCCACAACCCAAAATCGAATTATCTTATAATTGCAATTTCAGTCCCCTAAGTTCAATTAATCTCTTTTGATCACATAATTAATTTCTTAATTAATTCCTGACCAATATTAATTAACTAAAATGATTTCTCTTTTAATATATTATTCTTATAATATATTAATAAACCATAATAACCTCCTTCTCCACTAATTATCCAGTCAAATTGTTTTGGTGAAGGCAACCCAAAAGGATCATGCTATAACTGGTTTAAGTACATACCAAATAAGTGCATGGATCAATTCGTACAAAAAAAACTCTCATTTTCTTCTAAACCCAATTCACACTCAATTCGTATTGATCCACAAACTATTTTTTTTTTTGGCTTTATAAGGGCACAATGTGAGTTTTTTTGGTTTAAAAGGTCACTGAACCGGCTACTACATGTTGACAGGGACCAAAAGAGTATATCATATTCTAGTTTAGGGACCAATAAAGCCCAACAAAAACTTTAGAGACTCAACGGGTAAACCCTAGAAAGTTCGTGGGGCATCTGTGTCATTTTCCCTTTAAGGAAAGCACTTCTAGGAGTTGTACCTATTTCGAAGGCACCTTGAAGACATCTGCTAATTCTTCACAAAGGGGGACAATGTTGAGTACAGTTTATTGTGAAGAATGTCTAAACAAATGTTTATGTCTCAAGCCTATTGTTATGTCGAAGATCCTAGTTGTGTCGAAGTGTGTTTTGTAATTTTTATCAAAGTGCCAATCACTTTGATATATCTTTTTATTATGTGTGGCAGTTGTAATGGGAGTTTTAGTATCGAAGTCCACACATAGTATTTTGTGATCAGACGATAGCACTAGTTTTGGAGGTTTATATATAGTGATGTAGGTATGAGTGATATATACGAGAGTTTATTAACGCTCATAACGTTTTGGTTATTGGAGTTATTCATTGTACTTATACATACTTTTCTAATAGACTGAGCTTAAAAGATTTATTTACATCGTGTGCTCGTTCCATTTTACTTAGAATTGATTCATATCTTGTTTCCAAAACTCATCAAGGAAAGCCTCAAATATTTAGCAAGAATATGAGCACATACAGTAAAACCGATACTTAATATAATGATGTACACCTATATTTATACATACAAAAGATGATTTAACACTTGAGCAATTTCTTCCTCTCCTCTAAGTAAAAATTGCCTATGTCTCAAGAAATTTTATTTCCATAAGGCAAGATCACACTACTATTTAGCGCACCACTATATTCAATAAACACCTTTTTTTTCAACATACTCGAATGGTAGTCCACCTACACTAAAAAAGCCTAGTAATGCTAGTTTGATCCTAGCACCATCATATTCTCATGTTTGTACACTAGTCTCACCATTTGATCCCTTCTTAAAATTCAATTTGGCTTGCTTTTTATCATTCTTTTATTTGTTCTTTGGGTTTAATTTGCAATTCATCCAATGTTTGTTCATACTAGACGTTCCGTTTCGGTCCGTATCGAATTTAAGTACTTATTTACAATAAATACATTCCACATTTTCCCTTGCAATACCATCATGCGTCATAACCCACACCAGATTGAACGCTACCTAGCAAGGAGCGGTTCATTTACCATTATTTTTTGCTCTTTCTTGTTTTCTACTAATAGGTTTTGGCACGCCTCCATTCCTTTTTCGTTTCTTTGGACTTGGCTTTGGCAAATCTTCTTTTCCGGATTCATAACTAATATTATTAATTATTGGTGGTGTATCACCAATAAAGTCATCTTCATAATCTACTTCTATAAACAACAAGTAATCAATATAGCAAGACTATATAACAATTTAACAACACGAAATTGAAAACTTACTTGGGTTTCATCCAAATCCTTATCAACTCAATTAGACATAAACTTGTATAGTAGTGATGTTGACAATTTTTTATTGTGGGTTTGACCATTGTCCACCGTGGACTGTTTTTTTGCTTATCTAGTTTAGAAAGAAAAAAAATATCGAAGTTGAAAACACATGGAGCATGCCAATTAACTTACTTAATCTCAAAAGCGTAAGATTTCTATGGTCCATGTAGTCCCACACAAGATTAGTAATAAGATTAAATTAATCATCAACTATTGAGTTGGAACCTTACACTTTATTTCTCATAATCCTGATTTAACCCCAACATATGGTATCGCATTCGAACTCATTATTGCATTAAGTTAATTAGAACATTAGTGCATTAACTTAATAATCAGAACTCATCGTATCAAAACTCAAAAGAAGATATACGCACCTGAATACATGAATCGACACACGGAATCGTCACAGAGGAATAACGATATATATAATTTTTTTGCTCTTTTCCCGCTCACAGTATAGGTTGGATGTCGAGTTTAGAGATGATGCAATCAGTATTTTGTTTAAGGTAGGATTAGTGCCAATGTTTTTTTAGGAAATTATTACGATAAAATTTTGAAAGATTTCAAAAACATTGCATGGATATTGACTATTCAAATTCACGGCTGATTACTTCCACTCATCCCTACACATGATAAGAACAAACTAACCTAGCCATAAGTTAGGACACTTTCTTAAGCTCATATGATGACACCATATTAATTTAATCTTCACTTCAATAAGACTACTCATAATTATATTTCGGGTGTGTTCATTTAAGATTCGAACTCTTAAAACACATTTCATAACCAACAAATTTGATGCTAAATTATTTCATTATCTTTGTAACTTCTTCCTACCCAATCGTCCAAAATATAGTCTAATTGTGTTTTTGGATGTTGAGTAAATAAAATGAAAAATGAAAATCATTTTAAATGACCGAATTAAGGAAATATGAACATACTATAAGTAAGTTTTGATCTCAAAGCAATCACATTTAGATTTACATATTTAGTTATATAATATATCATAAATCATGTATAAGAAAGAACTAGTAATTGATTTGATTGATTAATAATAGTAAGATTAGTTTGAACCAAAAACGAAGTACAAGTAGAACACCACTAAGCATACCTCCTATCTCATCTAAGACCTCGTTTTATGACAACAATAACACTATTACTACGACGAGGCCCAATGGGTTGGTACACATAGTCTAACAATTGGGCCATCTTCAGCCCATTATAGTCCAAATCTTCTACCTGGGCCGACATGCCATTTCAATAGGCCCAACTTGTCTTAAATCCTGAGGTCACAAATTCAGAAATAAAAAAACTAATCAGTACATGTTAAGGTTAACTTGATTGGGAATACTAATCACAAAAATAACAAGATGTAACATTTTTTTGGACATCTATGCAATATTTACATACGATGATAAAAACAATATGCTACATTAAATGGTTAAAAAAAATATATGTTGGGTGGATTGAATTTGGTCATTAACAATTAAAAAATTGACTTGAAACTCAATTAAATGACTTATACTTAAGTTACATTTTTTATGTTCTAAAATACAGATTTTGAAATAAGAAAAAGACCTGAAAATAAGCTTCAAGTTTCTTTTTGAGACATGTATACTCTCTTTTGACATGTTGGTAGGTTCTCTTGCATCTGCATTATGTCCAATTTATTTTATTAATTATTAATTAATAAATAAAATGAAAAAGAAATAAAAGGCTAGAACAGTAATTATGTACCCTTCAGCATTTTGGGCATTGCAGTAAGCCCTAAAGTTAGTGCACTCAATTTTGACCTTCTTGGCTCCAATGCTAGAGCTACTGCCCTTAAACTGATGCATTAGACTGTCTAATTTATTAAAATCCAAAGGCCTTTTTTCCCTGAAAAAAAAAAAACAATATTATAATTTAAGTTGATTTAAATAATTATAATTAATAAAACATTTTAGAAAATATGAGTCCATACAAGGCTTGATCAAGATTGTAGAGAAAACGAGCAGAATCACGATAGAACAACGTGACCACTTCCTCCACGAAATTTGGATTGGAATTATCTTGCAACTCCTCTAACTGTATAAATTGTTCATCCAGATATCCCTACAAATAATTGAATTTGAATTAATATATTGGTAATTTATATCATCATCATAACTGGAATATCTCAACACGAGATATGAATATATATGTAACGTGTACATTTAACATATGATCATGAAATAAAAACCAACCTGGTCGAAAAAGGATTTGCGAGTGTTAGCAATATCTCTAAGCATGTGACATCTATCCATCACTAATTGATAATATATCAACTCTTAAAACTGCTAATTAAAGAAATGTTAGAAGTGAAGTGAATGCTAGATACGGAATGCAAGGGGAGGGTTTTATAGGCTCGTGAAGAAAGGGACATGTCAATTGTCATGTCATGTACAAATAAATTCCATCGACTTTAGCATGATATCAACAACAGATTCTATATTTCAACACTTGTTCTCTCTCTATAGCAACCAACAAAAGTTCGCTTATCAAACTTTTTGCATGCAAAATGGAACACGTATTCGATTCTTAGAGGCGAGTGAAGTAATATGGAGCGAAAAGCTAAGGAAAAAGGTTCATTCCATTTCCAAAATCCAATTAATGCAAGAATAATGAATACTTAATTTCACTTCAATGTAATATAAATAAATACAAATAGGCATAATGGCATGGAATATGTACACTTATTCGGTTGGTATTTTGGGAGGAGTATTTTTCCCAAGTAAGAAATCGACAAATATGGGAATTATGTAAAAAAATGGGTGGCTTTTCGCTTTGGAAAAGCATGGTATCGAGTGGGTGAGACGGTTCTCGTATCATAAAAAGGTTACTATTACACATGCATTGTAGCAAATGACAATAATAGGAAATCCGAACATATCTCCATACTTGCATCTCATTGGAGCATTATAATATTATAAACTCAAAAGCTTATTGTGATGCTCTATGACAGGGAAGAATGTACGGCTTTAATACATATTTTTTAAAATTAATTAAAATCATTTACAATGTCCAAATCTAGGGTTTTGTGGAATGGTTACCACGGCTAGGCTGTGGTTTCCTTCCACCACGGTACATCATCACATCCCACCATATATTGTGATTTTTTCACATTGAAGAAGATAAAGAAAGAAGAGAGAGAAGAAGGAGATTGGGAGAGAAGTGCTCTTTTTGGATGTGGTCGGTCATGCTCTACGCTACAAATCACAACGACCGTGTTGATAACAAAGCTATCGGGATAGGGTGCACAGCCGAGTTCGTTGCCACGCTATGGTCACCACAAGCTTCTAGGGCCAGATTTGTATTGTGAAAAGGGTATGCAAATGCAAGAAAGCCTAACATTAATAAAATACTTACATTCCCTTCTTTCTATATCAAAAAATTGTTCTTGATAAAATAATTTCCTAAAAGATAATTCAAAACTAAAAATTCAAAATCTCACATCCTAATTACATCCGATTTTATCAAAATATCAGAAAACTCTAATCCAAGAAAGCCTAGAACAGTGTATTCAAATATCAAAGCATTTATAAAGCAAATAAAATCTTAAAAGAAAACAATTTCTAAATAATAAACACAAAAAACCCTAATCGGAGTTGTCTCCTAATCATTCAAGAACAAAGAGTAAACTCATTCACTAGATGTCATGATGTCTTGAGATCTCGACGATTCGTCTCTAGCTCTTCCCCTCTCATAGTTTGTAATTTTCTTTTTCCACGCTCTCAAAACATCTTTTTCCACATGTCTATTTTTTTTTTTTTATATATATATATTTTTTTTAATTATGTGATGTTATTTACTTGTCGTGACCTCTAGAACTCCTTTGACATCATCATTTTGATACATTTGAGATTTTTTTACTAGTGTCAAAAGTATATATAAAAAACTATTAGTTCATGCTTTTATGTATATGTAATTGTCGAATCTCTTGACTTTTGAAACGTCTTAAATTTCAACTCAAATTTTAAAATATAAGGAAAAACCATATTAATTTATTCACAAAAGAGTAATAAACCATTTTTTTCAAACATCATTAAAATAGAGTTATAAAATCAAAAGTGTGGAAGATCTCTAAAACATAAAAGCAGATGTAGTGAAATCACGGCGCACCCTTTCGCTTTATTACAAGAAGCACCTTAGACATTTTAAACTGAAAACTATAAGCACAAAGCTTAGTAGTTTCCTCACATATACATTACATAACAATGGGTCCCGTCCTAGGGGTATATTTCAAACCGTGTGAATGTTATGGTCCACCTATAGTCGTATAATCACTTATGTTATTGTAGTTCCCCTACAATCTTTCTTGCTATGGTATCCCCACCTCCTCATAGTCTTTCATGCAAATTATATGGTCCCCTCATAGTTTTTCATACAAATGTTATTGCCCCCCCCCCCCCCCCCCCAAAAAAAAAAAAAAAAAAAAAACCCTTAATAGTTATTTAAACAAGTCAAAAAGACAAACAAACATGCCACGACACCTAGTGTCCGACTTAATCTATTGAAATGTGCTACATAGTATACTGAAAAGACTTGCATGAAACCCAAAACGGAATCCTACTAACCGATGTCCCAATGAATCAATTATATGAATCGCCTAAACCAAACACAAGAAAAATCTTAGTCTAAAGCTCACATCTTCCAGGTTTGACTTAAAAGTCAAACTGGTCCAAAAAGTCAACGGTCAATCACATCGTGAATCTTGACCAATCATGTCGTGATCCACTAAATGACAAAATATCCAGGATTACTCCTAAGATCACGATGTGACACCCTAAGTGCCACCCCCTCATTTCCGTCTAGATAACTTAAGTCATTAAGCTCTTAATCATTTACAATAGAATTTCCAATTCTCAAATCTAATACTCCATAAAGACTTAATGGATAAAGTTTCCAACTTTATCCATCCTAAGGGCTTAATAACTCTAAATCTCAAACCTTCAGTCCAAGAGTTCACCTATAAAGCCAAAACTTAATGCATGGTCAAAGGATAAGCCTGGACAACCAGTCAAGTCCAAAAATTGATTAATTTGCTTATATGGTTATGGAGTTCTCCAAATCCCAAGAACACCACAAAGGGACCAAATAACAGCACTAGACAACTTAAAGCATATATCTAGCATCAAATAAGCATAAAGGTGGAGATGAACTCCAAGAAAAACAACTCTTAGTCATCAAATGATCATTCTTCTTCTTTAGTGTTCCAAATAAGGCTTCCAAGATTATCAAAATTTGCAAGGAATGAAGGATAAACAATATGGAGTCTAGGGTTTACTCCAAGTATGCTTTTTGAGTTGATACGGGGTAAATACTAAAATGATGGGCTTGGGGTTGGGCTGCACTCGCCTTCGTGTCATGATACAGGATAAATACCACCTGATAAATCATCGAAGAGATCTACAACGAACTTTTGTTCCGAAGATCCTAAACCAATACCCAACATTAGTAACCAAACTCCTAATAAACATCCCACAAAAGCAAGTAAGGATCCACGAATGCAAAAACTTAACAAGTGACTTCCAATGTACAACTAAGACTTCCAACAAAACAACATTCTACCAAACGCATGATCCAAAACTTGTTAGCCACTAAGCCACCAGTCTTCTTATAAGGCTCTAACACCTAACTATGCCAACAAGATTAACGAATCAAGACCTAAGAGTTTGAAACACATAACTATAGGGTCTAACCCACATAACTCATATACTCATTAGTTCACGATATATCGTGACACCATTTAACCATTGGACAATAAGCTCACAGTACAACACTGATTTTGTCATCCTTCCATCACTAGCCTGAAGACTCACGACCAACACCCTAATGGGCTTATAAGTACTCGACCATCATCACACCGATCTGTAGAAACCCATTCAATGTATGCTTGATATGAGAATTGCATGCCAGATTAGGGCTAAGGATACCTTCAGGAATTATATGATAGAATTGCGTAACTTACGTGATGTCTTATAGGCTAGTGGAACTTGACACTAACTATTAATTGGATTTGATATCAGATCAGTTATTCACTAAGTATATGCTTTCAAAGTTGTATACGATTAGGATTGTATATCCTTAGAATGATTGATTTGGCCTCATTTCCTATTCCTTTTTTGGTTGTGAACTTAGGGTAGAATCTTCATCTGACAGCCTACTTAATCCTATTTTGTGTACAACTTGCACGTATGAGGCAACCAACGATGTTGATTGGCGTTCTTGGTATTACGAGTGGTGAGAGTTGAGATCTCCTAGGAAAGTCTAGGATATGTATGTTGGATATCATAGGATTGGTATATGGTTGTGGTGTGGTGAATTAAAGGAAAAGGAATAACCTTAAGGAAGGTACATGTAGGTATTGAAGGTAGTATTGGGCCCGTACTACTGGAATCACAAGACTTGTACCTAAGACAAGAGCAGAGCTGAAAACGATTAGGAGGTCTTTGTGGTGGGAATTTCCCTCGAGTCATAATTGATTGTTTATATGTTGTGTTTTAGTTTGAGGATGGTGATGAGTATTCAAAGAGGATTAGGTTTGGAATCTAGTTCAGGCTCTGCTTTAGGTGCTGAACTAGTTGGTGAGAAACTGTGCGGGTTCATTTCAGTTGAGGTTACTTGATGTATCTTGGATGCTACCCCTATTGTTCGGTACCGTCAAGGAGGGGGTTATAAAGCTGATGGATGAGAGGCTTAGGACCTTTCAAGCTAAGTTTTATGTGGCTCAGTTTGGAGCTCGAGCTCCCTCATTCCGGGATTTCAAGGAATGTGGAGCTCCTGAGTTGTTTGGGGCTAATGACCCCATCGCTAGCCATCGTTGGATCGCTGACATGGAGAATGATCAACGGATGAGCTTTTTCCTAGTGGGGGGAAAATGTGGGATTTGCATCTTGCCTACTGAGAGACAAAGAACGAGATTATTGTGAGAAGGTTACTCGAGCTGTAGTCTTAGAGGAATTGGCAGTGATGACCTAGTTGGACTTTGTTTAGAGATTTCAGAGGGAGTTTGCACCATCTATTGAGGTATAACAGCTAGTGAGGGAGTTTTAGGACCTTCTCCAGATTACTGAGACGGTGGCGGAGAATACCACCAAATTCAGGGAGAGGGCATTGTTGTTGATGTAGTATGCTGCGAATGAGGAGACAAGGAAGACGAGATACCATGACATGCTGACGGAGGATATCAGGGAGTTCGTGAGCTTCTTGGGGTGCAAGACTATGAATGAAATGATCGAGAAGGCCGGCGAGCAGGAGATTGAGTTAGATCTTCTATTGAAGCAGAAGTCAGAGAAGGTATAAAAAGTGGTGGGTCAGGCTAAGAGGCCCAAGAACTCCGATGCTCACACCAAAGGCCAATAAGGTCAGGGCCAACGCGGGAAGTTCGGAAGGCTCAATATCTTTTACCTATGGCCAGTCAGGCCACGTGAGCAGGGATTTCCCCAAAAGGGCTATGATTTTCTTCCATTGCAATCAGACCAGCCATAAAAAGGCCAAATGTACAAGATTGATCGGAGGAGCAGTGGTGCAGCCTGCGCTAGCCACCCTGAGGATTACTAATAACCGCCAAGGCAAGGCGAAGGCTCGTGTGGTGACGAGCAAGGCATTCCAGTTGACCACGATGAGGCCCGTGTAGATCCAGATGTGGTTAACAATATGGGTCTTATCTCTATCTCTTATTGCTTTTGGTTTTTATGCTTATGATTATTTTGATTGTGTATAGGGACCTTTATGGTCAATGGTTTGACGGCTCATGTTCTATTTGATTCGGAAGCTACCTGATCCTTTGTGTCTCTTGCACTTAGCAAGAGGTTTTACGATGCTCCCGGGACCTTGGATTCCCAGTAGAGGTTAAGGTCCCATTTGATAGTTTCTGTCTGGGAAATTGTTGTCCGGTAAAGTGTTGTCTGGGAAAGTTTTCTGACTGGGAAAGAAACATGCTGTTTGATTGTACGTCTGATTAACTATGCTGAATGATGAAAAAGGGTAATAATTCAACAAAAAATAAATTTTAAAAAAGTTATTTAAAAAATTAATAATAAAATAAAGAAAGAAAGAGGCGGGGTTTGATGTATAATTGTCTTTCCAGCTCATTCATCCAGAAAGATATGATTTTGGGGCTTTCTGGGAAAGACATATCTTACCGGGAAAGACCCCTTCTTTTGTTCAAATCAAACAGTCTTTTCGGTCCATTCAGTCAGAAAGATCTGTTTGAACCTGGAAAGATGCGTATCAAAAGGGGCCTAAGATTACACACGATCATACTATGAACGCCTCGAGGGTTTTCGTGGGTGTGTCCTGAACATGTTTAGTTATAGATTCTCTATTGATTTGGTGCCAATTCCCTCGAGAGAATCAAAGGTTATCATTGGGATGGATGGGTTGGGCCCCAATGGTGCCATGATTGATGGTGAGCGACAATTGGTGAGAGTTCGAACCACAAGTAGGGGAGAACTGGTAATTCCTATTAAGAAAGCTTCACATGGGCCAAATCTCTGTTCAGCTGCAAGGGCCAGGCGATATCTGCAATAAGGTTGTTATGGGTTCTTGGCTTATGTTGTATACACGTGGGTTGAGGGTGCATTAGAGTTGAGAAGGGTTCCCATTATGTGGGATTTTCGTGATGTATTCCTTGAGGATTTACTAGGAGTGCTTTTTGAGTGGAAGGTTGAGTCTCAGATTGATTTGGTACCTGGTGCAGCTCCGATAGCCAAGGCATCGTATTGCCTGGCGCCACCTAAGATGCAAGAGTTGTCTGTGCAGCTTTAGGAGCTGCATACAAGGGTTTTATTCATCTGAGCAGTTCTCCGTGGGGAGAACCAATTCGTTCTGTGGAGAAGAAGGACGATTCACACAGAATGCGCATTGACTATTGGGAGTTGAATAAGCTAACAATAAAGAACCGTTACCCATTCCCAAGGATTGACAAGTTGTTTGATCAGCTTCAGGGTACATATTGTTTTTCCAAGATTGATTTGCGATCAGGGTACCATCAGATGAGGGTTTTATGTGTGGTATGTGGTACTTTGGGGGAACTCACTATGCTTTATTCTTACAGTTTATGTTTATGGTTTCAGATACTTCTAGCTCAAAAGGGAATGACCCGGCTTGATGGCACAACATCCTCCCCTCATGATTCCATATTTGATATATTTATACTCTGATATTTTGGATATTATGACTTTGTGTTGTTTCTAAACAATTATTGAATGATTTTATAAGCTTTTAAAAGAGAAAATTTTATTACTATTTTTTGGGTCGTTACGGTCAATGCACAGAAGGAGAAAATTCTACTACATCCAAGAAAATCTAAAGGATGGAGATCTATTTGTTAAGTAAGTATCTTTTCGATGATTCGTTTACAATAGTGATGACCAAAGGAAAACATGATAAACATGCTAAGAGCATTGACATGAGAAATGTTAACAAGTTTAGTTGTTAAGTCAATTACCCGGTAACATTTATATAATAGATAAATCTGTAATTGTTATGGTGATTAAATAATGGGGAATTGTTTATATTTAAAGAGTGTGAAGCCATAAAATTATTAGTTTACTATTGTGTTTCATTTGCGTGTTACTTCGTGAATATTAATTTATTCCAACTATGTCGCACCCCAAAACCAAGAACGGTGGAAACGTTCTGGGGCGGAGGACGTCATGTACAGTATCACAACAATAAAAAGTAGTAAACAAGCAACAACATCATCCATTGCATTAATAATATAATTATTATACAAGTGTGTTCTATCAAATTTTGATAAACACTAAAGCATAAATCAAAATGAAAGATGAGTCTTGAACGAGCTCCATCTACTCTAAACCTTGCATCGGTACCTGTCTATGTTTGACCTAAGGATACAAATTGTTTTGAAAGAGAGTATCAGATTAGAAGCTGGTGAAATCATAAGTATTTTAGTGTCTTAATGTATATGTAAGAAATTGTTTGTATATGAACTGTAAGTATGGAAAATGTATATGAACTGTAAGTGTAAAAATGTTTGTAAAACAACTGTAAATGTTTGAAAAACCCTAGAAATCCCTATGATTCCTACTATTATATAAGGGTGTCTTCTACCAAGGCCTAACTGTTCTCAATGTAGTCTTCTACCAAGACCTGACTGCTCTGAATGTTCGTTTCTTGTAAAAGTGTGTAATTTTCCCAAGTGTAACTATCATTAAAAAATATAGTTTTTACATTTAAAGTTTAAGTGAAAAGATCACTAAATATATGTATACGGAAAATTAATGTAGTACTGAAGTGTAGCGCTATAAGAACTACTGCTGTACTAACTACCTGAAACCGGATTTATATTAGGGCATCATGTGATTAATTGTACCATACTATCGACTGGATGATAACGATAAAGGTAGGTCGTAAAAAGAAATGACGTTTGGCACCTGCAGACATGTAGGTCCGGCTGTAGCTAGCAGCAAGGTGTAGGATAGTCAATCCAATATAGATCTATACACAAACTCACGCTCTACCTCCAAGAGACTCTGGCTACAACTCGGGCCATGACATTGAAGTCATGCTCCGATACAGTGGATCACAATTGTTAATGTATTCATGTATATGTAATGTTTTGTTACTCGTTCTAGTATTGTTTGTATATGTTCTCTTCCTAGTATAATCGTATATGTTCTCTTTCTAGTATACTGTATATGTTCTCTTTCTAGTATAGTTGTATATGTTCTGTAATGTTCTAGAAAGTATTGACTCATGAATGAACTGACTCATTGTATGATATCGCGTTCTAGTAATAGTTCTAGTATCTTCCTAAACTACCCATATAGTAGTTTACTAGTAATCTAACTGGTACGTATGGACATGGATGTATACCATTGCTACCCAAGGGCATTGTATGTACTAGAATGACCTTTATGACTATATATGTACACATGACATATAACTAATATTTAAACGACCTTCGAACGGGTACCCGATATCCTACCAGACCACATCTCAAGCAGGAAAAGGAAATAGGGTGGATAGCGTTCCTAAGTCTTTTAAACATTCCTTATTTAAATGTACATATATAGGCATGCAATTTATAATATAAAAGCATAAAGTAAGTTTTGTAAAACCTTTGAACATAATTATTATCTAAGAAAAGATTGACTTGTTATCAATCTAGAAAACGGTTTAAAGGCATGGGTTTGATAAAACAGTTTAGTATAAAGAAACATTTGTTTGAAACACAATTGTAAATGAGTTTGAAATGAAACAAACAGATTAAAATGTACAGTGTAATAAGGAGTTTTAAACACGTAAAGTGTTTATGAAAAACGTTTAAGGAAACTGTTTGGTAAAACGGCTAATGAGTAGCCAATCATTTGAATGTTGCTTATTAATCATATGTGATTGATATAATAATTAGCATAATTCTACTTGTATCCCCCCATAAAACATTTAAAAACAGTTAAAGCATTGATTAAGGGGTATGAACTCACATGTTGTGGGTGATACGGATGAACCGAAGAGGTAGGACTGCTAGGTGTCAAGTGAAGACTTTAGACACACACAATGGTCCTAATTACATATGAAGACATATGTATATAAACAATTAGTGATTATAACACTAATTAAACATGTTTAAACATCATAATGCGAGGAAAACACTTTTGGTCAAGTGCTAGGAGGCTAATGAGTTGCAACAAAGGAGTGCAAGACCTCTTATGGGAGTTTATGGTCAAAAGACCATATGTGTTGGAGTTTACGGCCCAGGGTAGTAAACTCTTGGTCGTAAACTCTCTATAGTGTCACTAAATGAAGCTTAACATTATTACAACTCAAGTGGTGAAGTGCTTCTAGGCTTAAACAAGTGTTTGGGTGGGTTTAAGGCCTTAAAATGGCCTTGCTTAACGTTCACGGCCCTGGGACCACTCCCCCATGAGTTTACCGCCGTAAACTCATGGTAAGGAGTACCATTTGATGTTTTGAGGTTCCTAACACTTCAAGGATATGATCTAAGTTGGGTTCTAGGCATAAGGAAGGAGTTAGGGTGTTATTTGTCCCATTTATAGGGGTTTACGGCCCAAGAACTTGTCTTGGCTGTAAGCTCCTTTATCCTTGTGATTCCTTATGTTTTCTAGGCTATAAACACATTAGGGTACATGTCTAAATTAGTCTCTTGTCTTAAGGAAGGTTTTTAGGGCATTTTGACAATTAAAAATGGAGTTCACGGCCCAAGAACATCCTTGGTCGTGAACTCACTTCTAGTCTTTGTTTCTAATTGATTTTGTGGTCTAAACATGTAATGGTGTCTTCTAGTTTGAGTTCCAAGGCATTGAGGGACATTGGGCACTATTTTGGCCCTTAAAAAGGAGTTTACTTTCCAAGGTGTTCTTAGGTGGTAAACTCACAGATCTTAGTGTTTTGACATGATTTTGATATTATTAAACACAATCTAAGCTATATAATACAACTAGATAGAAGTACTCACGATTTGGGATAAAAACCCGAAGATCCGTGAGAGAGAATTCGGTTTTTATCTAGTTGGAAATGTAACTAATGAATGAATACAGTTCAGATTTCTATATATTGTCCTGAGATTTTTGGCAGAAAATATTTTATTCCCGGAATGAACTCTAATATCATAGAATATTGGAATAACAATGTTGCACAAAACCCTAGTGCAACCACTCTCCTGATATCTCCTTAAGTGCTAAACCTGAAATACTTAAACTTATACCCAAAGTCTGAAATTTCACTGTAACTGTTCTAACTTCTATTGGCTTGATATGGTTTGTTCAGAATGGAAATTTCGGGTTGTCACAAAATACCACATTTTGATGTACTTTTGGGAGTTAGTATTGATTTAAGATTGTTATGAAAAATTTGTAGATGTCCACACGGATTTCTACAATATTCATTTGTACTTGAAAATATGGATTTTAAGTATTGGTTAAACCTACGCTTAGAGATTACTTCATGGATTCAATAATGAGTAATTCTAAGATGATAATATCTTCTATTCTATAACATCCCAAAATTTGAAATAAAAAATTTCATTTTTATAATTGTCAAAACCATACATCTTGTGTCTCAAAACCATCATAAAATAAATGTATCAAAAACATTAGAGTAATATGATCATCGATGCAAAAATCGTAAGGGGGTGATGTGATGTGAGATCATGTCGGACCCTTCCTCTTGAAGTAGAAGTACCTGAAAATGTTAAACCACAAAACTATAAGCACAAAGGTTAGTGAGTTCCCCAATAGAAATCATACCAAATAAACGAGCCAGCCTGACATACAAATAGCCCCCCCTCCCCCGCCCCCAACATAAATAATGAGCCCAACCCAACAAACAAATAGGCCCATCCCAGCATAAATAACGGGCCCAACCCAACATAAAAATGGGCCCAACCTAATATACAAATGTGTCCCAACATAAATAATTGGACCAACCCAACATACAAATGGGCCCAACCCATTATAAATAATGGGCCCATCCCAACATATAAATGGTACCAGCCCAATATAACATGCAAAAGTTATAAGGACAACCAGCACAATCTAGTAGGCTGACATTGGTGCCTTCAAACCACGAGTATAGTGAGAAGACTCACCTCGCTAATGAAGCCAAACATCAACGGATTGGACAATCAGGAAATAGGTGGTAAACGCCACCTAGATCACCCTACAAGATAAAATCATAGGCCATATTTCTAAACTAGAACTTTAACTAAACATCAATGAGTCAAAAGTCAAGCCTCAAAGTCAATGGTCAAAGCTAAGCTCAAAATTGCCAACAACAACTCTCCATGTCATGGCCTTCCTTGGCAAAGTTATGGGCACAAAGTACCAAAATAGTCAATGATTCCCCGGTCGCCACGAGGACTGGTTTAAACAGCTTAACCGATATTAATCTGTTTTCTTCTGATTTCAAGATCTCTAAAGATCAAATCTAGTCCTTTCCAAGGTCTTAATGAATGAAGTTTCCAACTTTAACCCTTAAGACACCATTAAGTCTAGATCTAATTCTTAAAGTCCAAAAAGGTAACTTAACGTGTAGGACTATACCATTAAGCACTTAATCCATAAAATTTTCAACCCAAAACATCCAGAAGGACTTTAGCTACCCTAATGATCCCTTAAAATGAAAAGTTTATGGACATGCATACCACATGAATATCCTTAATTTAGGTAAAAGGATGCAATATAACCTCGAATTCAAGCAAGGTCTCCAAATCACCACCATAACCTAGATCTATGAGATATAAAGCTCTTGGGACATAGAGAAACCTTAAACTTGGAAACTTTATCTCTTCAACAACACAAATTACATCAAAGGGACAATAATATGACAAATAATCTAGATCCAAGGAGAAAGTCATCAAAAGATGGAAACTTAAGGATTTACAAGGGGTTTAGATGATGTACACAAGTGAAGGAAAAGGCCTCCTTGTTGAATCAATACACTGAATCTTCTTCTTCCTTTAAACCCACTAGGAACATGCAAAATGAGCTCAAAAGCTTCCAAAAGGATTTGGGTTTGGCCCAAAATGGTTGCTACGATGTGGCCTTTTCCTTAAGGAGTTGTTTGAGGGTGATGGAGGCTGATGGTGGAGGAAGTCCAAGGCTTAAGTTCCATTAAATAGGGCTTAATGTCGGGAAATCAAGGTTTTGGCCCAAAATGGTTGCTACGATGTGGCCACTTAGTGTCACGAAGTGCCACCTGTTTAAAATGCATAATCACAAAAAAAATTTACACATCGTGGTGATGCCATCACCGCATATTGGCCAGCCGAGTTATCATAAATAATTAAATATCATACCACGGGATCTGGATTTTATAACTCTCTTTCACTTGAATTAGACTTCATCCATGAAGTCCTCTGCCACAAACAACCTAGGCTAGTGCTCCCTCATCTTGGCCTCGAATTACCACATCCACTTGAAACCCTTCTAATTCCATGATTGTAGCTTCATTAGGTCCACTACCTTGTTGTGCAAGGTCTTCATCTTCCTATCGAGAAACGAGATGGGTCTCTCTATATATATCAGATGCTCATCAACCTGAATATCATCCAAAGGAACCACTACTGACTCATTCGCTAAATGTTTCTGCAATTAAGAGACATGAAATGTGTTGTGGATCTGACTAAGCCTATCAGGCATATGCAACTTATATGTGACCTTTCCCACCCGAGCAATAATCCTAAAGGGACATGTATACCTAGGGCCCAACTTACCCCACTTCCTAAACTAGATAACACCTTTTAAAGGTGACACCTTTAGTAGCACTTAATATCCGACCTAAAACTCGAGGTCTAAACACCATCAGTCAACATAGCTCTTCTGGCGACATTGTGTGGTCCACAAGTTAACGCATACCTATTGTATCAACTCAATAGTCTTGAGTGCTACCTTAGTACTCCCCATAACCCGATGTATGACCTCGTCCCAACAAACCGGGGTCCGACACTTCCTCCCATATAACATATCGAAATGTGGTTGATCAATACTTGCATGATAACTACTGTTCTAGGAAAAACTAACCAATGGAAGATAAGTATCCAAACTCCCACCAAAATCCAACACACATGCCCTAAGCATTCATCGAGCGTCTGAATAGTCTGCTCGCTATGTCCATCTGCCTGGGGGAGCTATGTTGTGCTTAAATATAGCTGAGTACCCAACTCCTCATGAAATTTCCTCCAAAATCTGGAGGTAAAGCGAACATCTCGGCCAGAAACCACCAAAATTGGCACCCCGTGTTGAATCACCACCTCTCTCATGTAGATGTCAGCCAATTTCCCACAGAGATGCTCTCAACAATAGGTATTGAATGTGCACTCTTGGTCAATCTATCAACAATCACCTAAATAGAGTAAACCCTTCACGTCGTCCTATGCAACTTCATACTAAAGTCCATAGTGATCTTTTCCCATTTCCACATGGGAATGGGTAGCATCTATATTTTGCCATAGGGCCTCTAATGCTCGGCCTTGACTTTTTAACAAGTCAAAAACTATTCTAGGAAACAATCTATATCCTTCTTCATACATTTCCACCAATAACTCAACCTCAGATCCCTATACATCTTCGTCGCTTTGGGATGGATTGAAAGGTTCCATTTATGAGCCTCCTCTGGTAGTATTTGTCGAACCCTACCAGAAACAACAACCTAAACCCTTCCACATTAAGTTAGTAAGCCATGACTATCCCTAACAAATAACGAAATCTGAACCCTGATCCTTTCCTCCTTCCAATTTTACCATTTCAACCCTTCCACTTGAGCCTTCTTAATCATATATAATAGTGTAGAAACAATAACCATCCTCAAACACAGATCCCAAATTGGTGTACTCGTGAACTTGCAACATCTCTGTTGTATCATATTCAAATTTTGTTGATCGATCAGGTATCTCAGGCACTTGTGCAAACCTAATGATCCTTAAAAATGCAAACTTATGGACATACATACCTCATGCATGCCTTATCTCAATTTAGGTTAAAAGATGCAATATAACTTAGAATTCAAGCAAGGTCTCCTCATCACCACCAAAACCTAGATATATGAGATATAAAGCTCTTGGGACAGAGAGAAACCATAAAGTTGAAAATTTTATCTCTTCAACAACACAAATCACATCAAAGGGACCATAATATGACATAAAATCTCGATCTAAGGAGAAATTCATAAAAAGATGGAAACTTGAGGACTTACAGGGAGTCCAGAAGATACATACAAGTAAAGGAACGCCTACTTGTTGAATCAATGCACCAACTCTTCTTCTTCTACCTATAAAACCACCAAGAACTTCAAAATGAGAACAAAAGATTCCAAAAGGATTAGGGCTTGAAAAAGGATTCGTTTAAGGGTGATGGAGGCTTAGTACCACGGCTTGTCACCCATTTAAAATGCATGTTCACAAACCAAATCTCCACGTCGCGGTAATGCCATCACCACATCATGGCCAACCAAGTTTTCATGCATAATTTAAATTCATACCTTGGGATTTGGATGTTACATATTCTTCAAACAAAGATATAAGTTATATTTTGCAAATAAGTTGTGCATTGATTTACTCCAACGCATCTCATAACTAGGTGTCATAAAGGGTAATTCCATGCATGATTTATTGAGCAATGTATAATTATATAGTTAAAGTTTATTTTTTTTCATTTTGAATTAACAGGAAAAACTGATATCTCTAGGCCCCTCGATGATTTATTTTCGACATTTAAAGTGCTTAGTCAAGCCTGAACTAAATTGATGTGTTCAATTAGTAGTCTGAATTCAGTCGTCATAAATTGGGAAATCGAGAAATATAATATTGGACTATGAGATTGATTCTAATCCATGTCTCATGTCCATATAATATCTTGTAGAATGAAGGGGTAGCTGATCACTTATCTTAGGTCCAACGTCAAATTAGAGTTTGGAAGTGTCATTGGAAACCACTATTTACTGGTTATTCGGAGTTGTACTTGCAATTCTAGGTAGCGACTTATTCAAGTAAGAGACTACCGAATTAAGGTGTCTAAGGTCCTAACTAAATTGGTATAATTTTGAAAAATAAAAGTAAAATCCTTTTGGGTTGCCTTTATAACCAGGAAATGGCTTGGATTGATTAAAGGAGAAATAAATGATTTGTTAATTTATTATGTCATTAATAAATTAGAAATAGCTAATAGTTAATTATGAATTAGTTAGAAATAGTCAAAATTGATTAACTATTAATCAAAATTAACCTGGAATTAATTCAAGATTAATTAGAATAAAATAGTGGTGCAAATGGTGAATTGTAATTATTCAATAATTGAACAAAAGATGCAATTCTAGAACCTCTATGAGTATGAACGTTTTAAGGAGTTTCTAAGGGTTTCTAGAAGGCTCTTGGTTGTTTATAAGGAAATGATTTGAATTGGGATTCAACCTATTATTTAATTATTTAAATATGGATTTATCTATAGTTACTTAGACTATAAATAAGACCATTAGGCATCTAATTTTTATGGCTTCTCATACCTAGAAGGTGGAGAACGAAAATTCCGTATTCTCTCCCTTTTCTCCTTTAATCGTAGGGTTTCTTGAGTTTTGGATGTGAACCATTAGAGGCGGCTATAATTTTGGATCTAGTTTTTCAAGAAGACTAGATATGGTATTTGATTAGAGTTTTTCAAACTAATCAAGAGGTATGTGGTTATATTCAAGAATTTGATTCATAGTGTTTATAGTTTTTGATTCATAAGTATGTTGCTATTAATCAAGAAAATACATAGATCCAATTTACGTTGCATGTACCCATAATAGTTAAGTGAAATTACGCATGTACACATTAATTGTAACCAAAAATCCCAATAAGTCTTGCGTACAAGTCATATATACAAGCAAACATACGATGACACCTAGTGTCTTATGTAGTATAGTGAGAAGACTCGCCTGAAACCCAAAGATGAATCTGAGTAACCAATGTGCTAATGAATCAACTACATGAATCACCTAAATCAATCACATGTTAAATATTAGTCTAAAGCTCCAAACGTCCAGGTTTGACCTAGAAGTCAAACTTGTCAAAAAGTCAAAAAGTTAATGGTCAATGTCGAAGCCAACGGTCAACGATCAGTCATGTTATGAAACTTGATCAGTCACACTGTGATCCACTAAACGACAAAATAATCATGATCACTCTTAAAATCGGACCATGACATCCTAAGTGTCGTGTTGTGATTTTCGTCTAGACAACTTAAGTCATTAAGCTATTAATCATTTACAATAGAAGTTCCAATTCTCAGATCTAATACTCCATAAGGACTTAATGGTTAAAGCTTCCAACTTTATCCATCCTAACGGTGTAATAAATCTAAATCTAAAACCCTATGTCCAAGAGTCCACTTATAAATCCAAAACTCAATGTATGGTCGACGGACAATCATGCACAACCATTTTTCCAACACCAATCAAGTCCAGAAGTTGATTAATTCGCTTATATGGTTATGGAGTTATCAAAACTCCAACAACAACACAAAAGGGACCAAATGATACCATTAAAATGATCAAATAAGCATAAAAGTGGAAGCTTTACATCATACCAATATTCAGAAGTTGCATGAGTGAAAATGAATCCAAGGAAAAAAAACTCTTAATCATCAAATGTTCATTATTCTTCTTTAATCTTCCAAATGAGGCTTCCAAGATCATCAAAACTTTCAAGGAATGAAGGATGAACAGTATGGAGGATAGATTTCACTCCAAGGAGGCTCTTTGAGGTGACGGGGGCTGCAAATGACCCAAAAATGAAAAAGAATAAATTTAAATATGGGTTCAATGCTAAAATCATGGGTTTGGTTGCACCGATATTCGCACCGCAATACTCTATATGACGTGCCATGATTGGAGACCCAATCAGTATATGCCCAAATTGATCTGAGCACAAAACTAACCCCTTAAATCATAAGTCTTATATTCTTAACATAAAAATTGCTTTTAAGGTCCAAACCATATCCCTTAAAGCCTGAGACCTTCTCATGACCAAATTAAAGTCTGCTATTTCAAAATAAATGACGTTCCAAAACGCAATGTTCAACTTTAGGTTAGACTTAGATCTTGTTAAAAATTTTAGTTAACTAAACATCGCATACACTGAAAAAATAATTCTAGATCTTTCATTACGAGCCTCCAAGAAGACTATTATGGATGGATTAATACCTCTTTCAGTTGTTGTTGCATGTTGTATCGTAACACTCTAAATTTTCTAACAAAAATTTCATTTTTAATCCACATGAAACTCAATATCACATTTCTCAAAAACTACAATGTATCAATTGTCAAAACACAATTCAACAAAATAACTGATAATATCCTATAATCCTCAAACATAATCTCGAACAAGTGTGTACAATCAATCCAATGCCTTCTCGCGATCCTGAGAAGTACCTGAAACACATATCATACAATACGGTAAGCAAGAAGCTTGGTGAGTTCCCCAAAATACCACATATACAAATAATAAGCCTCTCATGGCTATAGCTCGACATGGACCCTCTGGTCACGTGTCTCGGTGAGGACCCTCCGGTTTCACGGCTCGTTGTGGACCCTTCGGGAATGTGTCTCAGTAAAGATCCTTCGGTCTCACAGCTCGGGTTGGACCCTCCATACCTGTATCCGAGTGAAGACCCTCTAGTCTCACAACTTGGTTTAGATCCTCCGGTCCTAAATCAGTAAGGAACATAATAATATAGCATATATCACAAAGAATAAATGCCTAATATCACGGAACTCAGTATAAGCACATAGGAGCCTCCAGACGATAACTCAAATAAGACCCTCTGACACAGTATTACCACTCAGGTAAGTATAGTGAATAGACTCACCTCACAGAGTAAAATAATATATCCCATACTCGAACTGCTGGTCTAGATTCTGCCCTCCATAGCCTCCAATATCCATAGTCAAATCTGACCCAACTTGTTGAGTGCAACTCATCTACTTGTTGAGTTCCTCAATGCTCAGTAAATCACGAAAACCCGAGTCAACTTTTCGAGTTTCCAGCAAACTCATCGAGTCCATGTAGAGTCCAGAAGATCGGGGAAAAGCCTAGCCACTCGTCGAGTTTACTCTTACTCCAAAACAGGAAAAGCTGACTCGACTCGTCGATTTGGATGCCCAACTCGTAGAGTTTTTCAGTCCTTTCTCATTAAAATCATTCCAGTCGATTCCAATGCTCCAAACTCTAGATCCAACCTCCTAGGATGAAGTTACCATGTAAAGTTGCAAACTTTACGACCATGCAAGGCATCACAAGGCTATAACACCCAACACTAAGCTCAAGAAGGGGTTTATGACATGAAGACAGTTCAAAGCTTCGTAAAACATGAAACTTTATGTACATGGGACATAGAGAAGTACAGATCTAAAACCCATACCCTCTGGGCAAGCTTAACTTCAGGATAGCCCTCATTTTGCACCAAAAAGCTCATAAACTCACATAAGAAGAGATCTAAGTAATGGAAAGCCAAGGTAGAGACTTTTTGCCTACCACTGGATCTACAAGCTTTCCCTCATTCCAAGCCTCTAAGTCCTCAAGACTCTTCAAGGAATGCTCCAAAAACACGCTTTTAGCCTCACACACACACACACACACACTTAGCTTGCTAGGGTTAGTCTCTGGACATGAAAGACGGTAAGGGAGGTAGGGTAAAGGACTTAGAGGCCTTTAAATTGACTGCACATCCGAAAAATTAGGGTTTGATCACAC
This sequence comes from Lactuca saligna, assembly GCF_052625555.1. NCBI lineage: Eukaryota > Viridiplantae > Streptophyta > Magnoliopsida > Asterales > Asteraceae > Lactuca > Lactuca saligna. Next base: position 140,938,759 of record NC_136420.1, read on the forward strand.
AACCTCAACTTGTCGAGTCCATCCCTCCAACTTGATGAGTAGGCTTCCTAACTCACGCGTATTGATCAACTCCTACACGACAAGTTGGGGCCAAACAACTTGTCGAGTTGGCTCTCAACTTGCACTAAATCCTCAAGTTCCATATCCAGGAATCGGGGTGTTACAATTCTGTCCCAATTGAATTAGATTTCGCTCTTAAAATCACTATTTATCAACACATCGATCGAAACAAATAACCTGATAAGCACCACCGGGAAAATCTCATATCATACAACGATCTCCTTCCCAAGACATCCAAAACTGATAGGAACTCCCAACCCAAAAGGACGGACCCCATGCCATTGCAGTATCAACTTTGTCTCTCCAGAAGTTGGAACCTATAGTGGTCTGTCTCCCGGAAAGACCGCCCATGCAGAATATTACCATAATAATCGCTCATCGAATCTATGAATGATAAAACACTCCCAACTCTGATTATCTCTTCACGACTGATGGGGACAAGTCTGTGACCATAATAAGCTGTTGATTACTCATGTCAGACATACTAGTCAGTTCGGATCGTAACTCAAAAGGAATGGAGGGGTTACATCTCACTAAGGACCAACCACCGGTACTACTATCTGAACCAATCTAAAGAATGAATCTCAATACTCTGCTCTCAGACACTAGAAAAATGACCATCCCTGGTCGGAACTATCCTCTAATCTTTACAATCATAATCCCCAGCTTTCCTCTTAATGTTCCTCCCAACACAGAGTACCACGTTAGCTTCTGACCCAATATTTAAACCACTGAGGCTACCCTAACACATCCGGCAATATGACTTCATAGTCGTTCTGTCCAACCAAGCTGTCTCAACCAATCACACTGGTCTCACAATCAGCAAGTTCGCTTTGCCCTAAGTGATTACTACAACTGAATTGAAGTCGCACCTCACCTCCGATCTCTATCGCCTACTACTTTCTACTTCATGTGTGTCGTGGTTCTCCTCAAACCAACGAACCGACCCACCCAGGTATAAAACATCAGATGGGAAACATCCACACTCTCAAAGAAATCCATTTGAAAACTCAAAAATTCAAACCTACCCATCCTCAATACAGATAGAGACTAAACTCAACACAAGAGTTTGGCCCGAAACAAAAATGGAACCACTCATATCTAATATGTTACTCAAATCATGACCCGAGATCCGCGAATCCACACGTACATTACTCCTCCCATCCTTTCGATTTGTGACAACCTGCCCTCCATCGAGATAATATGGTATTCAACCATAACAGAGACCCTAGTCTTGCCCCTGGTCTAGCCACCATGTTCCCACAGACTCGTTTGGCAAGCCTAACTGGGCTTAAGAACCCCTCTGCATCACACCCTGACTAGTAAAGGCTATGGCTCCTTATAGTTTTACAACACTCTCTCATTGACTAATAAGTGATATGGCTCCCTGCAGTCTTATGACACTCTCTCACTTCCTCATGAATGATACAACTCCCCGTAGTCTTACGACACTCTCTCCCGCTGACATATGAATGCTACGGATCTCCGTAGTCTTACGATACTCTGTCTATGACTCATGTATGCTACGGCTCCCCGTAGTCATATGATACTCTCTCTCTCTCTCTATGACTTATGTATGCTACGGATCCCCGCAATCATATGATACTCTCTCTGACTCATTTATGCTATGACTCCCTGCAGTCATACGATACTCTCTCTCTGACTCATGTATGCTACAACTCCCTGTAGTCATACTCTCTCTCTCTCTCTCTCTCTCTATCGCTCGCGCGCTCTCTCTCTCTCTCTGACTCATGTATGCTATGGCTCACCGCAGTCATACGATACTCTCTCTCTGACTCATGTATTCTACGACTTCCCGCAGTCATACAATACTATATCTCACTGACTCGTGAATGCTACGGCTCTCCATAGTCTTACGATACTCTCTTACTCGCCATGGGCTCACCCCATAGTTTTCCCCTGACGGTCCTAAGTTATTCCTCCCACTTGGATCCGCTCACCTCTTTTATCACCCCCATAATCTCATCATCAAGTTGTCACCACCATGAGTTCACCATTTCATGCTTTGCGCTCTAGCATAGTCAGGTGTACACACCTACCCAGAGTATGCATCACTACTCTTGACAAAAGTTCTCGTAGACAGGGCACGTTCCTTGGTACAGTCATAGCCTTCGAAAATTCTCGTTTGGCGACAATTAGCTGATGGTGTCACATCTGGAAATATAGTCGCTTGTTGTTCCACTTTCCCTCTAACAAAACCAAGTCTCATAATAATCCAACAACTAAGGGCATCATACTCAGATACCTCGATACATCATTACAGAATCGCACGATAACTTGTCACGACCACTGATCTTCCACTCACACAACTCAAAACCTTGAAGTACTCCAGCTCATAATTTGAAACACTGAGGAATCGTCAATGACTGATTACGCGTTGACGACAATCCGAAACCTCATCCTCTATTGATCAAAACCCATGCGAAACTACTCATACCGACTCTGAAGTTGATTGAAAAATCATCTATTTCCCTTACCGGAGTACAAATAACAATCTATACATCAAACTATCAGTCTCTCTGCAACAAAATCTTGAACTTGGCAACCCAACCTCCTCGAGACTCAAACATTGGCATACCCAAAGAAACATGGACCGCAATCATATTCCTATCTAACGGCTACCTGCCGTGAAGACACTCATTCTCACCTGAGCATATGCTACATGCATCATCTCGCTCTATACATTGCCTTGACTACCTCGACTTCCCCGAATTAGTTACAAATCTTAGCTCGGAATAATGAACTATCATACACACCCCATCTCCGATTCCTCAGCCAACATTCCATCGTATGAATTATCATAAAAGCAATAGACCTCACTCTCACAGTCGATATACAATGTAAACAACAATGGTCGCCGCCTCGATATACTCATGTTGACTACCTGGAACTACTACTACAATATGCCTTACTATACTCAACTAAGGCATACCCTTGTCCTCATCCATTTTAGTTTCCACTGATGACTCGCTCACGGTATAAGAAATACCTCGCAGCAAAAATACTCTAGCAAAAATATCACAACGATAGGCTACCCATTGGGTTTACCTCCAAACTCTGAAACCGGAAGCTCATTATCTCTTTCGTTCCACACGGGAAGCAGAAATATTGTAATTCTCTTCACAGAAAGTGAGATTTCAACCATTACTCGGTGTGAACCCTACGGTCACGTGTCTCGGTGAAGACCCTCCAGTCTCACAGCTCAGGTTGGGTCCTTCGGTCTCATAACTCGGTTTGGACCCTCTGGTCCTAACTCAGTAAGGCAAAAAATAATATAGCATATATCACAAAGACAAAATACATAATATCACATAACTCAGTATAAGCACATAGGACCCTCCAGTCGATAACTCAAATAAGACCCTCCGCTCACACAATATTACCGCTCAAGAAAGTATAGTGAGAAGACTCACCTCGTAGAATAAAACAATATATCCTACACTCGAAATGCTGGTCTAGACTTCACCCCCATAGTCTCCAATATCCAAAACTTGACCTGTGACAACCGTCAAATTCCGGTCAATTCAAAGTCAAATCAAGTCAACAAGTCAAACCGGTCAGCTCAACTGACCCTTGTGTACTTGGACTTACGCTCAGTATCTACTAAACAAGTCGCTACTCTAATAAGAAAACATGAATCAAAAAGTACGTACAACTAGATCTCTTTAACCTAAAAACCGTACTACGTGGCGAGCCAAACTGATAAAACAATGATGCATACTCATCGGGAGTGTGTAAGATCCTTAAACAAGGCTTAACAGGGTTTACGAACCATGCATTGCGATGCCGGACACTCACAATTGTCACACATGGATCCCCTCTCAATCGTTTTCACTCTATCTCTGACTATGTCAAATCTCTCCCTAATCGCTCCAAGTGTGTGAAATCTCTCCCAAATATCTCTCTGTATGAGAAATCTCTCCAAGAATGTCAAATCTCTCCCAAATCCCTCTAAGTATGTGAAACCTCTCTCAAATATCTCTTTGTATGATAAATCTCTCCAAGAATGTCAAATCTCTCCCAAATATCTCCACGTATGTGAAATCTCTCCCAAATATCTCTCTGTATGAGAAATCTCTCCAAGAATGTCAAATCTCTCCCAAATCCCTCTAAGTATGTAAAATCTCTCTCAAATATCTCTCTGTATGAGAAATCTCTCCAAGAATGTCAAATCTCTCCCAAATCCCTCTAAGTATGTGAAATCTCTCTCAAATATCTCTTTGTATGAGAAATCTCTCCAAGAATGTCAAATCTCTCCCAAATCTCTCCAAGTGTGAGAAATCTCTCCCAAATCTCTCTCAAAAGTTTCCCGTAACTTTTTGGAATCAGTCGGGTCATTCCGGCCCTTAACCGGGTCAAAAACGGCTTAAAACGGGGCGAAAACGAGAAAAATAGGCTTTAGGAACCGAAACCGGAATGAGAGGCTTCTTAGGACCAGAGACCGAGCCTCTGGTGGCCAAGAGACCAGAGACCGAGCCTCTGGTGGCCAAGAGAACCGAAACCGAGAGCAAGAAGCAAGTACCCGAAACCGAAAGTAGAGCCGAACCCTCCTGATGCTGAACCGAACCGAGACCGAGCCCAAGAAGCAAGAACCGGAACCGAGAGTACTGTTCACAACCGAGCGGTCGGTCCCTCTCGGTGCCTCTCGGTCCGTCCCACTCTCTGTCCGCTATTCTACCTCTCGGTCCGCCTCCGCCTCTCTGTTCGCTAACTCGCTCTCTGTTCGCGCGCCTCTCTGTCCCCTTCCACCTCTCGGTTCCTACCCTCTCCCTTCTCCCCTCTCGGCTTCTTCCCTCCTTCTCTTCTTCTCTCGGTTTCTGCCTCCCTCTCTCTCGGTTCAGCACCAGAAGGCCGAGACTCGGCCAGATTTCGCATAATTGCCACTTTTAGCCCATTTTTGATATTTTTGACATTTTAAGCCCGTTTTTCATGATTTTAAAGCGGGATTTTCTCCAGAAATTATATCTTAACATTATAAACTCTAAATATTCATAATTTAAACATATTTTGATGAAAATCATTATTTAAATAATAAAAATCAAATGGATGAATTATTAAAGGTGGAGTGTTGACTTTGCCTTATCCAAAGTCACAAGCAACCACCCCACACCCACTCTTTGACTAACCACACCTCTCCACCTTACCTAGGTCACATCAATGTCTTTTCCACTCAATTATCCCTCCTTCCCACGTTTTTGAGGGCTGATTATTCATCCTCTCTCCTCACTTCTCTCATTTGCTCTCATTTCACAAGAAGATCAAACTCTTTCCTCTCTCACTTTCTCTCTCTAGAAATTCGAGATTCAAGGGCTGATCTTGAGTTTTTCCTCCACATGTGGTAAGCATAATCCATTCTCTTTATGATTATCTCATTTATTTCCACTCAAATCATGGATATCTTAGACAAACTCTCTCATAATTGTGTTAGATCTTCGAATCTTCAAGTGATTCTTCAAGTGTTCTTGGGTTGAACACTTTCCTTCTTCAACACTTACCTACTGGAATCACTCAAGGTGAGTTCATACCCCTACATTTTCATGTTTTCTCAAGTTTTCAGGGGGGGAATACAAGTTAAAACACTAAGAACATATCTAAATTTTTCTAACAGCCTTCATCAGAAAAGTTCAACTCCATTCACGGACTGTTTTGGGCATCTTAAGCACTTTTGTTTTCAAAACTGTACAAGGTGCAAATAGTTCAAGTTTTTAGCTTTAAAATGGCTACTTGCACATCTCCATACGATTTTTCTACAATTTATGGTGATTTTTACAAAACTGCCTATCATTTCAAACAACAATCCGGGCCAGTCTGTGATTATGGACTTATTCACCCAAGTTAGAGGTCATTATAAATTGTGATAAAAATTATGAGCAAACTAGACACATTTTTTGAACTCTCAGAAATTACGGATCTAGTTTTCAACTTCGTATGATTTTTCTATGAGTTTTCCAAAACAGGGCAGAATTGCTAAATTTTGCCAACAGCATGTAAATATCATAACACTTTGTATTATGTTGAGCAAAGTGTATAATCATAAGTTCTAATATTTGAATGTGTTTCCTTGCTAGTTTATCATTATGAACTGAAACTAAAACATTCATATTAAATATTATTCATTCATTTTGGAACACGTGCTATTAAACTATAAAAAGTATAGTCAATAAATTCACAACACTAATACTTTTCCATAAAGGAGTTCATACATAGTACATACATTTTAGATAAACTATAATAGGTATAGTTTATGATACATCACTCTACGCACTCGTACAAGAAGGGTACATTCATACAAGAAAGATTTATATTCACACACATTTCACGTAAACTTGTTATCCTATATTGTGAGTTTCTCTATTTTTCTCTCTCTCTCTCTCTCTCCCCGTACGTCCGAGTGCGGGATATAATTCCTGGTAGTTATAATCAGAATCTCCTTGAGGGAGAACGTGATACTTGTATATAGATCTATATTGGGATTGACACCCCACACCTTGCTGCTAGCTACAGTTGGACCTGCAGGTCTACGGGTGACAAATGTCATTTCATTTTTCGCGACACTGAGAACGTCGTGGCAGGTTCACATAGTCATAGTATGATTATAACGGCTCACATAGGGAACAATCCATAAGTTTACGGGATTTTATTTTTAAAACCTAAATGAGTTTTATGTCGATTTAAAATCACCTTTTATCTCTATGGGTACAAATACAAAGTACCGGGTCTCTATACAAAAAGGGGTACAAATACAAAGTGCCGGGTCTCTATACAAAGCTATTATGATATTAAAACTACACTTCCTCTAAAATTGTTAGACTTCAACTATAGTCGCTGAGCGTATATGTTGAGTCATATAAGAATTTAGTCTTGATTGGCCTAGAATTGGTGGTGCCCGCCTCATCTCCTGTTCCTCGTTGGGTTGTGGACCTAGGGCAGACCCACTATATTCAACGTTTTATCTAAGTTAAGCCTTATATAACTTTATATGTTGGACGATTATAGAGGAACTCTACGGATTACTCTAGGGTTCATTACAGCATCATGTAGGATTATTTCTATTCATACTTAACTAAGAAAATATTGGATTTTCTGGAAATCAAACTAAATCGATTTTACAAGGAAAAACGGTTTCTACTTCAAACAAAACTCTTATGAACTCACCAACCTTTGTGTTGACACTCTTTAAAACTACTTGTATTCTCAGGAAATCAGTGAAACAGGAAAACTTCATCGCTTTGAGGATGGGACGCTAAACCGTCAACAAATTATTTTGTCATCATATTGTAATTGCTTTTGAAACATGTAAACATATACTTTGGTGTAACTTTTGCAATTATATATATGGTGGTTGTTTTTACTTTGAGCACTATTATACACGTTGTTGTGATACTGTACATGAAGTCCTCCACCCCCAGACGTTTCCGCCATCCTTGGTTTGGGGGTGTGACAGATTGGTATCAGAGCATTGTTTATAGTGAACTAAGTATATCGAACCACATAAGATATACAAACTATAAATGCATTGGGACTAAGGTCTCTGATTTTAAGATTTCAAAACCACTATACCTTTAAGAATAAATAACTCTTGTTAAAAGTATACATGCATGCATACATACTAAGGTCAGCATTATTTTAGGACAAAACAAAAGTAATGATTGTTGGATATCACAGGTAAGCCTGGGGATGTATGATCAGTCTTGGGAATAGCATAGCCTGATCAACTATGCTGGTCCGAGGAGTGAGTAGCATATGCCCAAGAATGGTTGTGATGTGGCAACAAGTCTAAAAACTTACCAACACTACCACAATGGAATACCATAGGGGTATTTTGGCATTATTAAAATTACATCTGCGAGAACTAAATAGATCTTTATCAATAGGTCAATAGTTGCTTAGTGGATACATTAAAATTTTATGTATCCAGGAAGTCATAGACTTAGAATCTGTGGATCTTTGCTCTACTTCCTGTTCTCGTTGGATTGGGGATTTAGAGTTAGGGTCGCTTATTCGAAGGTCTATCCTGTCCCGAATACATATAATTAGTATGCACTAAACAATTTGTTGAAGTACCTGATAAAGATCATCGTATAATTAGCCAATTAGTACTTTTGCTTAATTATTTCTTATATCCCCATTTCTCGCGAAGATATCATGGCTGGATTTTCCATCCACACGATGACTCGTACTACCCTAACCACGACAATACCAAATGGCTCGGAGAGGAGCCAGAGAATGATTACCCAACCCCTGTAGATGGTCACCAAGCTGAAGGCTATGCTGATGGTTCTGACTCCGACCCTGAAGTGGAGAACTTAACCCCGATGACCCTTGTTCCGAATCCCAACCCTTGACCGGCTTTCAAGGCCCGACGCCTCCTTGGGAAGAGTGCTTGGAAACCGGGAGCAAAGAACAAGACCAACATATGTCGTTTAAAAGAGAACGAAGTTTCTACAACATAAACGAAGGAAGCTCAGCAGATACAATTTTTCCAATCCTGGTCCATAGAGTTGCCCGAAACGAGATTCTGGGTAGAACAACTCTCCATAGTATCGCAAAGGTTGATGCAAATGCAAGAATACATACGATCCGCACCAAGCGCCTTGAACACACTCGTGAAAAATCTAAGAGAGACCACAAAACCCACTAACTCGTGAAGTTCATTCATATGGACTTCCTTTATGAACTATATATAAGGAATTCTTAAATCGAAGAAAAATGCAGGAAGAATCAAATTCTATAACAACTGACTTGTCTTTACTAGTAGAAACTTATCATCTGATCATTTTTTTTTTTCCTTTTTGCAAACTCATGACAGAACAATGCCACCAAGGAAAAGACCCAGACCTTCGGGCAGCACAGCGCCACCACCTCCAACGCCACCTCCCCAGTTTGATCCCGAAATGTTCCAAGCTGCAGTAACAGCAGCCGTGGTAGCTGCAATGTCACAAATTGGCACAAATAGCACTGGTGGTGCTGGATCTGGAGCCACAAACCCTAACCACGGGAATAGTGCAGGACGCACAAGGGAATGCACTTACAAGGACTTCACAAATGGCAAACCCGATTCCTTCGATGGAAGTGGGGGTGTCCTCGCATTAATTCAATGGTTCGAGAGGACCGAAGCAATATTTGAGATTTGTGCTTGCCTCGAAGCGAGCAAAGTCAAGTACGCGACATTCACCTTCATCGGAAGAGCTCTCACTTGGTGGAACGGCAAAGTTAAGTCGCTTACGCTTGCAGTGGCTAACTCGTTAAGTTGGGAGGACTTAAAGAAGATGATGTTGAAGGAATATTGCCCAAGAGGTGAAGTGCAAAAGCTGGAGCAAGAACTATGGAATCTCAGAATGGCAGGCTCCGACCTTACAACTTACACCAACCGATTTTGTGATCTAGCACTCCTTTGTCCCGCTATGGTCACCCCGGAAGACAAAAAGTTGGAGCGTTACCTCTGGGGATTGTCCCCCGAAATTCAAGATAGCGTGCTCGCCTCAAGACCAACTACCTTCGACAGCGCCAAGGAGTTAGCACAACAACTCATTGACCATCATGCCCACCATGACACTATGACAACCACCCTTACCCAAGCAAGAGGAGGGAACAACGAAAGAAAGTTTTGGGACAACAAGAAGGACCAATCAACCCAAGGCCTCGCTAGGAAGCAACAGATCCTTGCTGTTCATGCTGCCACAACCCTCACCACACCAACTCCCATGAAACCATACGTTGGAACACTTCCAAAATGCAACAAGTGTAACTTCCATCACACTGGGGCTTACCGAAAGATGCATTGCAAAAACTGCGACAGAGAGGGGCACACTGCTCGTTTCTGTAAGGCACCAGCACGACCTATCAACCAGGTACCCGGCTCTAGAGTAAGCCCAACCTGTTACGAGTGTGGAGAAACGGGACACTTTAAAAGGGAATGCCCAAGAACAAGAGATGCTGGTGGTGGCGGGAGGGTGTTTGCAATCACCGAGGGAGAAACCACTCCGGAACTGCCCGCAAATATCAGTACGTGTTTCTAACATCGACATTTAAATCCCGAATTTCTTTATATGATAAATCTAGCATCGATTAAAGCATGCATAGTAGTAATCATGTGACATCGGGCGAGTTATTCCTCGCCATAATCAAATTCTTGTACTACGAAAAGTCATCCCCATCTTTCCTCTAAATTCCTGGATCCCCATTCGAAGTGCAAATTTCGGGACGAAATTCCCTTTAACGGGGGGATGATGTGACAACCGTCAAATTCCGGTCAATTCAAAGTCAAATCAAGTCAACAAGTCAAACCGGTCAGCTCAACTGACCCTTGTGTACTTGGACTTACGCTCAGTATCTACTAAACAAGTCGCTACTCTAATAAGAAAACATGAATCGAAAAGTACGTACAACTAGATCTCTTTAACCTAAAAACCGTACTACGTGGCGAGCCAAACTGATAAAACAATGATGCATACTCATCGGGAGTGTGTAAGATCCTTAAACAAGGCTTAACAGGGTTTACGAACCATGCATTGCGATGCCGGACACTCACAATTGTCACACATGGATCCCCTCTCAATCGTTTTCACTCTATCTCTGACTATGTCAAATCTCTCCCTAATCGCTCCAAGTGTGTGAAATCTCTCCCAAATATCTCTCTGTATGAGAAATCTCTCCAAGAATGTCAAATCTCTCCCAAATCCCTCTAAGTATGTGAAACCTCTCTCAAATATCTCTTTGTATGATAAATCTCTCCAAGAATGTCAAATCTCTCCCAAATCTCTCCACGTATGTGAAATCTCTCCCAAATATCTCTCTGTATGAGAAATCTCTCCAAGAATGTCAAATCTCTCCCAAATCCCTCTAAGTATGTAAAATCTCTCTCAAATATCTCTCTGTATGAGAAATCTCTCCAAGAATGTCAAATCTCTCCCAAATCCCTCTAAGTATGTGAAATCTCTCTCAAATATCTCTTTGTATGAGAAATCTCTCCAAGAATGTCAAATCTCTCCCAAATCTCTCCAAGTGTGAGAAATCTCTCCCAAATCTCTCTCAAAAGTTTCCCGTAACTTTTTGGAATCAGTCGGGTCATTCCGGCCCTTAACCGGGTCAAAAACGGCTTAAAACGGGGCGAAAACGAGAAAAATAGGCTTTAGGAACCGAAACCGGAATGAGAGGCTTCTTAGGACCAGAGACCGAGCCTCTGGTGGCCAAGAGACCAGAGACCGAGCCTCTGGTGGCCAAGAGAACCGAAACCGAGAGCAAGAAGCAAGTACCCGAAACTGAAAGTAGAGCCGAACCCTCCTGATGCTGAACCGAACCGAGACCGAGCCCAAGAAGCAAGAACCGGAACCGAGAGTACTGTTCACAACCGAGCGGTCGGTCCCTCTCGGTGCCTCTCGGTCCGTCCCACTCTCTGTCCGCTATTCTGCCTCTCGGTCCGCCTCCGCCTCTCTGTTCGCTAACTCGCTCTCTGTTCGCGCGCCTCTCTGTCCCCTTCCACCTCTCGGTTCCTACCCTCTCCCTTCTCCCCTCTCGGCTTCTTCCCTCCTTCTCTTCTTCTCTCGGTTTCTGCCTCCCTCTCTCTCGGTTCAGCACCAGAAGGCCGAGACTCGGCCAGATTTCGCATAATTGCCACTTTTAGCCCATTTTTGATATTTTTGACATTTTAAGCCCGTTTTTCATGATTTTAAAGCGGGATTTTCTCCAGAAATTATATCTTAACATTATAAACTCTAAATATTCATAATTTAAACATATTTTGATGAAAATCATTATTTAAATAATAAAAATCAAATGGATGAATTATTAAAGGTGGAGTGTTGACTTTGCCTTATCCAAAGTCACAAGCAACCACCCCACACCCACTCTTTGACTAACCACACCTCTCCACCTTACCTAGGTCACATCAATGTCTTTTCCACTCAATTATCCCTCCTTCCCACGTTTTTGAGGGCTGATTATTCATCCTCTCTCCTCACTTCTCTCATTTGCTCTCATTTCACAAGAAGATCAAACTCTTTCCTCTCTCACTTTCTCTCTCTAGAAATTCGAGATTCAAGGGCTGATGTTGAGTTTTTCCTCCACATGTGGTAAGCATAATCCATTCTCTTTATGATTATCTCATTTATTTCCACTCAAATCATGGATATCTTAGACAAACTCTCTCATAATTGTGTTAGATCTTCGAATCTTCAAGTGATTCTTCAAGTGTTCTTGGGTTGAACACTTTCCTTCTTCAACACTTACCTACTGGAATCACTCAAGGTGAGTTCATACCCCTACATTTTCATGTTTTCTCAAGTTTTCAGGGGGGGAATACAAGTTAAAACACTAAGAACATATCTAAATTTTTCTAACAGCCTTCATCAGAAAAGTTCAACTCCATTCACGGACTGTTTTGGGCATCTTAAACACTTTTGTTTTCAAAACTGTACAAGGTGCAAATAGTTCAAGTTTTTAGCTTTAAAATGGCTACTTGCACATCTCCATACGATTTTTCTACAATTTATGGTGATTTTTACAAAACTGCCTATCATTTCAAACAACAATCCGGGCCAGTCTGTGATTATGGACTTATTCACCCAAGTTAGAGGTCATTATAAATTGTGATAAAAATTATGAGCAAACTAGACACATTTTTTGAACTCTCAGAAATTACGGATCTAGTTTTCGACTTCGTATGATTTTTCTATGATTTTTCCAAAACAGGGCAGAATTGCTAAATTTTGCCAACAGCATGTAAATATCATAACACTTTGTATTATGTTGAGCAAAGTGTATAATCATAAGTTCTAATATTTGAATGTGTTTCCTTGCTAGTTTATCATTATGAACTGAAACTAAAACATTCATATTAAATATTATTCATTCATTTTGGAACACGTGCTATTAAACTATAAAAAGTATAGTCAATAAATTCACAACACTAATACTTTTCCATAAAGGAGTTCATACATAGTACATACATTTTAGATAAACTATAATAGGTATAGTTTATGATACATCACTCTACGCACTCGTACAAGAAGGGTACATTCATACAAGAAAGATTTATATTCACACACATTTCACGTAAACTTGTTATCCTATATTGTGAGTTTCTCTATTTTTCTCTCTCTCTCTCTCTCTCCCCGTACGTCCGAGTGCGGGATATAATTCCTGGTAGTTATAATCAGAATCTCCTTGAGGGAGAACGTGATACTTGTATATAGATCTATATTGGGATTGACACCCCACACCTTGCTGCTAGCTACAGTTGGACCTGCAGGTCTACGGGTGACAAATGTCATTTCATTTTTCGCGACACTGAGAACGTCGTGGCAGGTTCACATAGTCATAGTATGATTATAACGGCTCACATAGGGAACAATCCATAAGTTTACGGGATTTTATTTTTAAAACCTAAATGAGTTTTATGTCGATTTAAAATCACCTTTTATCTCTATGGGTACAAATACAAAGTACCGGGTCTCTATACAAAAAGGGGTACAAATACAAAGTGCCGGGTCTCTATACAAAGCTATTATGATATTAAAACTACACTTCCTCTAAAATTGTTAGACTTCAACTATAGTCGCTGAGCGTATATGTTGAGTCATATAAGAATTTAGTCTTGATTGGCCTAGAATTGGTGGTGCCCGCCTCATCTCCTGTTCCTCGTTGGGTTGTGGACCTAGGGCAGACCCACTATATTCAACGTTTTATCTAAGTTAAGCCTTATATAACTTTATATGTTGGACGATTATAGAGGAACTCTACGGATTACTCTAGGGTTCATTACAGCATCATGTAGGATTATTTCTATTCATACTTAACTAAGAAAATATTGGATTTTCTGGAAATCAAACTAAATCGATTTTACAAGGAAAAACGGTTTCTACTTCAAACAAAACTCTTATGAACTCACCAACCTTTGTGTTGACACTCTTTAAAACTACTTGTATTCTCAGGAAATCAGTGAAACAGGAAAACTTCATCGCTTTGAGGATGGGACGCTAAACCGTCAACAAATTATTTTGTCATCATAATGTAATTGCTTTTGAAACATGTAAACATATACTTTGGTGTAACTTTTGCAATTATATATATGGTGGTTGTTTTTACTTTGAGCACTATTATACACGTTGTTGTGATACTGTACATGAAGTCCTCCACCCCCAGACGTTTCCGCCATCCTTGGTTTGGGGGTGTGACATGACCTAACCCTAAAGTCAACGGAAGTCATCTGTCAAAGCTGACCCAACTGGTCGAGTGAAACTCATCTACTCGTCGAGTTCCTCAGTGCTCAGTAAATTATGAAAACCCGAGTCACATCACCGAGTTGCTAGCCAACTCGTCGAGTCCATGCAAAGTCTAGAAGATCGGGGAAAACCCTAGCCACTCTTCGAGTTGCTCCACCACTCGTCGAGTTTACTCTTAGTCCCAAACGGGAAAAACCGACTCGACTCGTCGAGTTGGATGCCCAACTTGTCGAGTTCTTTAGTCCTTTCTCATTAAACTCATTTTAGTCGATTCAAATACTCCAAACTCCAGATCCAGCCTCCTAGGATGAAGTTACCATGTAAAGTTGCTTACTTTACGATCATGCAAGGCCTCACAAGGCTATAACACCCAGCACTAAGCTTAAGAGAGGGTTTAGGAAATGAAGATAGGTTAAAGCTTCGTAAAGCTTGAAACTTTATGTACATGGGACCTAGAGAAGTCTAAATCTGAAACTCATAGCCTGTGGGCAAGCTTAACTCGAGAATGACCCTCATTTTGCACCAAAAAGCCCATAAACTCACATAAGAAGAGATCTACATAATGGAAAGCCAAGGTAGAGACTTTTTGCCTCCCACTGGATGCCAACACGATGTAGATGCTTACAAGCTTTCCTTCGTTCCAAGCCTCTAAGTCCTCAAGCCTCTTCAAGGAATGCTCCAAAAACACGCTTTTGGCCTCACCGCACACTCAGCTTTCTAGGGTTACTCTCTGGACAAGGCGATAAGGGATGCGGGGTAAGAACTTAAGGCCCTTTAAATAGGCTGCACATCCGAAAAATTAGGGTTTCATCACACAACCTCAACTCGTCGAGTCCATCCCTCTAACTCGACAAGTAGGCTTCCTAACCTACGCGTCCTGATCAACTCCTACACGACGAGTTAGGGCGAACCAACTCGTCGAGTAGGCCCTTCAACTTGCACTAAATCCTCAAGTTCCACATCCAGGAATCGGGGTGTTATATGTACTTTTCATATCATAAGTCATAACTCGCAACTATCCCTCTTATTGTCTTTAATGATCGCAGTACTTTGATATTGCATTGTTACTGTCGATTGCCGCTCATGACTATAATGCTTCATCCTTATTAATTATCATTTGTGTTTTTTGTTTTTTCATAAAATGACATTATTGTTATATTCCAGTATATCTACTGTGAGTAATTTGTGTTATTTTATTAGTAGAAATAGGGCTAATAACATTAAGAACATTATCTTTTATAATTTTTTCCGGTTTAATAATCCAATTTTACTTTGTGCTAAAAAATATCAATTTTTAGATAAAAATTCTATCGTGGCCATTATAATATGCAAATACCAGAGAAATGTCATTTTTGTTCTAAAAAATCACTTATATTTTTAAAAAAAAAATTCTTTAATGACAACTATTTGTTTTATGTTATTTTATCTATTTTTCTAGGATTTCATTGAAAAAACTAATATATTAATACATATAATCTTTTATTATGTATAAACATATGTTTATATCATTATATATCAATGCCAAATCGTAAAGTTCAAATATTTTTATGATTTAGTTTAGTTTTTTGGGTTGAAAAGTTGCTTGATTTTGGTTTTCATGATTTAGTTTGAATTTTTTTAAACCATTCGATTTTGGTTTTCTATGCTAAAAAGCAAAACAAGACAATTTGGTTTCTATAATGTAGTCTACGAGTGCAACTTTCATAAACACACATGGATCATTTCTATAATACTGTCTAAAAATTACATTTTTATTGAAACTAAATAATAGAAACCAACATGATTTTCGACAATTTTTTTTTTTTTTTTTTTTTTTTTTTTTTTTTAACTAAATGATATAATTGAAACCGTTCTCAACTAAAATAAGAAAAAATAAAAAATTTAAGGTTTGACATCTACATATGTTGATATAGATGTAGGTTTATAGAGGTCAAAAGATTATAAATTTTAATGTATATTTTCTTTTCTGATAAAAATAAGTATTAAATAATGATAATATTTACGATGGAAATTTTGAAAATATGGGGATTCCTTTTTAAAACAACATAATTGCTATTACTTGTTTTACCGATCTTTTTTGCAAATATATTTTACCAAAATGATTTCGTTTGGGAATACTAAGACAAATTGATTTTTTTTTTTTTTTTTTTTTTTTTTTTTGGATTCTATCTACCATAAGTTTTTACAAACAATATGGACCAATTTGGCAATCTACTATACATTTAATGAAGAAAACATATTTACAATGAAGCAAAATTATGGTAAAGAGTGTAAAAGAAACTATTGAGCAAATGGACAATTTTCTATAACGGCAATATATATATTAGAAATTAGAAATATAAACAGAAAATAGACAGGTGATTCTAATGTTAGTGGCATTTGACATTAAGCCATTACTACAAGGAACCAACAAATGAAGGCTCTTCAATTCCCTTCCAATTAAGTCAGCGCTTTCACGAAATCTTGTCATGATAGGACAATGGATAGGATTCTTTCGGGTTTATTTTCTTTCAGGATTTCAGATTATACCCATCATCAGGATACACGTGTACTTTTTTGCCTACGTTATGATGTTGTCAATTGGTATGAAATAACATGCAATGCCTACAAAATCGACCACTTGTTAAACATAAAGATTCTTGAATTTGTGGGATACTCTAGGTGTACCTATGCACAACTTACACACACTATGGCATGAGTTACTATTTACTTTTTAGTTTTTATAGATATATCTTGTAAACCACATTTGATTGTGAGGTGAAGTTTTTGTCTTAGGAAACATAACTTGACACATCACCTATCGTCTTTAGGTTGTGAGAGCAGATTCGCACTTGCCATATGTTATATATTTTATAGGCGTCACATTAGTTTTGTTATATTTTAGCAAAATTAATTATTTATATGACGTAGGTTGTCATATTTACCATGATAATTAAAAAAAATTTAATTAATATAAAAATCAATCGAAGACCAAGTTTTGTAGGTTTTATAATATAAATCATAATAATATTAATAATAATTATAAATAAATCAATTTATTTAATATAAATATATTTTATAAATTCATGGGGGTAGTAAAGATAACTTGAAATGCCAAATAAAAAATTTATAGGGTCCACCTTTTAATTACTAACCATACTTCGTTCCTAATTTATGTTTTTCATTTTCTATTCATATTTAATAGATTGTTAAAAAACACCTATCGTATGTTAATTTTTTATAGAAGAAATTTAGTTTGTAATTATTATTTCATTATTTAATTGTAATTTATATATTAAATTAACATTATTGTTATACAGTTTTCAAATTTCTTTATTTTTCATTATCGAGGACATTAAAGTATATTTTGGATTGATCACGTTTTATAATCTTTTTAGTAAATAATACGTAAGAAATAATTATATTTATATTAATTTATTACTACGAAATATTAATTATTTATATTTGAAATATATGTTAAAAAATACAAAATAGTTGATATGTCAGGAGGATTACTTTTGAAAGATAGTGATATTGCAATGAAGTAAAAGTATTCGCAAAAACTGATATGGCTTATTTGAGTGTGAAACTTTACTATTTGTCCATTTAGATCGATATGGTTATGCCAAGAGCATCTTCATTGGAAGTTTAATAGGAGTTGAATATGTGGTAACTAACATTGATTATAAGTTTATATTGAATGAAATATGGATGATGATATTGATAATGATTGAATTGAAGAGTTGTATGAGTAGTAAGTGGTTAAATCAAATTAATCTATTTTTTTTAATTAAATTTCAAACCAAATATATATATATATATATATATATATATATATATATATATATATATATATATATATATATATATATATATATATATATATATATATAAAATCGTATCCTCTTATATTTTTACATTTGATTTTATTTATATCACAAATAAAATTATCCATATTTTTAGGTATTATATTATTTAATGTATCAATTTTTAAGTCTCTTATTTTTTCAAATAAATAATGCAAATGAAGTTTTTAAAAATCCACTTAAAAAGAAATATGTTTGTTACAATTCTAATACAAATTAATTTCGATAAAATATTAGATTAACTGAAATATTACACATTAATTTCGACTGTCATGTAAAATATGTTCCTAGATATGATTCAGTAGATCATGTCAAATTGTGTTATGTGTTTCACAATCACGTAGTTATAAGTTCCTTAAAATTTAATCTATAATTTCCTGGATAGGTCCTCGATGCACACGTATTGAAGCATCAATGTCATCAGACCAATTAGTAACCACATTTCCTTCATCCTCGACAATCATACTTTGTAATATAATCCATGCATAGATTATATCATAAAATAGGTCAGCTGGTGTGCATTATCACGTTTGAAATTTGGTGAAAGATAAACCGAAATGGAAATCCTTAACCACTTGAGATACTTGAAAAACATGTACTAAAGAATCAAAAAATATATGAACGCTACGAAAGATATGTTGATTTAAAAAACGTTGTAACGTCCAATTTTCACAACAAAAAATTTCATTTATATTAAGGTAAACTCCCCAATTTATAAATCCATTATTAAGAAAAATCATTTATTCCAAAAACCATTTATTAAAAATCAGAGTATCATTGAAAACACAGAATCCTCAATACTGCTGATGAGTGTGTAAACTCATGTCTTTGCCTTCCCATGATGATCGATGATGCCTGAAACAATAAATAACTGAGTAAGCACAAATCTTAGTGAGTTTATCCCAAAATACCCCATACGATAATCATACAATCATGCATAATGGCCTACAACCTCCCGATTCGAATGTCGATACCCAATCAGTCCTCGGACTGGAATGACAACATTCTATAGGTCCAATCGGCCATCGGGGTGCAATACCCATGGTTTGTTGGACTATCGCCTCCACCCAATCGCTTCTCACTGGCCTTCGTGCCTTCGGCTTACAATCGGCTCGCACCGGGTATGTTGGCCTACAATACAAAGAAGGACCACCTCAACCCACTACCACCATACGTCGACATGTAATCAATTAAGGACCAAGTAGGCACATAATACGGGCAAACAACAATCATACAACTCACTACCACCTACTAGTCCTTGCACCAAAGACTGTCCCGCTGCCAGCTACCCTCCATGAAGTGCGTAACTATAAGTAACCAGAGGTAAGATAGCCACCCGAACAGATGATCATACTCTAGAGCCACAACCAAACAATGAATAGGCAAGAAATCCTAGATCAAGAGTTCTCAGGCTATCCTACATGACCATATACAGTCCCTAGGGCAGTCCAATAGATGATAACAAGCAAGTACAAGCAGACATATATTTCTACAAATTAGTACCATATAAAAACATCCTATATACCTTGATGCAGATCTAACAAATCACTACAACATAACTGTTGGATTAGTTTCTAAGACCGTAACCATATTCGGTAAGTACTTGACCCGGTTGTGCATGGTACTTTTGGGTTACCTTCACCAAAGCAACTTGACTGTAGAAATAATAGAGAAAGAGGTTGTTATGGTTTATTAATATATTATATGAATAATATATTAAAGGAGAAATCATATTTATTTAGTTAACATTGGTCAAGAATTAATTAAGAATTAATTTTGTGATTAAAATAAGTTAACTAAACTAGAGGGGTTGAACTGCAATTATGTGATAGTTGCAAAGTAGGGTAATGGATGCCCTATAGGATAGGGTGGATGAATTCAAGGGGATAAGGCCTTAGAATTCATCCATGATAAGGTTTCTAGGGTTATCCTTTGGGCTGCTTGGTGGGCAAGCAACCAGATAAGGATAAGGACTGAAACCCTAATCCCTACACCTATATAAACACCCATTGGCATATGAAATTCGTCCATGCCTTGATCTAGGGTTCCTAGAGCCGAATTGTATACCTCTCATCTTTCTCTCTTGCCTCTCCATTTGCTCTTGGTGTTTGTGAGCCATTAGAAGTACTACACTTCTGGTACTTGCTTTCAAAGACAAGAAGATTCAATATTTAAGTTGTTATTACAATATAACAACAAGAGGTATGTATTTCATCTTTCTTTGTGAATTTCAAAATCCCTAGAAGCTTGTTAGGGTTCTTCACATGTTCATAATGTTGTATAACTAATAGTGATAACATAGATTCAACTCTAGGGTTGTATGCTCACATAGGATTGTTTGTATAAAACCCATCAGTGGTATCAGAGCCATTGGTTTTTGTTTTCAATTAGTTTTCTATACAAAAGTATGAATTTGACATATTAGGGTTTATAGCCAATAAACTCTGAAGGCATGATTTTTGAATTTAGGGTTCATAAGCCTTAAATTTCGAAATTTGGTTAGGGTTTCCCAAACCCTTTCCTTAGCCTCCAAGGTTTCGAATTCTAGGGTTATCCAACCCTTGAATTTTGAAATTGCCTCCTTCCCCAAGATTAGATCCTAAATTCTAGGGATTTGGATAATGCCATATCTTGTAATTATCTTTTAAGTGTTTAAATTTGGTAATTAAAGATTTTGAATTATCCCATCCCATAATTTCGAATTTTAGGGGACTTAAGGGATTATGTTAAATTTATTGTTTAATTTAAAAGATATCCTTACCAAAATAGAAGTTAATTGTCAATTTAATTAGATAATCATGGTCTTATGTGATAAACTTGATTTATTTGAATTATTTGATAGATTATCTTGCAAGAAATTGAATTAGGTCATATTTAGATAATTACTAATTAACTAGTTAATTATTATTATTTGTAATTTGATCTAGAATGTTCTTGCTTATGTTTTGAAAAGTTTCAAAACTTGCCCTCAAGTTTTGGAATTTAAATTTTGATTAAAGGTTTAATTTTAAAATGTTAAATTCTAAAACCCTAGTTTTGAAAAGTTCAAATTTCACTTTTGGTTTTATTAAGTTAATTAAAAGAAAGTTAATAAATCCATCATCATTTGGTTTATATTTAATTAAATTAAAGGTATAATTTATAAAATTAAACCACATAGTATTTTAAAAGTGTAAAATACACCCTTATACTATATATAACATTAAAAGTCTAATATTATATATGTATAACTTAAATGCTAGTCTGACCATTTGTAGGCCTCATTCACAAAGCTAGTCTATAAGGGGTGTTTAAGGAAATTGCCTATAAAATGACGATTGAATCGGTATCCACTCTTACCCACCGCACTCTTGACTAGTGGAGGGTCGTCAGCCGAACGGGTAGGATAAGGCAAACCCTCTCCTCATTAAAAGTATAATGAATAATAAAGTAACTAAATGTTTTACAAAATTCTCAATCTTAGTTACTTTAGGCAAAAGTGAATTCATGCAATTCCACGAAATTACACTTTGTACCCTTGCGAAGACGTTAGTGGAGCGTGTGTGGTTAACCGGCACACTAATTGAGTTCTAAGTAAAGGTAGTAAAGGGTGACTCGATGTTTTTCATAGTTCGATGGAGCATGTGTGGTTAACTGGCACATCGAATAGGTGACTGTAACATTGAGGGCACCATGTATATTTGCATGGTTTTTCACACTGTAGCACCCGAAATCAGAAAGGTTAAGAAAGGAAAGGAAAACCCTAAGTCAAGGGGGTTAACTCGTCGAGTCCAAGGAGGAACTCGACAAGTCGGAGCGTGATCCGTGTCGCAGCTTAAGTGATCGACTCGGTGAGTCGGGGAGACTGATTCGGCGAGTCTGGTCTGGGTTGGGAAAACCCTAGTTCCGGGACTTGTACCCTATTTAAGCATCTCATTCCTCTTCTATCTGCCTCATTTGTATCCCCCATTGTCCAGAAGTTATCCCACGAAACCGTAGTGATCTCTTTGAGTGTGTGAGCCAATATTGAAGGATTTTGAGTGTTCTTGAAGCCTAGAAGGAGAAGAAGGAGTTGAGGGTTCAAGAGGAAGGTTGTGGATCCAGAAGATTCATCTCTTTTGTTGCTCATTTTGGTAACCAAGTTTCATCCTTGTCTTATTATTGTTAGATCACTTCATGTCCCTCTTTATGAGATTTTTGACCAAGTATGATGCATTTTGGGACTTGGACGTCCTCAAGATGGATCCATTCAGCTCTAGGTGTGTCTTGGCCCAGAGACCCATAAACTATCAGTTTTTGGTGTGTTGGTAAAGCAACTTTGCCCCAAGCCCTAGCCCTAGAGTGTTTTAAGCACATATCTCTTTGGTTTCACGTAAAGTTTGCAACTTTACGTGATGAATAGGCTTGGGAAGAGTGGATCTATAGTTTGGAGCCCCAACATGGCTCGAAAAGCCACTGTATGGATTAAGAACTGAAACGCCTCGACGAGTCCTTCGAGTGGACTCGGCGAGTAGTATGAATATGGGGATGAACTCGACGAGTTGGATGAACAACTCGGAGAGTCTATTGAAGATGGCCTTGGACTCGGCAAGTCAAGTTTCGAAACCCCAAACCCTTCGAGTTAAGACTCGGATCAGTGAGTTGAGTGGGGATTCAG
This sequence comes from Lactuca saligna, assembly GCF_052625555.1. Classification (NCBI taxonomy): domain Eukaryota; kingdom Viridiplantae; phylum Streptophyta; class Magnoliopsida; order Asterales; family Asteraceae; genus Lactuca; species Lactuca saligna. The sequence goes on from NC_136420.1 coordinate 140,961,543, forward strand.
TGAGTTGGACAGTGCAGGACTCGCAAATCGGTAGACTTAGCGAGTCAGGGGCTGACTAGGTGAGTTGAGTCGTGATCGAAAGGATTCTGAGCGTATGAACTCGGCGAGTCAGTAGGCAGACTCGGTGAGTAGGGTTGACCTAGAAGGTTGACTTTGACCAAGACTTGACTTTAACCAAAGTTGACTTAGATTGGCTTCTAGGGTTCAGTTTGGAAATAAGTGTATGTTGATATTAGTAGCTGGTGGAGCTAGTGGAGCAGTGGCTCAGAGAGGTGTCGGTCAGTAGCCAGAGGATCATCAGCAAAGTTCAGCAATGCAAGGTGAGTCTCCTCCCTGTTTGTATGGGTCTAAGGCACCAATGTCGGCCCATTTAGTTTATGTATGATAGGAAGTCCCGGGAGTTAGCCCTATGCATTATGCATGAAAGACCAGGAGGCGACTCCTGGTACACAGTATGTTATTATGTATGATAGGAAGACCCGTGGGTTAGCCCTAGGCAATATGTATGAAAGACCAGGAGGTGGCTCCTGACGCACTGTATGCCATTGTGTATGAAAGACCAGGAGGTGGCTCCTGACACACTATATGCGGAATAGTCTAGTAGAGTAGTATGTATAATTGTCTTTGTGATACTTGCATGAAAGACCAGGGGTGGCCCTTTGCACCTGTCTGTAAGACCCAGGGAGTGGCCCCAAGCTTGACCAGGAAGACCACGTGCGGCCCGTGGCATAACCACAAGACTATTTTTGGCACATAGCAACTTACTTGATTATGTATATGTTGGTTATGTATGGCTCTTGGCTATGTATGGCATGTATGGATCAGTTGGGTTGTATGGTTTGTGGTATCTGGGGAACTCGCTAAGCTTCGTGCTTAAGGTTTTCAGTTTTGGTTTCAGGTATTTTGTTTTCAAGGAAAGGAGTCGGCTCGATCGTAGCGCATCACACTATGTTTTCCGTACACGAGATCTTTGGGATTACACTCTGATATGGTTTTATGATAATATGTTTTGATTACCGACACTTTGGTTTGTCACGAGATATTATAATGAATGTTTTTATACTGATGGTTTTATGTAATAACTTATTTAAAAATGAAATTTTTGGCTTTGAAATTTTGGGATGTTACACGTTGGTATCAGAGCCCTGGTTTGAGGGATTCGGACACACCTTCGGGGGTGTTTGAACTCAAATTGAGGGATTAAAGGATTTCAAAAAAGAAAAGGGTTTCTAAAAGATTAAATAAAAAGTTTTAAGAAAGAACGAAGTGTGTGATGTGCGCGACCGTCCGAGCTCAAGTAAGTTTTTCTAAGATACTCATACATGTTGTGATATGATATGATTATGAAAACTGCATGCTAGATTAGGGCTAAGGAGATAGGGATGATGCCTTATGTGCCTATTATATGTGCTTGAGCTGCATGATAGTGCTAATTAGACAATAGTAGGATAACATGTTTAGGTTATGCCTGAGTTTATGAGCTTATGTCGCATGCTAGTATAGATTCTTGATATGAGATTATGATTGTTGAGTATGTTATGGTTAGATTTTTCCATTGTCTAAAACTGCTTGCTTTGTGCATTGTTGGATTCTGAGTGATGGGAGTTAGCCATTAGGTGAATACGTCACGTCACACTTGATCAGGGTTGAATAATCTCATAGTGTTGGATTTGGCCCTATTTGCGTAGCTCTCGTCTGAGTCTAACCGTTGTAGGGACGAGTCCTCTACTCGAAGGATTATCTGAGCCTAGTCACATGTGATGGTATTCAGGTGATGGCTAATTGGCATCACAAGGAGGCCTTCAGCAGCTGAGGACTGGTTTGAGTTGAGTCAGAGGTTTCCTAGGGTAAGCCTAGGATAAGAGTAGCAGAGATCAGTAGTGGTAAAGGGGATCTGGTGGAGTCGAGGCAGTCCTTGAGGATGGTATGGATATATGTGGAAGGTAGTATGGGCCCATACTACTGAAAGCAGAGGATCCGTACCCGGATTGAGTAAGGCTAAGAAAAGACCAGGGAACTTCTAATAGATGAGATCCCTTTAAAGATATCAGTATCACTAATAGTTGCCTATATGTATTGCAGAATGGTGGTACTACAGCAGAGGCTGGTAGTTGGCAGTTCAGGAGAGGGATCGGGTTTAGGTTTAGGTTCCGAACCAGTATATGAGAGGCTACGCGGGTTCATCGCGTCTGAGATCACCAGAGGCATCCTTAAGTCGACTCCCATCATCTTCGGGTCGATCAAGGAAGGGATAGTTGAGCTGATGGAGGATTGCCTCGAGCTTTTAGGAGCAATTTGGCGCCTGGCTAGGCGAGTACGTGCACATTGTCCTTAAAGGACTTTAGAGGGAGTGGTGCGCCGGATTTTCACGCAGTGAAGAACCTCATTGCTGCTAGGAAATGGATCGTAGACATCGAGTCTGCACAGCTGACGAGCTTCTTCCTGGAGGGGTCGAAGGTCCGCTTTGCGGCGGGATGTTTGAGAGATAGAGCCAGAAACTGGTGAGATTCAGTTGGTGATTCCTTAGGAGCCTCAGCCATTGAGGCTATAACCTGGCCCGACATTGTGACCAGGTTTAAGGCGGAGTTTGCACTGGCGGTGGAGCTTCAACGGTTGGCCAGAGAGTTCCTAGATATGAGACAGATGACAGAGTCGGTGGCGGAGATTACCGCCAAGTTTCGGGAGAGGGCCTTATTGGTACCTCAGTATGCAGGGGATGATGAGATGTAGAGGACCCGCTATCATGACATGTTGAGAGTGGATATTCGGGAGCATGTCAGCTTCTCGGCATGCACAACCTTAGACTCTATGATTGCCAGGGCGCGGGAAGGGGAGATTGACTTGGAGCACATTGCAAAGAGGAATTCGGATCAGATGTATACTTTGGAGGGTCCCGGGAAGAGACCCAAGACTTCAGATCAGCAGATAACAAAACGGCAGGGCCGGAGTCAGTGCAACACGTGCGGGAAATGACACGAGGGAGTTTGTCGTTCCAGGGGTTCAAGCTGCTACATGTGTGGCAGTGATGGTCACGTTAGCAGGGAATTCCCGCAACGGGCAAGCCCATTATGTTTTCACTGCAATCAGGTGGGCCACAAGATGGCCGACTGCTCGACGATGAGGGGAGAAGCGGGAAGTCCGTCTGCCCTGACAACTTTGAGGTTTTCGGATGGGTGAGAGGGTAGGGCCTTGTAGTGGCAAATGAGGGATATATGGATCATAGCAGGGAATGTTGCAGGTATGTATCTATGGATTTTTGGATTTCATGTGTATTAGTGTTGTTCTTACCCCGAACTCTGGTAATAGTATGTATGAGTTGTCTCTCTGTTTGTATTCGAATTGTAATTTTAAAATTGTCTTATGCTAATTGCATACCAGGAACCATTAGTAGCTAGTGTAGGGTCATCTCTTACTTTGGGTTTGAAGTGTCTAGTATTATCCCGATTATGACCAAAAGCGATACAGGAGTGTTGCATGGAGGATGATGGGCAGGGTACGAAGAGTAGCCCTCCACCATTATCAAGGTTTGGTGGCTCTGGTCTTAGTACTTGGGATAGCTTTCGGAAGCATCAAGGGAAGTGGTCTATCACTGATGGAGTTTCCCTAAGCATTAGTTATTCGGATCTTACGGGCATTAGTTGGAGCCCAAGGGATTATCAGAATCGGGATGTAGGAGGTGTTCATCTAGTATTCGGTAATCGTACGGTATTTGGAATGGGCTAGTGGTGGATCGCTAGCGACATCAAGGTGATTGTAGTTATCATGCCTATTGTGCAAGGGAGGATGGAATGGAAATCCTTGGGCTTTTCACGTGCAGTAAAGACTTAGCCGAAGCTAAGTAGGGGAGAAGCAGTCATGTTATGGGAGCAACAATGGTTTTAGAACCAGGATAAGTTTTGCTCTTCTATCGGGAAGGTAGATGGCCCAACTGGCTGTGTGAATTGGGGAAAAGGTGAACTGGAAGTTCAGAAACTTGCAAATTGTGAGAATCGCATGCTTGACTAAGGGTTAGTCGTAGCATCCGCTAGCAGCCAGTCGTCGTGGAAATGTGTTGTCAGACTACCGGATGGCCGTAGCATTCACCAATGGTCAGATAGTATGAGGAGTGTGGTAAGACTGCGGTGTGGCCCGTAGCATTTTTTTAGTAAGACTGTGGTGTGGCCTATAGCATTAGTTTAGTAAGATTGAGGTGTGGCCCGTAATATCAGTTTAGTAAGACTGCGGTGTGGCCCATAACATTAGTTTAGTAAGACTGCGGTGTGTCCCGTAGCACTAGTTTAGTAAGACTGCGGTGTGGCCCGTAGCACTGGTATAACAAGACTGCGGGGTGGCCCGTAGCATTAAATGGCTAGCATCGCCGAAGTTTTGTAAGACTATATGGGTGGCCCGTAGCAATCTCTAGTAGGCAGAGCGAGTATAGTGAGACTAAGGGGTAGTCCGTAGCATTCATCGGTCCCTATTCGCTAGGGCAAATATATCAGGTGTGTGATTCATTGGCAGGGTTTTTCAAATAGTTAAGTTCAGGGCGGGGCAGCCGCCCGGATGTGAGTGGGCCACGTGATGATTGGTTCCGGAAGACGGTAGGTCATTGGAGGCCAGGAGTGGTGTAGGACTGCGGGTAAGCCGTGGCTTTCATTGGTAGCTTGGTTCGCGGAGAGTAGGCGAGGGGCCCGTATCTCCGAGTTAGCATAGGGGAAACTGGTATTCTGGGTAACGATAGATTAGTCGGGATTGGGGCGGCCTCGGTTCATCCAGTAGGCGGATAGGAGTCAACAAGACTTCAGACAGGAATGATGGTAAGGATTCGGTGTGAAAAGCTGTAAACTGATTGGATGATACTAAGCTGCCCACCGCGGGATCAAATGATCTCAGAGTAAAGGATTTGGCTCGATGATGCCATTCTTGTCTGACCCTTAAACATAGCAAAGAGGCATCTGCTACCTGAAGGATTGTCTGAATTCTCACGATCGGGTGGAGTTTCCAGTATTGGAGCATTGTATGAGGGTTATTCTGTGAGTATTGGTATGATGGCCGACACTGGGAGTGGCCGGAATTGCGGTTTTAACAAAAGATCGGTCCTCGGAGGAAATTGGGAAGGTTGTTTCTTGTGGAAAATACCTTAGAAGGGTAAAACCCCTTGCGAATCAAGGGTAAGTGTAACAGGAGTATCAGTATCTTTACAGGTTGGATAAAGGTGTTGTACTCAAGGGTATTAAGGAAACAGGTTATTCTGAAGATGACATCTTCATGTTTTGGATCGGATGGGCGGAGGGTGTACCTAGCGGTTAAATGGTGACCAGATGGTAAGGTAGTTGACCATAGCGAACTTCGAGGAAGAAGTTTATTTTAAGTGGGAGAGACTTGTAGCACCCAAAATAAGAAAGGTCAAGAAAGGAAAGGAAAACCCTAAGTCAAGGGGGTTAATTCGTCGAGTCCAAGGACAAACTCGATGAGTCAGAGCGTGATCCGTGTCGTGGCTTAAGTGACTGACTCGACGAGTCGGGGAGACTGACTTGGCGAGTCTGGTCTGGGTTAGGAAAACCCTAGTTTCGGGACTTGTACCCTATTTAAGCATCTCATTCCTTGTCTATCAGCCTCATTTGTATCTCCCATTGTCCAGAAGTTATCCGACGAAACCCTAGTGCTCTCTTTGAGTGTGTGAGCCAATATTGAAGGATTTTGAGTGTTCTTGAAGCCTAGAAGGAGATGAAGGAGTTGAGGGTTCAAGAGTAAGGTTGTGGATGCATATGATTCATCTCTTTTGCTGCTCATTTGGGTAACCAAGTTTCCTCCTTGTCTTGTTATTGTTAGATCACTTCATATCCCTCTTTATGAGATTTTGGACCAAGTATGATGCATTTCGGGACTAGGACGTCCTCAAGATGGATCCCTTCAGCTCTAGGTGTGTCTTGGCCTAGAGACCCATAAAGTATCAGTTTTTGGTGTGTTGGTAAAGAAACTTTGCCCCAATCCCTAGCCCTAGAGTGTTTTAAGCACATATCTCTTTGGTTTCATGTAAAGTTTGCAACTTTAGGTGAGGAATAGGCTTGGGAAGAGTGGATCTACGGTTTGAAACCCCAGCAAGGTTCAAAAAGCCACTGTATGGATTAAGAACTGAAGCGACTCGGTGAGTCCTTTGAGTGGACTCGGTGAGTAGTATGAAGATGGGGATGAACTCGACGAGTTGGATGAACAACTCGGCGAGTCTGTTGAAAATGGCCTTGGACTCGACGAGTTGTTCTTGGACTCTGCGAGTCAAGTTGTGAAACCCCAAACCCTACGAGTTAAGACTCGGATGAGTGAGTTGAGTGGGACTCAGTGAGTTAGATAGTGCAGGACTCGCAAATCGGTAGACTCGGCGAGTCAGGAGCTGACTCGGCGAGTCGAGTTGCGACCAAAAGGATTCTGAGCGTATGAACTCGGCGAGTCAGTAGGCAGACTTGGCGAGTAGGGTTGACCTGGAAGGTTGACTTTGACCAGAGTTGACTTAGTTTGGCTTCTAGGGTTCAGTTTGGAACTAAGTGTATGTTGATATTAGTAGTTGGTGGAGCTCATGGAGCAGCGGCTTAGAGAGTTTTCAGTCAGTAGCCAGAGGATCATCAGCAAAGTTCAGCAGTGCAAGGTCAGTCTTCTCACTGTTTGTATGGGTCTAAGGCACCAATGCCGGCCCATTTAGTTTATGTATGATAAGAAGACCCGAGGGTTAGCCCTATGCATTATGCATGAAAGACCAGGAGGCGGCTCCTGGCACACAGTATGTTATTATGTATGATAGGAAGACCCGGGGGTTAGCCCTAGGCAATATGTATGAAAGAACAGGAGGTGGCTCCTGGCGCACTGTATGCCATTGTGTATGAAAGGCCAGGAGGTGGCTCCCGACACACTATATGCGAAGTAGTCTAGTATATTAGTATGTATAGTTGTCTTTGTGATACTTGCATGAAAGACCAGGGATTGCCCTTTGCACCTGTCTGTAAGACCCAGTGAGTGGCCCCAGGCTTGACCAAGAAGACCACGTGCGGCCCGTGGCATAACCACAAGACTATTTTTGGCACATAGCAACTTACTTGATTATGGATATGTTGGTTATGTATGAATCTTGGCTGCGTATGGCATGTATGGATCAGTTGGGTTGTATGGTATGTGGTATCTGGGGAACTCACTAAGCTTTGTGCTTACGGTTTTCAGTTTTGGTTTCAGGTATTTTGTTTTCAAGGAAAGGAGTCGGCTCGATCGCAGTGCATCACACTATGTTTTCCGCACACGAGATCTTTGGGATTACACTCTGATATGGTTTTATGATAATATGTTATGATTATCGACACTTTGGGTTGTCATGAGATATTATAATGAATGTTTTTATACTGTTGGTTTTATGTAATAACTTATTTAAAAATGAAATTTTTGACTATGAAATTTTGGGATGTTACACACACCCTGTTTTGTGATCCTCGACATCCCAGTCACAAATCGAGGTGCATATCGAGATTTAAACATGCCATTGAAAAGTTCAATGAATCTCAAAAGATTTAGGAGTTTTCAATACATTTAAGGCTTAAATTCTTTTTAGTTTTTCCATGGTGGAAAATTAGTGAATCGTCATTCACGTACCTTCAAATGTTCTGCAAGTTGGATTACGACATCCCTCTTCCAATTTGTAGGATGTTGTGTTGGATCCTAGCCTTTTGGGTGTTTCATTAAGGTTAAATCAACTAACTTGAACTTTCTTCCGTTTTGTAGATGTCTGATTCTAACCATGGTCTTCCCGAATCCCAAGGAAAAAGTGTTCTTGTTGAAAGTGAAAACTCATTCCAAAGTGAAGGTTCAATATAGACTAGCTTGATTTCACTTCCTCCTCCTCCTCCAATAATCCCCCCTTACCCACGTGTTTAAAAAAAATTGAAAAGTTCAAGGTCACTCAAACCATATTGGCAATATGACACAAAGATAGAAAGTGTGTGTGTACATACGTATTAAAGATGAAGTCACACATTGACAAGATTGTTAGGTGTCGATGTCTCAAGGAAGCTGGTTGTTGACTTGGTTTTTCAGTGACTTCCCAAATCATATGGTATGATGGACCACGACATGACCCATATTGATTTGACTCATTTGCTTATTGCTGCTAAATTAGAAATGATTTTGCGTAGTGGTCGAGCAAATTTTGTCTGATAAATCAATATCCCAACCTTCTATGGGAAATTGCAACATTGGAAGTCCAGAATAGTTTTCTCTATGCAAGAGAAAGGTTGAGTCTGAGATAGTCCCGTGTACCATTCTAGAAGAATCCATATGTTACTACTGCAAAAAAGAAAGGACATTGGTTAGAAAGCTGCCTTGACTAACTGAGAGATCTAAGAGATGGGAGAGTCAAAATGTATGACTCTGCTTCAGAAAAAAATCCACTATCTAACTCCATTAAGTTCCTATTTGGAGATTCTTAATAACATGATGTGATAAGACTACATTTGGTGTTTTAAAGGATCGATGAAAAGAAAGGAAGCTTAATGGAAGGAGCAAGTTGAGTCTGATCGCTATGAAATGGATTACGATCGCATGGATTTTAAGTTGCTGCTTAGAGTTATGATAGATTGCTTAGGGATATGTAATAGCATAGTTTTCATTTACATCGTAAGGATATATTTTTCCGCAATAAAATAAATTTTGATTTTGTCTTATTTATATTTCCTTGCGATGGCAATTATGAGAATTGATGTCTATGTGTTTCTATTATAATCAATATTAAGTGGATGAGATTCTTGGTTATATTATTTATGGTAGTTTTCTAAGTAAGGAAAGATTCTCATCGCCCAAGTTTCAATTGGACAGAGTCTTGGAATCATATGATTTGAATCCTGTGATGTATGGAAATCTTGATACTTAAAATTTTTAAGATTAATTCCTTGACAAAGAATCAAGTGAAGGACTAGAAGGTTTGGTACACAATGTTGTGCGCTAGTCAACTCTACCATAAATAACAATAAAATTATTCATCATGATTTACTAAAGGCTTAGTAAATGTGGTTATGCTTACAAGATTAAGTATGATTCAGAATTATTGAAAAGTTTCAATAAATGGCAGAACGAATAAGAAGAATCAATTAGGCAGAAAGATAAGAAGTTTCTCCAATCTAAAAACAAGGGAGTGTACTTCTATATCAAGTTTTATGATCAACTTAGTAATAGTAAACAACCATATTACAATTCATCCTCTAAGAACACTAGTTTGGCTAATAAGAGGAATCAAGAATTGTTATAGTGGTTAAGACATTAAGATGAATCATACTTCGTTCCAATATCGAATTAAAATTGTGACATCGAGTGACACATCTTAAGTAGGTTTATAACACTTAAATATGGAATAGAGAAAGTTTTCTTATTCCTACACATTTGAAATTTGTAAGTTGTGATGCCTTGAAGAAGACAAAGACCAACTAGAACAAATTAAGTTAAGTGTTAGTCTTGATATAATCTCGCGCAAACTCTTGAATATTTGTTTTTTCAAGGAATGTTTCTTGACAAGAGAATCATATATGGCAAGAGGTCAGTAGGAGTCTATATGATCTTGAAAAGTTTTCAAGAACTAATCAAGAATAAACCTAATCAACAATCACTAGCACATGACTTGAGGTTCGTAACCTATCGTGTTGACATATACTTGTTTCTGTGCCATTCCAGTTTAGTCAACTATGCATGTGAGTTCTACAAGTTCTCAATGGGCTGCATAGGAGCTAGGCACCTTGAACAATGGATAGTACATTGAATTGTAGGGTTAAGCTGCTCAATAAATTGGAATCAATGGTGGGACCCTTGATGGCAAGAAATTAAGAATGAACATGCTCTGTCCATAAGAGTTTGGATTTGTCACAATCATTATGGTTATGACAAATTCACATGGATAAGAACACAGACATCATAAAATCTAAGTGTCATAAGGTTTCTATCTTTCATGAAAATGATTGTGAGGAAACGCTTTCACTAAGAGAGATTTTGAAGATAGCATTATGTAATTTGGATTTCTCAAATCCAACTATGATTACGACATCCCTCTTCATAGTTCGAATTGTGGGAAATGGCAAATGGGTCTGAACATTTTAGTTTTTTTGTTATAAGTTCTAGAATTATTTAGACAAACATATGGATTATCTAAGGAAAGGTGTATGAGTGTATGAAGATTAGATAAAGTCTTATCGAAGCATCTAGTATTAGAAATATGAACATAAGAAATTCAATAAGCAATGTTTTCTAGAAGTTCATATGATTTTTGAATACATGTCAAGCTAGTGGGAGAATAAATGTTATGCTAGTAAGGAGATAATCATCGTGTTAGTGGGAGCATGATTATTATTTTAAAATAATAATTGCGATTCAGCAATATTAATTATGGAAAACAAGAGTTTTACTTTGCCAAGTTGCAAGGGTTGAAAGATTGTTTTGCTATAATTAAAGGAGAGAATATTGTACTTCGTTTCGAAATCTAAGAGCTTAGATCGAGAAATTTTAATCAAATTTAGTCAAATATATGAATTGCATTCTCAAAATTTGATTATGATTACGACATCCCTTTTCTTAATTCGAGTTTTGAGAACATGGCAAATAGAAATATTATGGCAAAAGACTGATAAAGTATCACGTCTCTTTGTAAGACGTTATGCTTCGTGTTCCATACACTTCGAGTAAAGGATCGATCGCATAGGCTATAATAATTGAACGTGCTAAAATTTTCCAAATACCTAGAGCATTAAGAGGTAAAAAGGACTAGAACCATAAATGACTAAGTTTATTAAACAACTATCACAGGACAATCTAAGGTTCACCTAGGATTGGTTGCTTATGAATAATAGGAAGTATAGTAGTGGATGGACCGTACTGACATTATTATTACAAGATTTGATAATGAGTTGTCATATGGAAAATGTGGAAATGTTTTTATATTGGGAGTTGGACGTTAATAATCTATATGTCTAGATTAGAAACTTTTATGCAGAAATATATTCAAAGGAATGTACCTTGAATATGAGACTTCGTATCTATGGAATTGTCTTGCAACAATCTCCAATAGAGGACTTTGTAATTTCACTGGCAAATAGTCTTTGTAACTTTAGTGCAATGACATTACGAAAGGATCGTTGCATAAAACGTTAGAATATAACATATTCTATAAGTGGAAAGAATTTGATATTCTTACACTTGTGATAAGGATTGGGAGTTGTGAAATGAGTATGATTGGAAATGTGTTCATTTGATCTATTTCACAAAGTAAGGACCATAGGTAAAAATTGTGTGCATGCTAAGAGCATGGGACAACTGTAGTGATAATTCAAGTAATAACTTAATTAACCGAAACAACAAATAATGAGTAATCGATATGGTGATAAATAAAAGGTGTTTTATTTATACACAAAGGTTTGGGACCATATAGGATTAGTATTATTCTTGTGTTTCACTTTGCATGTTTTGACTTCTTGAATAATTAATTATTTCAGAATAATCAAATAATTTGAATGGTCCACGGTCGTTAATATGTTGGAAGTAGGTATGAATGAAGATTGTCATGAATTGGTTTGTAGATTGTCTAAAGTGTATTAGACATAGCAAAGGTTTGCTGCAACGTTCATGAGTGCTTATGAATATGATTTTGAGCATTGGATTAAACCCACACTAACTTGGATCGCTTCATGGATTGTATCACGAGCGATTGGTGAGACAATAATATCTTGTATTCTTGAAACCGAGATGTTTGAGTTGTATCTTGCAAATCGGTTACACATTGATAATATGTAAACGCACCAGTGACTTGGTGTTATAAAACATATTGTTGTGTGTGATTTGGTGAGTGAGTGCAAGCAACCATTGAGTCGAAGTTTATCCATTCCTTTTACCCAAAGTGGGATAAAAGCGATATCTGTGGGCCCCTCGATGATTTAGTGATGATAAACGTAAATGCTCGGCCGGGCTAGGGCTAATTTTATTTGTTCAATTAGTAAGTCGTCGTAAATTGGAAATCGGGAAACAACATATAGACTGAGAGAATGATTTCAATCCATGTCTCACGTCTATACGATATCTAGAATGGAGAAATATATGATCTCTTATCTAAAGGAAATGTTATTGATAAGATCAGAGGTCGAAAAAGTCTTTGAGAGTTATGATTGCTAATAAGGTTGTACTTGCTATTATAGATACTAGACTTATCCAAGTGGAAGACTGTTGGATTAGTGTCTAAGCCCGTAACCATATTCGGTAAGTACTTGACCTAGTTGTGCATGGTCCTTTTGGGTTGCCTTCACCAAAGCAACTTGACTGGAGAAATAATAGAGAAAAAGGTTGTTATGGTTTATTAATATATTATATGAATAATATATTAAAGGAGAAATCATATTTATTTAGTTAACATTGGTCAAAAATTAATTTTCTGATTAAAATAAGTTAATTAAACTAGAGGGGCTGAACTATAATTATGTGATAGTTGCAAAGTTGGGCAATGGATGCCTTATAGGATAGGGTGGACGAATTCAAGGGGACAAGGCCTTAGAATTCATCCAAGATAAGGTTTCTAGGGTTATCCTTTAGTCTGGTGGGTGGGCGAGCAACCAGGTAAGGATAAGGACTGAAACCCTAATCCCTACACCTATATAAACACCCATTGGCATATGAAATTCATCTATGCCTTGATCTAGGGTTCCTAGAGCCAAATTTCTACCTATCCTCTTTTTCTCTTGCCTCTCCATTTTCTCTTGGTGTTTGTGAGCCATTAGAGGTACTACACTTGTGGTACTTGCTTTCAAAGACAAGAAGATTCAAGATTTAAGTTGTTATTACAATATAACAACAAGAGGTATGTATTTCATCTTTCTTTGTGAATTTTGAAATCTCTAGAAGCTTGTTAGGGTTCTTCACATGTTCATAATGTTGTATAACTAATAGTGATAACATAGATCCAACTCTAGGGTTGCATGCTCACATAGGATTGTTTGTATAAAACCCATCAATAACAACCTACTCGATACCATTATACAAATCTCACACATCACTACAACATAGCAACATACTCGATACTGGGATACGTATCTAACAGATTACTATAGTATAGCCACATACTAAAGATCAACAATCCAAGGAATGCATAACAGTATATATATTTAGAGGTGGGATAGACACACGGACAGGTGATCCTACTCTAGAATTACAACCAAAAAAGGAACAGGTAAAAGAGCCTAGATCAAGAGTCCTCATTCTATCATACACAACTATATACAATCCCTAAGGAATCCATGTACTAACAGATAACCAAAACTAGTGGGCCGACATTGGTGCCTTCGATCCATGGGTACAGTGAGGCAAACCTCACTTGAATCGAATAACTTTCCACGCTGAAATACAATCCCTTTTTCAGCACTGCTTGCTCCTACGAATCCACTTACACTAGAACCAGATAGCATCTTAATCAATAGCCCAAGATCCTCAAGTTTGACCCAAAGTCAAAGTTGGTCAAAAAACTCAAATGTCAACGGTCAACAAAAGTCAACGGTTAACAGACCCTCATAATGTGACCATTTATGGCTCATGTTGTAAGCCACTACAAGATAAAATAGTTGTGTCTTACAATCCTCATGATGTAACATGCATCTTCTCACATCGCGAGATTTGTCTGAATGCCATTTTGATCAAAAACCTCTTAATCCGTTAAGTTATCAATCAATCCTTTCCAAGAGGCTTCGTAACACTCATATTATCATAAAAATCAATGCTTTAAGGTATTGCATGTCCAATACAAGACTTGAGCTCAAACTAGGTCATTCATGAAGATAAAGGAGGTAGTTTCTCAAGCATGGAGTCAAATATCCTCAAAACTTCAGATCCATGATATACAAGTAACAAGGGACCCCGAGGACCCACAAAGGTGCCAACTTTATGAAGTCCCAACACTCTAGCTCTTAAGATCTTGGAAAAATATGCATAAAACCTTAGAACTAGCAATAAGGAAACATAAAGCTTAGATCTTAATTATTCACATTGGTCCAGAAGTGTAATTATAGGTTGTAAATGAAACTTTCAAGCTAAAACTATGCTTCCATGATGATCTCTTCCTCTTCAAGCCACCAAAACTCCACTAAAGGCTCAAGAATCACAACAAGGGGCTAGGGTTATGGTTTTACCGAGCTTAGGGAGGAAGGTGGCTGTTTAGGAACCCTAAAATGAAGTTTTCCGGGTTTAAATACGAGGGAAACCCTAAAAGATCATGGTCTTGGGGTGCTACGTATCTTATGTCGTGAGCTGTTTTTATTCACATCGTGAGCACAACATCATTTAACTTCTTCATTTAGTCATTACTCATGTCATGACCCTTCTACGGCTCACGACATGAGCCTTGGATGTACCCTAAACAATCCTTGACTCCTTGAAACCCTAAATCGATCTGAGCTAGAAAATCAGGTATTACAATTCTCCCCCACTTAAATTCGATTTCGTCCTTGAACTCTCTTCTTGCTAATATTCTAGAAATTTCCCTTTGAGGGTCTTTCCAATTCGACTCCTCTATCATAGTCTGGGTTTGCTTGAAAGCCAAGACCCACACTGATAACATTCAATATCTAAAGGTAGGATCATAAGCTAATTCTAGCAGAGACTCTAGTGGTATGAAGAATAACTAGTACAAACACCTCATCATAATCGATTACCTCCTCATACCTCTGAAGACCTTACAAGAAAGAAGCAACCTAACGATAAACAATCCCTACAACAACGGTAATCCACAAGAAAATAATTTACTTTTTAGTATAGGACCTTCAAGTCCCGTAATCATGGACAACCTTCAGGAAACTGAACCTTCCCATTAACACTAATGCTACACAAGAGTTCCAACCTATCCCAACCAAGGTCTATTGGCCTTGCATTGATCATCAATATCCAAAGTAGGAACCTCACCTCACATCATAGCTGCTAACCTCACACACTAATGCATTAGTGAGAAATCTTTCCAAAACCCATTAGACAAGGCTAAACCATCCTTTCTATCAATCATGGTGATTGAAACCCACATATTGATTGGTCCTAGATCTACTTGACCCACTGTCGCTATACTAACCCCATAGGAAAATGCACCAACATAAAGAATCTCAACGATCACATACACTAGTAGACCACACTCCTATTTGGTTCCGAAAACCCTTCTTAGCTATCTATTGACAACATTCAGGCTCCCCCTGATCCACTAACCAATCAATAACACTCGAGCCTACCCCCGATCCACTAACCAACAACAACACTCATGCTTACCCCACATCCACCAACCAATCAACAACGCTTGGGCCTACCCCCCGATCGACTACTTAACAATAACATTTAGATGAACAAGATTTAATTGATCCTACCATATCTTCAGGTCGTGACTCAGACCTCAAAGCCCCAATCAAACACGAACATATAAGGAATCCATCATCACATCCCTCAACCTGAGCTCCTAACACCCTAGAGTCTAAAGAACAAGCACGCCCAACATATGATGCCACACCTAAAACTAATACAACTCAAAGTGAAATCCAGCCGTTGGTGATGATCTCTACGCGAATCCAGAAGATTTAGAAGTTGCACAAAAGTATTGAACCTGCATAAATTCTATTGAGAACTGATCCTTGGCACAAGGTCTTCCTGCTACGAGGTTCCATTCTCCCCCACTTGAGATATGCTAGAGTATGCTAACTTCATATTCCTCTGATACCCAGACTAGCTTGAACTTTACCACATGATTCGAATTACAGATATCCACATACGCAAGAGAATCTGAACCCACACAACATCTACCAATTCCAACTCGCATGCAATTAAGGAAAAGGATAATTAATCCATTCATAACAAGAAATTAATTTAAACAAATATAAATAAGAGAATTCCATGGATAGTCCATGGAGTTTAAACCCATGGAACATAAGAATGTGAAAAGGTCATTAAGGTTTGCAAAAATGTAATCCTAACACTATAAATAGAACCCTTATGAACCAAAAGCGGTTGCACCTTCTTTGTGACCTAAGTAACTTATTCTCTTAAATCCTCCTTTTGCATATTGGTGTTTGTGAACCATTAGAAGCATCAAAGTTGGGGTGTTCAAGCTTCAAAGGCCAAGAACTATAAGTCCTTTATAAAGGTATGTCACCTAACTAGTTGTATCATTCAATTGTTCAAATGTATGCTAGTTAGGATAATGCTTTGGACAAATTGAAAATACATGTTTAATTAGAGAAAACATACATCCAAAGCATTTGGGGTTGCATGTGCACCATAGGAGTGTTATAGTGCTGAAAACCCAAAAGTGGTATCAGAGCCTAGGATTGTTTTCTATTATATTTGATGCTTGCTAATTTTTCAAAGCTGAAAAGGTCGATTTTTTGCCCTCTGAATGATGAACTCGCCGATTCCATGAACTGACTTAATGAGTCCACTTAGTAAAAGAGCAAAGCGACAAGTCCAGTTCATGTACCCATCGAGTTGGTGCTCCTATGTGCATAATTTTGAGTTTTTGGCCAGAATTGGATTACGATCATTACCCCCAAACTATTTTTTGAACCATGAAATATGTTTTTGATATGGTAGTGATCATTCTTATCCAATTAAAAGATAATTGTCATAATTTCAAGATTTGTATTACTTTATATGATTAGGCTACTTTCTTGAAGATTGTTGATATGAAGTATCTTGTCCTTATGAGTTTAACTAGATTATGAATGAATTATTTGATTATTGTGTTAATTAAAATAATGATCTAAATGATTTTAATGACTTCCACAACCTTTCCACAAGTTATAGAAAATGAAAAGTATCATATATTAAAATGACATTAAACTCATAAGTTATGGAAATGAAAGGAAAACTATCAAATATTAAGATAATAGGTTAATTATTTGTACTATTTAATATGAATTGCCTTGCTATGTGAGTTAGATTAGATCAATCGAATATTATATGATAATTTTTCCTTTTAAGAATTGATCTAGATGTTTTAATGAGGTCCATAACTTGTCCTCAAGTTATGTAACATGAAAAGTCTTATCTTAAATGTTTTTATGAACTCCATAACTTGTCCTCAAGTTATGGAAAATCAAGAGTCTTTTCATAAACCCAACATTAACTCATAAGTTATGGATATGAAGAGTTTTGACAAGTTTCAAAACTTTCCCTCAAGTTTTGGAATTTGTAAAGTCTCGCTAATGAAATTTTAATTCCAAACCCTAGAGTTTAAAAAGCTAAAATTCAACCCTTATACTATTATAATATTAAAAGTTAATAATTATATATATATATATATATATATATATATAAGACAAGTCAGTCTTACTATTAGTAGGCCTCATTCATGAAGTCAGTCCATAAGGGCGTATAATGTTACTGCCTAAAAATGGTGGTTTAATGGGTGTCCACTCTCACCCACCGCTTCCTTGATTGGTGGTGGGTCGTTAGCCGAACGGGTATGATATGACATTAATTCTCCCTCGTTAAAAGTATAATGATAAATATAAAGTAACTAAATTTTTATTAAATTCTCAATCTTAGTTACTTTAGAAAAAAATGTGAAAGTGGTGCTAATCCATGAAATTGCACTTTGCACCTTGTTAAGTCGTTAGTGGAGCGTGTGTGGTTAACTGACACACTAATCTAGGACTAAAACTGTGTGACAAATGGTAACTTGATGTTAATCATAGATCAATGGAGCGTGTTTGGTTAACCGACACATTGATTAGGTGATTTATAACATTGGGTGTACCAATCTAGTTTGCATGGTTGTTCACACCTTGTTTGTAACCCTCGACATCCCAGTCACAAACTTGAAGGGAACAATCAGGATTTAAACATACCATTGAAAAGTTCAATGAATCTCAATGGATCTGGGAATTTCAAATCCAGTTAAAACTTAATAATCCGTTTGATTTTTCATGGTGGAAATTGGTATATCATCATTTAACTACCTTCAAATATTTTACAATTATATTACGACATCCCTCTTCGAATTTTAAAATATTGTGTTGGGTCCTAGTCTTAATATTTCGTTTTGGATGTTATATTAAGGACTTAAATCAACTAACTTGAATTTCTCCCTTTATAGATGTCAATGTGAGATAACTATGGTCTTCTGGAATCTGTTGGAAAAGGCATTCCACATGTAGATGATATTCCACAATATCATAATTCCCTTCCTCTACCTCCTCTAATTATTCTCCCTAACCCACAAGTTCAAAGACTAGAAAAATTCAAGGTCACTCAAACCCTATTGGCAAGAAAACATAAAGATGGAAGATAAGTGTGTGCACATGTCTTGGAGATGAAGTCACACATTGACAGGCTGGAGTCATTGTGTCAAGGAAGTTGGTTGTTGACTTGGTTCTTCAGTCACTTCCCAAGTCATATAGTCAGTTTGTTAAAAGACTACTATATGACAGACCAAGACATGTCCCTTATCTATTTTATATATTTTCTAATTGCTACTAAATCAACAATAATTTGGCGCACTCGTAATGCAAAGTTGATTCGAAGATCTACTTCCCAAACTTCCATGGACAATGACAATGGAAACATTGGAAGTCCATAAAAGTTTTCCTTTTCCAAGGGAAAGGGGAAAGGCTAAGTCTAAGATTGTCCCATCTACCATTCCCAAAGAGTCCATATGTTTCTATTGCTAAGAGAAGGGGCATTGGTTGTGAAGCTGTCGTATCTACCTGAAGGATCATATGGATGGTATAGTTAAAAAGTTTGACTCTGCTTCAGGTAAGTCCACTATCTAACTCTATTAAGTTCCTATTTGGAGATTCTTAATACATGATGTAATGTAATTATATTTTGATGCTTTGCATGATCAAAGAAAAAGGGAAGCTTAAAGGAAGAGGAAGTTAATTCTGATCGTGACAAGATGGATTTCGACTGCATAGTTCGATGATCAGAATTTTTAGTTGCTGCTTAGGAGTTACGATAGATTTCTTAGAAATATGTAATAACATAGTTTTCATTTGTAATTGCGTTTTAAGGAAAAGTTTTTACGCACATTTTTATAAATAAAGAAAATTTTTGATTGTATCTTGTTTTATATCCCCTTGCAATGGCATATATGAAAAATTTTGTTTGTAATTTTTAAGCAACATGGATTTGATTCTTTCGTTTATGGTAGTGTCTAAATTTACCAAATAAGCAAATATTCTCATCACCCAAGTTTCAATTGGACATAAACTTGGAATCATGCAACTTGTATTGTATGATGAATGAAAACCATCATATATGGAAAATTAGGACAGATTCCATATTGTAACGACCCAAATTTTACAAAGAAAATTTTCACTTTTAATTAATAAAACATAATTGCATAAACCATGAAATCCCAACATAATTGTTTTCAAATCAACGATTCATTACAACTTATTCAAATCATCAGTGTCCCCAAACCCTAACAGTGAAAGAGAGAGAGATAGAGTGCACGTCGCGCCATCGCACCTTGCCCTTGCCCTTGGGCTCAGATGTACCTAATACAAATCACCAACCTGTAAGCGAAATGCTTAGTGAGTTCCTCAGAGCATACCACACACTACACATACACATATCATGTTAGCTAATTAAAGCTACACACATATCACATAAGCCATGCATACATAAAACCTGTTATAGTGCCATGGGCTACCCCACATGGTCTTTACCTAGGACTGTCATGGGCTACCCCACGTGGTCTTACATCCAATGCCATGGGCTACCCCACATGGTCTTTATCTAGGACAGCCATGGGCTACTCCTCATGGTCTTACATCGAATGCCATAGGCTCCCCCCCCCCCCCCCCCCCCGAGGTCTTCATTCAAAACACACAATCACATATCATATCAAATCACAGAATGGGTTGGACTTGGTGCCTTAGACCCATAGGTATGGTGAGAAGACTCACCTCTATCTGCTAAATACAAAAGCTACTCTCCTAACGGTCCGAAAACTCCCGAGTTGAATAATAATATTAATCAATGTTAGGACCTTAGATTAGTCAAATAAAAACCCAAACTCCAAACCCATCCATGAGGCCCAATTATCCTTCCCTTGTTAATGGGCCTAAAATCCAAGTCCACAATTACTAATGGGCCTCTTGGCACAATAAGGCCCAACAAATATATCCAGGGCCTATAACAGATAAAGTAGCCCATAATTCACAGAATACACCATGCCTAATAATCTAATGAGGCCCAAATAGCTCAAAGTCCCAAAACAGATTCGGCCCATCTGCACTGCGTATGCTCGGCGTACTATCCTGGTATGCGCAGCATACAGGGACTTGGGACTACACGCAACGTATACTATGTTACACCCAACGTACAACCAGTTTGAGCACTTTCTCCATTAAGTTCCTAGTACTCATTTCCTTTATGTCTAAAAGCCAAATCTAAGTTTGATAAGCCGCTCTAAGGCATAAAGTTGGCAAATTTATGCCTTTACATGTCTCATATACACCCAACACCTCCATTAAGACCTTTACAAGGTCTTTAACCTATGCATGAGGCCAAACTTCCCATCAAGACTCAATTTTTATGGTTCTAAAGGACCAAGGGACCTCAGATCTGTCTTTCCCATCTTCTGGAGTTTCTTAACTCATAATGGAGGTCCAAAATAAACCAAAAAGGGGAAAGGTAGAAAACCCTAGCTAAATCTAGAGATTTAAGATGAAAGATCCAAGCTTTTTACCTCCATAAGCTTTGCAAGTTGACTATGATGTAGGATCTTGAAGCACCAACTCGTTCCACAAGCTTATTTAACCACCTCTTCTTCTTGGAATGAACACTAAAAGAGTCACAAATGCACTTTTCAAAGCTCAAAATGGTCTCACAAGTTTCTCTGGAATGTATGGACGTTATAAGGTAGTGGATGCTCTTTAGGGTTAAGTCCAAGGGACTTAAGGTCTCTTAAAAAAGTCTCATGTCCGAAAATTAGGGTTTTGGACCCCTGGCACATACGCCCAGTGTACGGCTTGGTACGCCTAGCGTACCTCTAGTTCCTCCACGACCATTCATGCATAGTATGCTAAGCGTACACTTAAGTACGCCCAGTGTACTTAAAGGACCAATCATGCTAAAATGAAATTCTTGAGCGTTTCAAGACATACTAGATTTAGGGTGTTACACATATTCACATACAGAGGTGAGTTAAGTGAAGGACTAGGGGATCAGGTACACTTGGTTGTACGCTGGTCAAGTCCACCACAAAGAATGATAAGATTATTCATTATGGTTTACTAAACTTAGTAAATATGGTTATGCTTAGAAGATTAAATATGATTCTGAGTCATTGAAAAGTCTCAATGTATAGCAGAAAGAATAAGAAGAATCAAAGTCGGCAGAAAGATAAAAGTTTCTTGAATCTGAAAATACAGGAGAGTAGTTTAGTATTGTGCTTTATGATCATCTTAATGATTATGAAAACCATATCAAAATTTGATCCTCTAAGGAGACCTTAGTGCATTTGTCTGGCTAAGAAGATGAATCAGGAATTGTTGAAATGGTTAAACCAATTAAGATGAATCTGATGGGTTTTAGCCATAAGAACTTTCCTATGTGCGCATGCAAAACCCTAATGCTTGGATCTAGGCTTTCTAATTAAACATGCTTTGAATCCAAGACTTCTAATAGCTAATTAGGTTAAATAACAACATTGAAATAGATCTAGAATCATACCTTTGGATTCCTTGTTGATCTTGTTGTCTTGGAGCTTCTAGAATCACAAATGTCACTCCTCTAATGGCTTACAAACACCAATAGCAAGCAAGATGATTTAGGAGAGAGGAGAGGGGAGGAATTCAGCCAGAGTATCTCTACTTTAGATGGTGTGTCGAATTCCCTCACCCCTAGGGTCTATTTATACTAGTAGACTCCTTAAGGGTTACAACCTAAACCCTAATTGGATAATCTTCTCTTAAGGCTATCCAAATCCATTCCATAGATAAACCTTTGGACGATTTTAGCTATCCTATATCTCATAGAATTCGTCCAAAGCATATCCCAAAGGATTTATAGTCTAAAGTTTAACTATCAAACAATTGACAGTTTATACCCCTTTATTTAATTAATCTCTTTAAGTCACCAAATTAATTCCAATTAATTTATGACTTATATTAATCAAATAACCATATATTATTCCTTATAATATTTACTCTCTCTTAACAAATCATCCATCAAGTTGCTATGGTAAAGGCAACCCAAAAGGACCATGCACAACCGGATCAAATAATTGCCTAATATAGTTGCGGTCTTAGTTGATCTTTGTTTTATCCAAAACATTACAACCTACCAATTTCAAATGTATAAGAGTAGAAAACATTTTACTCTACATTTGCTGATATGTCACTCAATATACAATCTTGGAGGATGACTCTATGATTTGATTTTGGAACGAAGTATGATTCTGTTGGAATAGTGTCTAAGGCTGCAACTATATTAGGCAAGTATTTGATCCGGTTGTGCATGGTCCTTTTGGGTTGCCTTCACCATAGCAACTTGATGGATGATTTGTTAAGAGAGAGTAAATATTATAAGGAATAATATATGGTTATTTGATTAATATAAGTCATAAATTAATTGGAATTAATTTGGTGACTTAAAGAGATTAATTAAATAAAGGGGTATAAACTGTCAATTGTTTGATAGTTAAACTTTAGACTATAAATCCATTGGGATATGCTTTGGACGAATTCTATGAGATATAGGATAGCTAAAATCGTCCAAAGGTTTATCTATGGAATGGATTTGGATAGCCTTAAGAGAAGATTATCCAATTAGGGTTTAGGTTGTAACCCTTAAGGAGTCTACAAGTATAAATAGACCCTAGGGGTGAGGGAATTCGACACACCATCTAAAGTAGAGATACTCTGGCCGAATTCCTCCCCTCTCCTCTCTCCTAAATCATCTTGCTTTCTATTGGTGTTTGTAAGCCATTAGAGGAGTGACATTTGTGACTCTAGAAGCTCCAATACAACAAGATCAATAAGGAATCCAAAGGTATGATTCTAGATCTATTTCAATGTTGTTATTTAACCTAATTAGCTATTAGAAGTCTTGGATTCAAAGCATGTTTAATTAGAAAGCCTAGATCCAAGCATTAGGGTTTTGCATGCGCACATAGGAAAGTTCTTATGGCTAAAACCCATCAGTGGTATCAGAGCCTAGCTTGGTTTTCTTTAAATTGTTGCTTAATTAACTGAAACAAACCTGCAAAATTCGATTTTGGGTTTATGAGTCATGTACTCGGCGAGTTCCAAAGTGGACTCGGCGAGTAGGCCTGTACTCGGCGAGTCCGGGCGTCTGGATTAGGCAAAACCGGGATTTTTCATGTTTATCTTATGGAAACTTACCTTAATCATATTAGATCAACCCTAATCCGATTTTTTGATATATATATGACTATTATCTTGATCTAATTAAAGATATTTATCATCTAATAAAATATTTAATTTCCTTATGTGATAAATGATTAATTATTTTGATAATTATCTTAAAAGAAATCTTGGATAAATCAAATAAAGATAATTAGGATATTAATTGTTAATTTGAATTATTTGTTATTTGATCCTCCATGTTTTAAATGTTTAAAACCTACCCTAAAGTTTTGAAATTTATATTTGTGATTAAAAGTTTTAATTTAGACAACTTAAATTTCAAACCGTAGATTTTAAAAAGTTTTAAAATACAACCCTATACTAATATGATATTACTAGAATAATATATATATGTATAACTAAATGCTAGTCTTACCGTTAGTAGGCCTCATTCACGAAGCCGATCTATAAGGTGGGTATAAGGTTGCGGCCTATAAAATGGCGCTTAATGGGTGTACACTCACACCCACCGCTTGCTTGATTGGTGGAGGATCGTTAGCCGAACGGGTAGGATAGGGCAACCTCATCCTCTCATTAAAAGTATAATAAGAAATACAAAGTAACTACACATTTTAAAAATTTCCCAATCTTAGTTACTTTAGGAAAAGTGAATTGATGCAATCCCATGAAATTACACTTTGCACCTTGCTAAGAAGTTAGTGGAGCGTGTGTGGTTTACCGGCACACTAATTGGTTCTAAGCGAAGGTGGCAAAGGTGATTCATTGTTTATCATAGTTCGATGGAGCGTGTGTGGTTTACCGGCACATCGAATAGGTGATCGTTACAATGAAGGCACCATGTGAATTTGCATGGTAATTCACACCCGCTTTGTGATCCTCAGCATCCCAGTCACAAACAAGAGGGGCATATCGAGATTTAAACATGCCATTGAATAGTTCAATGAATCTCATCCGAACCTAGGAATTCTAAAAAACACTTAGGACTAATAGTTTAAGTTTTGTAATGGAGAATTAGTGAATCGTCATTCACTTACCTTCAATTTATTTGCATGATAGATTACGGCATCCCTTTTCTAGTATGTAAATGTTATTGTTGGATCCTAGCCCTAATTTTCTTATTGGGTGATAATTAGGGATTGTTATTCTAATCTATCTTTGTACTTTTTCTAATTGAAGATGTCGAACGCAAACAACGCTGCTGCTAGTTCTTTCACGTTGATGAGCCTTTGCCAAAAGGTCACCTTCGATGGAACGAACTTTAGCGAATGGATAAGATACATTCGCACCATTGCTCGCTATGAGGATAAAGAGTATGTCCTCGATGAGAAGCTCGAGAAAATCAACCCCGAAGTTGCTACTCCCGAAGAAATCACCGCCTTTGAAACTCATGAGCGAGATGCAACGAAGGTACATTGCATCATGATCGCCACCATGAACTCCGAATTCCAAAAGTCCTACGAGGACATGTATCCATACGAGATGCATCAAGACTTGTTGGAGAGATACCACCAAAACGCGAGACAAGAGCGTTATGAGATTTTCACTAACATGATCTCCGCTAAGATGGGTCATGGAGAATCTCTTACCGTGCACCTGCAAAAGATGCAAAGGTATGTCGACCGCCTTCGCAAGTTAAATGTTGACTTCGGTGAAGACTTGGCGATCGATATGGTGCTTCACTCTTTGCCTCCGATGTACAACCAATTTAGGATGACCTACCACATTAACAAAGAAGAGGTCACCCTAAGCAAACTCCAAGGTCTCTTGAGGGTCGCTGAGAGCAACTTCAAGGACAAGTCTGTTGCACCTACTCCCAATCCGTCCGCTGCTCCTGTCTTGGCTATTGGTCAAGGGAAGGGAAATAAGAGGAAAGCTTCATCGAATAACTATCGCAAGGTGAAAGCCCGAGATGGTGCCTCTTCTAGTGGGACCAAAGTTGATCCCTCTAAGCCATGCTCCAACCCAAAGGAGGCAGAGTGCCACCACTGCCACAAGATAGGACATTGGAAGAGAAGCTGCCCGGATTACCTGCAAGCAATCAAAGAAGGAAAGATCAAGCCATCTTTCGCAGGTATATACACAATCAAATCTAACGATTCTACTCATGCTATTTCTTGGGTTCTTGATACCGGTTGTGGTTATCACATTTGTTCTAATGTGCAGGGACTAAGAAGAAGTAGGGATGTAGAGCAAGGAAGGATCAATCTAATCATGGGGAACAGAAGATCGTCGCATGTGACCAAGATTGGAGTTTATTCTTTAGTGCTTAGGAATAGTTTGGTTTTAGATTTGAACAATTGTTGCTATTCGCCAGAAATGGCTAGAAACATCATTTCATTTCATGGTTTATATAGACAAGGATTTAGATTTTCTTTTAATAATGAGAATGGTTCTATTTTGGCTTATCTAAATGGTGTCTTTTACTTTGAAACTATACCATGTAATGGAATATATGAAACTGTTATGATTGTTGATAACTTAGGAAATGATGTTTTGAATATTGATTCTTCCACTAGTATGGATAAAGCATCCTTGTGGCATTGTCGTCTTGGACATGTCAACAAGAAATGCATAGCACAACTCCAAAAGGATGGAGTGTTGGAGTCATTCGACCTTAGGGAAGATGACACATGCGAGTCTTGTTTACTTGGAAAGATGACTAAGTCACCCTTCACGAGTACTTGTGAAAGGGGTGAGGGGCTATTGGACCTAATACATACCGATGTATGTGGACCCTTTAGATCAACCACGAAGGATGGGAACCGCTTCTATGTGACTTTTACCGATGACTATAGTAGATATGGGTATATCTACTTAATCAAGCAAAAGTCAGACACCTTTGAAAAGTTCAAAGAGTTCAAGAATGAAATGGAGAATCAGTTGGGCAGGAAAATCAAGATGCTTCGATCCGATCGAGGAGGAGAGTACCTAAGTCTTGAATTCCACGATTTATCTCAAGGAGTGTGGAATAGTTTCGCAATTGACGCCTCCTAGGACACCGCAGTTGAATGGTGTGGCAGAAAGGCGTAATCGAACCTTATTGGATATGGTTCGCTCTATGATGAGTCATGCTTCACTACCTATCTTCTTTTGGGGGTATGCCTTAGAGACTACCGCCCATATCCTTAACCGAGTCCCTACTAAGAAGGTTGACAAAACACCTCACGAGATGTAGACAGGGAAAGCTCCCTCGTTGGTACATATCAAGGTTTGGGGTTGCGAGGTTTTCGTAAGACGAGATACTCACGACAAGCTTGAACCTCGAAGTGAGCGATGTATTTTCATCGGCTACCCGCAAACGTCCTTTGGATATCTCTTCTATAGACCGAAAGACAATGTTGTCTTTGTTGTGAGGAGAGGAGTTTTCCGAGAGCGAGAACTCATAAGCCAAGGAGACAGTCGGAGGCAAATCGAACTTGAAGAGATTCAAGAATCGATAGATGAAGGAACCTCTACCACTGGCATTCAACCCGAGGAGGAAACTCCGGTTGAACCAATTGACGAATCCTTACCTCTTAGACGTTCCGATAGAGTTAGAGTTCATCCCCAGTTTTATGGTTTTCATATTACTACCGAAGGGGACACGTATATTAGTGATGGTACACTAGTAAATCTTGATGAACCTAATAGCTATAAGGAAGCCATGGCAGGCCCGGAGTCTGCGAAATGGAAAGAGGCAATGGATAGCAAGATCCAATTCATGTACGATAACCAAGTTTGGAATTTGGTTGATTATGTGCCCGAACGTAAGACCGTTGGGTGCAAATGGATCTTCAAAAAGAAGACCGACGTGGATGGGAACGTACACACATATAAGGCGCGATTGGTCGCGAAGGGCTTTACTCAAACTCCCGGAGTTGACTATGATGAGACCTTCTCACCAGTTGCGAAGATTAAATCTATTAGAGTGATGCTAGCAATTGCCGCATTTCATGATTATGAGATTTGGCAAATGGATGTCAAGACCGCTTTCCTTAACGGAAAGTTGGTTGAGGATGTTTACATGGCTCAGCCAGAGGGGTTTGTGGATCCGAAGCATCCGAATAGAGTGTGTAAGCTTGAGAAGTCCATTTATGGACTTAAGCAAGCGTCTCGCAAATGGAATCTTTGCTTCGATGAGAAAGTCAAAGAGTTTGGATTTGTACGAAGCAAAGATGAATCTTGTGTATATGTCAAAGCCAGTGGGAGTATAGTAAGCTTTCTCGTTCTATATGTTGATGACATATTACTCATAGGAAACAACATCCCGACTTTGCAGGAAGTCAAGTCCTAGCTCGGGAAGTGTTTCGCTATGAAGGACCTCGGAGAGGCTTCTTACATTTTGGGAATAAGGATAGTAAGAGAAAGAAGTAAGAGACTAATTGGACTTAGTCAGAATACTTACTTAGAAAAGGTACTAAAACGTTTTAGTATGGAAAACTCAAAGAAGGGAGAATTACCGATACAAGGAAATGCCAAGTTGAGTAAGACTCAAAGTCCGAGTACCGAAGCTGAGATAGCAGAAATGAGCCGAGTACCATACGCTTCCGCAGTTGGCTCAATCATGTACGCAATGACTTGTACTCGCCCTGCTGTAGCCTTCTCTTTGAGCATGGTTAGCAGATACCAAGGGAACCCTGGCAAAGCACATTGGATTGCGGTGAAGAACATCCTTAAGTACCTTCGGAGGATGAAAGAATGGTTCTTAGTCCTTGGAGGGAGTGATGACTTGAAGGTGCGAGGGTATAGTGACGCCAGCTTTCAGACCGACAGGGACAACTACCATTCGCAGTCGGGCTGGGTCTTTACCCTAAATGGAGGAGCAGTGACATGGAAAAGTTCCAAGCAGGAAACCGTAGCTGATTCAATGTGCGAATCAGAGTACATTGCAGCGAGCGAAGCGTCGAAGGAGGCAATATGGCTAAAGAACTTCATTGGTGATCTTGGAGTTGTGTCGGCCATAAAGGAGCCCATGGAGATTTTCTGTGATAACGAAGGTGCAGTTGCCTTGACCAAGGAACCGAGGGATCATGGTAGATCTCGACATATCAACATAAAATATCACTTCATTAGACATCGTGTAGAAGAAGGACAACTCGTAGTGAAGAGGATATCATCAGAAGATAACCCAGCAGATCCGCTTACGAAGGGACTGAGTAGGGTTAAGCACTTGCAGCATGCTAGGAGTATTGGGCTGAAGGATGATATTAGTATAGATTAGATAGTGTTAGAAACGTATAATAGATAAATGTAATTAACATTTGATGATTAAATAAAGGAGTTTTATTTATGAGTAAAGTTACTGTCACATGTTAATTGTTTAACTATTGTTTCACTTTGCATGTTTTGACTTCCAGAATAATTGAGTTTATTAGGAATAATCGAATTATTCAAATGGTCCACAATCGTTCATATGTTGGGAGTAGATATGAATGAAGATTGTCATGAATTGGTGTGTAGAATGTCTAAATGGTGTTAGACATAGCAAGGGTTGCTGCAACGTTCATGAGTGCTTATGAACTAGTTTTGAGCATTGGAATAAACCCGCGCTTGCTGGAATCACCTTATGGAATACGATATAAAAGGTGATCGCAAGACGATAATATCATATAGTCTTAAAACCTAGATATATGGTTTATTATTTGTTAATTGATTGTACATTGATAATGCGAAAACGCATCAGTAACTCGGTGTTATAAAACGCATTGTTGTGTATAGTTGGTTAATGAATAAGTAAATGCATATAAGTCGAAGTTTATCTGTAACTTTTATCTAAGAAGGTAAAAGCGATATCTCGGCCGCTCGATGATTTGATTTGACTTATGTGCCGGGCCCGATCAGAACTGAATTGATGTGTTTGATTAAGTTCTATGTCAAATAAATCAGAGATCGAGAAACCTAAATGCTTGACTAACCATTCCATAGGATTGTCAGCATGATATCTAACAGAGGACTATACGATCCCTTATCTAAAGGACAAGATTAATTAGATCAGAGTTGACAGCGTCTTTGAGAGCTACGATTGCAAACCGAATTGTACTTGTATAGTTACTAGACTTATCCAAGTGGGAGACTGTTGGAATAGTGTCTAAGGCTGCAACTATATTAGGCAAGTATTTGATCCGGTTGTGCATGGTCCTTTTGGGTTGCCTTCACCATAGCAACTTGATGGATGATTTGTTAAGAGAGAGTAAATATTATAAGGAATAATATATGGTTATTTGATTAATATAAGTCATAAATTAATTGGAATTAATTTGGTGACTTAAAGAGATTAATTAAATAAAGGGGTATAAACTATCAATTGGTTGATAGTTAAACTTTAGACTATAAATCCATTGGGATATGCTTTGGACGAATTCTATGAGATATAGGATAGCTAAAATCATCTAAAGGTTTATCTATGGAATGGATTTGGATAGCCTTAAGAGAAGATTATCCAATTAGGGTTTAGGTTGTAACCCTTAAGGAGTCTACAAGTATAAATAGACCCTAGGGGTGAGGGAATTCGACACACCATCTAAAGTAGAGATACTCTGGCCGAATTCCTCCCCTCCCCTCTCTCCTAAATCATCTTGCTTGCTATTGGTGTTTGTAAGCCATTAGAGGAGTGATATTTGTGACTCTAGAAGCTCCAAGACAACAAGATCAACAAGGAATCCAAAGGTATGATTCTAGATCTATTTTAATGTTGTTATTTAACCTAATTAGCTATTAGAAGTCTTGGATTCAAAGCATGTTTAATTAGAAAGCCTAGATCCAAGCATTAGGGTTTTGCATGCGCACATAGGAAAGTTCTTATGGCTAAAACCCATCATAAAAGTGATATCTTGGGCCCCTCGATGATTCTGTTTGACTATGTGCTGGGCCTGGTCAGAACTAAATTAATGTGTTCAGTTATGTTCAATGTCAAATGAATCAGAAATCGAGAAACAAAATACAGATCCATAAGTATGACTATGTTCCATGCATTTATCCACATAGATATCTTGAGAATAGAGGAATATATGACCACTTATCTAAAGGACGAGTCACTAACTAGGTCAGAGTTTGACTACGGTTTTTAAAAGCTTACGATTGTTAAGTCGGATCCTGAAGGTGTATTAGTAGTAATAGTTATTACACTTATCCAAGTGGGAGACTGTTGGATTTGGTGTACAAGCCCATAACTATTACTGGGATGTACTTGACCCGATTGTAGCATGGTCCTTTTAGGTTGCCTTCACCATTGCAATTTGATAGGATGGACTTTTGAGAATAAGGTTATTTATGATTTATTAATATATTACAAGTATAATATATTAATATGAAATCATATTATTTACTTATTGTTGATCAACAATTAATTTGGAATTAATTTTGTGTACAAAATAGACAAATTAATATATGGGGATTGATTATGTAAATCAATGTTTCTTATAGTGTGGACCAATGATCCATGATTACATAGATGGGCTAAACTAATGAAAAAAATCCATGAATAGTCCATGGAGGTTAAACCCATGGAGCATAAGAATGTGAAAGCTCATTAGGGTTTGCAAAGATGTAACCCTAGCATTATAAATAGAACCCCCATGAACCAAAAAATAGTTGCACCTTCTTTTTGAGCTAAGTAACTTATTCTCTTAAATCCTCCTTTTGCATATTGGTGTTTGTGAAACATTAGAGGCATCACACTTGGGGTGCTCAAGCTTCAAAGGCCAAGAACTACTAGTCCCTCATAAAGGTATGTCACCTAACTAGCTGTATCATTTAATTATTCGAATGTATTCTAGTTAGAAAAATGCTTTGGAAAAATTGAAAATACATGTATAATTAGAGAAAACATAGATCCAAAGAATTTAGGGTTGCATGTGCACCAAAGGAGTGTTATAGTGCTGATAACGCTACAGAACGGAACATCTTCGAGAACTGCTCCCAAGTCACCACGGCCCTCTTCTCAGGAGTGTAAGAACGAGTCACCAATCCCTTGCCCTAAACTTGAGAAGGTTCATGGCACACTTGACCTTCTAGTCATTTGGACAAGAACACATGATGAAACATCCCTCCACATCAGACAACCATCTCATCACCACCGGGCCCGAGACCCCATCAAACTTTGGAGGCTTCGTGTTGTCGAAGTCCCAATACTGGAACACTCTCTCTCCTTGAACGCCAATGGTAGAAAAAACAACCTCAGAAATTGCAGCATGATGATCATCGAATAGCTCAATCATGGCGGTCGTGACTAACTCTAACAACTCTGGATCATCCTCCTTGATCGCCTCGGTGACTCCTGCAACAATGATCCCACGGATCTCCTCCACACTCAGACCTGCTCTCCTAGTGCCACCAACTCCTAATCTGGAATCTTCATTAGCCACCACACTGAAAATATACCAAGGAAAGATGAGACATCACAACCCAGTGCTCCATACACCATACCCTACTCCTATTGGTTCCTTAGTAACCTCGAAATTGCTCCTGAATCTCATATGTATCCTATGCTTCAGTAGTACAGGCCCATACTACCTTCCGCACCTATCCGTAGTCGATTCAAAATTTATCATAAGGTCCTAAGTTACTGGACTATACCACTCCTAGGTATGATAACACCATCTCTCCTACGAACTACAACAACCTTCCTAGGCACTCTTCCTAGTATTATCCTACTCCCACACTACCGGTTGCTTTTGTGCATGCTTGTTATACATAATACGGGGTCAGGTAGACTGTCGAATAATCAAATTTACCCTAAATTCAAAACCAAACAAGGAACAAGAAGTAAGGCCAAGTCTATCATTCTAGGGCTATTCAATCCCGACTATATACAACTAATCAGCATACACGTGGAAATCACACAATCAAGTAATATATAGCAAACAAATCCCTATATCATAAGGCAACACTAAATTAAGGCAATTATACTCAATAGTTTGTAAAATAACCTTATCTACTAGCTTGGTTTTCTAATAATCCTTATATCATCAAAATCAAACTCAGAAAACATAACAAGTATGAGTATTTGTCACACCCCCAAACCAAGGATGACGGAAACATTCGGGGGTGGAGGACTTCATGTATAGTATCACAACAACAATTAAAAATAGTGCTCAAAGTAAATACAACCATCATAAATATAATTGAAAAAGTTACACCAAAGTACATGTTTACATGATTCAAATCAATTACATTATGATGACAAAATGAACTATTTGGCGATTTATCGTCCCATCCTCAAAACGCTGTTGATTTCCTGTTTCACTGAATTCCTGAGAATACAAGTTGTTTGAAAAAGTGTCAACACAAAGGTTGGTGAGTTCATCAGCTTTTTAGCTAAAGAGTTTGGAAACCGTTCTTTGTAATGTGTGGTGTGTTACCAAGAAAAATCCAATATTTTCCTTATAAAAGTTATGTGGTCCGAAATGTCGAGACCGAAAATGAACAAGTATTTGTCACACTTAAAGATATAAAAGTTGTTTTAAATTGGCGTAAAACCCTTTCTGATTTGAGAAAGATCCCGTAATGAATGGTGTGTAGTCTTAAATACCAAGACTGAAAGTATACAATAATATCTGTAATTATTGATATAAAAAGTGATTTTAAATCGACATAAACCCCCTTTTTGATTTCTGAAAATCCCCGTAAACTTTATGTGTTGTTAACTCCTTATGTGAGCTGTTATAACCATACTATGACTGAATGAACCTGCCACGACGTTTCTCAGGCGTCGCGAAACTGAAATGGCATTTGTCACCCGTAGACCTGCAGGTCCTACTGTAGCTAACAGTAAGGTGTGGGGTGTCAAACCCAATATAGATCTATATACAACTATCACGTTCTCCCTACAAGAGACTCTGGTTATAACTACCAAGAATTTAGATCCCGCACTCGGACGTACGGGAAGAGAATATCTCACAATTTAGGTTAACAAGTTTACGTGTAGTGTGCGTGAGTGTAAAACCTTTTTCAAGTATGAATAAAACCTTCCGAAATGTGTTTGTTGTGTTAATGGAAACATAAACCATACCTATTATAGTTTATCAAAACATTTAAATGTAATAGTTATAACTTTGTTTATTATGGTTAACTACTGTATTTGTGAAGGTAGAAGCCCTCTTGTTTACTGATATGTATATATACTTTTGCTAAAGTGAAGCAACATGCAATATAACAACTAATTAATTACCATACTTTTTAAGGTAAAAATACATTTGTTTTCTGATGTATGACTATATTCTAAGATAAAATATCATCTATTTGCAAAAACATATATTCATAAGGATATACACCTTGCTCAACATGTTACAAGGTGAAATGAAATTTAAATCATTTTTCTGTTGTAAGCATTTTCTTTGACTGTTCTTAGAAAATGTATAGAAAAATCATCAAAGGTCCAAATCAGAATCTGTAAATTCTGAGAGTTTGGGAAATGAGTCTAGTTTGTTCCAAATTTTTATTATGAATTTTAATGATCTCAAACTTGTGTGAAAACGTCCATAGTCACATACTAGTCCGGATTGATGTTTGAAATGCTAGGCAGTTTTGTAAAAATCACCATAAATTGTAGAAAAATCGTATGGAGATGTGAAAGTATTCATTTTAAAGCTAAGAAACTGAACTATTTGTACCTAATACAGTTTTTAAAACTAAAATGTTTAAGTTGTCCAAAACAGTCCGTGAATGGAGTCCAAATTTTCTGATGAAAGCTATTAGCAAAGTTTACTTATGTTCTTGGTGTTTTAACTTGTATTCCCCACGTTAAAACTTAAGAAAACATGAAAACACAAGGTTATGAACTCACCTTATGTGATTTCAGTAGATGGATGATGGAGAAAAGAAATTTTCAACTCAAGAACACTTTGGGAGATTGCTTGAAGATTCGAAGATCTAACACCAATAGGATGGAGTTTGTGTAAGATATCTATGATTTGAGTAGAAGGAAGTGAAATAATCATATGGAGGATGTTAATAGTTACCAAAAGTAGAAGAAAATCTTGGAGTATAGCCTTGAATCTCGAATTTTAGAGAGAGAAAATGAGAGAAAATGAAGTTTGTTCTTGATGGAAGAATGAGAGTAAATGAGAGAAAATGTGAGGAGAGAGGATGGATGTTCCATCTCTTAGAATGTGGGAATGGCTGGTAAATGAGTGGAAAGGACATTGAATTGACTTAGGTAAGGTGGGGAGGTATGGCTGGTCATAGAGTGGGTGTGGGGGTGGTTGCTTGTGTCATAAGGTAAAGCAAAGTCAACACTCAACCTCCTTGTACTTTACCCACTAAAATTTATTCTTTAAATATAGATTTTCATGAAAACATGATTAAATTATGAATATTTAGGGTTTATTATGTTAAAATACGAGTTTGGGTGAAAATCCCGCGTTAAAATCACGAAAAACAGGCTTAAAATGTTAAAAATATTGAAAATGGGTGAAAAATGTCAAAAATCCGAAGTCTGGCCGGAGGTTTGGTCTTTGGTCGTTGGAACCGAGAGTAGAAGAGAAGGACCGAGAGGAGGGGAAGCAGAAAAGAACCGAAAGTGGGAAAAGAAAAGAAGAGGTGAGGCTCGGTCGGAAGAGGGGGAACCGAGAGTGTGAAGGCAGAAGGAAGACTGAGGCTCGGTCTCGGTTCTTGGCGGGTTCGGCTGAAGGCTTTCGCAAGCGGGAAAGGGAGCCGAAAGCAAGGCTCGGTTCAGGTGGTTTCGGCTCGTGGGAGGTCTCGGCTCCAGGTCTCGGTTGCGGTTCCTTCTTGGTTTCGGTTTCCACGTCTCGGTTTCGGCCTCTTAGTTTCGGTTTCGGCCTCTAAGAGGAGTTTTGGTTCCTTGAGGCTGATTTTTGCGTTTTTACCCCGTTTTAAGCCGTTTTTGACCTGGTTAAGAGTCGGGATGGCCCGAAAGACTATGAAAAGTTACGGGAACTTTTGAGAGAGATTTAGGAGAGATTTGAAATAGAGAGACATAGAGTGAAAACGATTGAGAGAGGTTTCGTGTGTGACTTTAGTGAGTGTCCGGCTTCGCAATGCAAGGTCCGTAAACCCCGTTAAGTCTTGTTATGAATGTCATATGTCCTCAAGGGGTTAAGGAATAATGTTTTATCAGTTTGGTTCGTTACTTACCACAGTTTTAGATTAAGGAAATCTAGATGTACGTACTTTTCAATTTATCACTTCTTATTAGAATAGCGAGTTGTAAAGTATTTACCTAACATAAGATCTAGTACACAAGGGTTAGTTGAGTTGACCGGTTTTACTTGTGGACTTTAGTTGACTTTGACTTGACTGGAATTTGACGGTTGTCACATCATCCCCCCGTTAGATGGAATTTCGTCCCGAAATTAGAATTTAGGTAAGGAAATAGGTATGATTAATCGAGCCAAGAAGTGGGGATACTTCTTAATCGATTGATTCGCGCGCTCCCCAGTGAATGTGGTTCCTCGGTTGACAGTCCATTGAACCTTTACTAATGGGAAACGACTTGGCTTCGTTCTCCTGACCTCTCGGTTTATGGTCACAATGGATCCTTCACGAAGGAGAGGTTCTTGTAGATCTCGATCTCGTTGAATGGGATACAAGAGCTCTGATGGAAAGGTACGTTTTCATGATCGCGACGTGGAGGGTAAAGTGTACGTTATTGGGTTCGCGGGGTAGGTTGGACTTGTAAACATTTGGAGACAAGTTTGTATAAGTATGAAAATGTTTGTAAGTAATTGTAAATGTTTGAAAACCCTAGAAAATCCCATATTTCCTACTAGAATAACAAAGTAGTCTTCTACCAAGACTCGACTATTTTCAAAGTAGTCTTCTACCAAGACCTGACTGTACGACTATTATTATTCAAATATAATCTACCTCATCAATTATGTGAATGTGACACATAGTAAGGTATTAATAAAATATTAACTGGAGTTTTATATCCTTTTGTAATTGTCGTATATATAGTGTAAGTATTGTAGTGTTTGTAATAAGTGACTACTTTTTGTACTAATTTGCCTTAATTGAGGGTTAAGGCATAATGTGATGGCTAGATCCCATACAAAATGCCTCCTGTCAAGTGATTTTTTGTTTGGGAACCAAACGCGACCCCTGCATGATTGCAAGCCACGAACATCCACATTACTATGATCATGTATACCCAATATAACTATCACAATGTTAGATCCTGAAATTGTTTCATGCTATAGCACTTTGTTATGTCTGTTCTGTTATCGTGTATTGTATCGTATTTATGTAAGCATGTTCATAGAAGCGTATTCATGTAAGCATGTAATGTATTAGTATAGACTCATCGATGAACTGACTCTTGTGTGATTCTTTGTACTTGGAATGGTAAGTAGTATCTTCGATGCTGACAATTTCTCAACGGTATTTATTTTTCGGAAGGGTCCTCAAGAATTCCCACATTACCAATAGTGTGTCTTAGGAATTCGACGCTTCAATTCCAAAACTCGTATTTAGAGAATCTTCGCATAGAGCTTTTCTGATCGTAATGTTTCCATGGTTTATTGTAGATGTTCTTTATGATTTCCTTCTTAATACGAGAGTAAATAAGTAAGTCATTTACAAGGACAATAACGAACTGATCCAAGTAAGAATGGGGTACCCTATTCATTAAGTTCATGAATACTACGGGCGTATTGGTCCTATCTGAGGGATATCACTACGGACTTGTAGCGTCCGCATTGAGTTTGGAAGATTCTCCTCGGGACATCCTTTACTGAAATTTGTAACTGGTGATATTCGGATCTTAAGTCCCCTTTCTGAAAGGTACTCCGTTCCTTGCGGTTGGTCAACCAATTCATCTATGCAAGGCAGAAGGTAATCATTTCTACTGGAGTTTGGTCGGGGTCTGCAACACGAGGACTTCCCAAGGGGTCACCCATCCTAGTACTACTCTCGCCCAAGCACGCTTAACTGCAGGGTTCTGATGGGATCCGGTGCATTAGTGTTGGTGTGATCGCGCCCACTAAAGTCTATCTTCTCGAAGAATAAGACCGGAGCTCTCAAAGGTGAGGAGCTTGGTCTTCTCATTCCATTGTTGAGTAGTCGTTAAGCTATCCGGATAGTTCTTGTATCTCCGTCGGTGTGAGACTGTAGGGAAATCTAGTTACAGGAGTCGTACTGGGTTCTACATTTGTTCGTATGATGATGTGATTACTCGTAGTCTTGGGCAGTCTCCGTTCAGAAGTTGACATTAGAAGTCATACATGGTTCATCAATCACAGTCGCGTGTATACAAGTTGTATATAATTAAGATTGAAAAGGTAGTCGAATAAATGATTCTTCTTTAAGCTCACATCCCAACGAGGAAAAAAAGTTAAAGTGGAATCATCAATTCTAAACCTGTAGAACCTTGATTATATACCACCCCTATGTATACCTTTTTCAACAATTAATCAATCGTATGGGTCTTTGGATTAAAGTTGACGTACTGTACGAGTGGTACTTTGGGGAGGTTTGTTGAGGTATCTTTGGAAGGATAAGAAACATGAGGTACTCTATGCATGAGTACTTCGGAGTTCCGGAATGACGGTTTCGTTAAAAAGGCGATTTCAGATATAGATAGATAGAGAGAGAGAGAGAGAGAGAGAGATGTGTACGAAACTGATATTGTACAGATTGAGTTGAATCAAGTCGTATGGTAGTATCGGACATACTTGGAAGTAAAGAAATTGGTTTTGAACATAAGGGCATTACAGGAAGAACACCACAGTGCAATTATTAACAGAGTTATAGTACTTTTAGAGTAACTACAGGAATGCTGCTGCGAACAAGGTATACTTCAAAAGGCACGTATACGTAGCACAAGAGTCCCTTAACTGTCGGGATATCGCAAAAGACAAGACTCAAGTTGCACTAGTTTTAAACATGTTTTATGGGTCTGACACAATGAAACGCCTTACATATATTAACGGGGGTCCAGAGTAGTTTCTCCTGTGGCAGTGATCCTTAGTATCTTCCCGTCTGAAGAGAATTGTTATCGAGATTTAGAATGAAATCATGATTTGTATGAATGAAAAGTATGAACACAGGATGTAAATATTAATCATATCTTATATTGATGAAGAAACTGATTACAATTCCAGAGTTCTTCATCAATTCCATTTAAGTAATCCTCCATCCTATCAGCCCACTGATCATAGTATTCAGGGATTAACATTGGAATTTTGGTTGAATAACCAAGTAAGTGAGAGAAAGAAGTCATGGTGTTCATGTTGAAGTTCGCCATTGATGAACACAAGAAAATTTTAGAAAGCTTGAAAAACTTGATGTAACAGTGAATTGATCAACCGAATTGATCACCGGTTGCTAATCGATCACTCGACTAAACAATTCAAATGCATAATCGATTCAAATCTAAAGATCAAGAGAGATTTTTAGAACCAAAAAGCGCGGAAAATTTTGAGTAATGTTACTACTCAAAAAGCAAATGATTCTAAAACGAAAATCAGATCAATGCAGTTTGAAATCCTGCTCTGATACCACTTGAAGAGAATTGTTATCGAGATTTAGAATGCAATCATGATTTGTATGAATGAAAAGTATGAACACAGGATGTAAATATTAATCAGATCTTATATTGATGAAGAAACTGATTACAATAAGCAGAGAGAAAAAGTGTTTTTCCTCTACTTCTATCCTCAGTCCCTATTTATAGGAAACCTGAGTGTACAAAAAATATACTAAGTCGTAAACTATAAGCTTCGCACAAAAGAAGAGACTTAGTAAAATAACTAATATGCGAAACAAAAGAAACAACTATTTCGACGTGTTACAAATTATAGTCTCTACACCGTCTGCGCTAGAGTTCTTTGTTATTGGACAATCCTTTTTGAGGTGTCCAGTCTCGCCACATTGGTGACATATCTGGCTTGTAATAGCATTGGCAGTGGGAGTGAGATGTCGAGTCAGAGTTACGTGGACACAAGTGTTTTCTTTGTTCATCCACTTTGAAACTTTCCTTTTATGGGGTCCGGTTTTACCACTACCATCGTGTGCAGGGCTGATCCCGATGTCAAGGACCTGAGAAATGGGTCGTGTCGGTGCTCCACAGCCACGGACATGGTGTCCTACTTTGTAGCAATTGCAGCATTGCATTTCATGACACGCCCCGTTATGATGAAAGCTACACTTGTTACACTTCAGAAGTTTTCCCTCGTATGGTCTAGTTGATGCTGAGACAGAGGAAGTTGCTACTTGATGTTGTTGTATAGCAAGTCTCTGGGATTGCTTGCGCTCTTTTCGTGCTTGGCGTTTTTGTTTGTTCTTCTCGGTTTTACGGCTTTGCAAGTATATGACTGTTTCCATTTGTTGGCTTCCCGAGTCGGTACAACAATTGGAATTGTCGACTCCCTTGCCAGTCTTGTTCGTGTTTCCAGAGTTGATGTGTGCGAGGAAAGTTGTCACAGCAGCTGTTACCGCAGATTGTAATGTGGCAGCGTCTATATGAAGAATAGGGGTTTTGTTGCTCGGTGGGCTATTTCTGGATGACAACATGATTCTGTAATACGAAAGAAAAAGGAGTTGCTGAGCTATTACTGTTGAACCTATATTATTTGATCCTAACTGAGAGATGAGTTAGTATACGTGAAAACTTAGTTTATACTCAGGAACGTATAAGCGAGGAAATTC
Source organism: Lactuca saligna (assembly GCF_052625555.1). Taxonomy (NCBI): domain Eukaryota; kingdom Viridiplantae; phylum Streptophyta; class Magnoliopsida; order Asterales; family Asteraceae; genus Lactuca; species Lactuca saligna. Next base: position 141,001,469 of record NC_136420.1, read on the forward strand.
ATAATAATAACCTTCTTACGAATCCTTTTTAATGAACTAGAATCCTTAGTAAAGGCTACCATTGACCCTAGACATATTTCAATCGTTCAACAAAAGGGTAGGAGTATGTTCTCGAAGGTTTGACCTACATCCCTATGATGCAGTCCTAGTATGAAGTAGAAGTATGTTCATAGAATAGTCTCAAAATGTTTGTCGTCCAACACGGGGTACCATTGGTTGGTGGATAACATGATCTATCCTTTGAAAGAGCGTTGGGAATGAACCCTGAGTTAAACTACCCTAGTATAATGACTTGACTAGGGTGGGTTTCAGATAGACTCGAACGATGGTATAACGAAAGTGATTGAACAAAGAGTGACACGGAGTTAGCCGACTGTCAATATCATTGATGTTTACGATGTAATAAGTCTGGGAAAATTGACCTTGTAGTAGGTCTTACACCACATCCGGAGTAGAAAAGTCCTTGAGAGTATAAAGGCCTAACCAAAAGTGCTTACAGTACAAAGTAGTCACATAGAAAAGTTCTACACAACACGCAGACATGAATAAGGTTATTTAAAACAAAGAAGGGAAGTAAAGCATTTTCTACTGACGACGGTGACCCCTTTGGTGAACCCTTAGTTCGACTAGTTGACATTTCATATCAAGCAGGTATCTTTCGTACACTCTCTGGCGTACTCGGAGTTCTATGACTTTGGCTCGAGGTTCATCTAGGGCTTGCTGTAGGGTCTCATCGTTCCTCTTAGATCTCTCACGTGGGTGTTCAAGGATATTGGTATGGACGGTATGCATTATTGCGTTGGCATTAACCTCTTTGATATGATGGAGAGCCGTTCTTTGCTGTATTTCGTTTCGGGCAATTCTACGAGTCAGGATTTGTAGAACTCTATCTGCTGAGCTGCCTTCATTTACGTTGTAGAAGCTTCGGTCTCCATTAAACAACATAAGTTGATCTTTCTCTTCGCTCCATGTTTCCAAGAATTCTACCCAAGGAGGCGTCGAGCCATGAAAAGCTGGACGAGGGTTAAGATTTGGAATGGGAGCTACCGGAGGGAGGTTCTCAACCTCAGGTTTAGAGTTATCATCATCCGAAAGGTCTTCAGTATGGTCATCATTCAAAGGGATTGGATGATCATTCTCGGGTTCTTCTCCAAACCATCCAACATTGTCTTTGTTCGGAAGGTACGGGTTGCCGTGGGGATGGAGTCCAGCCATGTTATCTATGCGAGAATCGGGGTAAGAAAATAATTATTAGATGAACTATCTAGATAATTATTAGATGATCTATATCAGTTATGTCAATACTTGTGTAGTGTATACCAGTTATATGAAACCAAGGCAGGATAGTCTTTCGAATAGGTGACCCTAACTCCAAATCCACAATTCAACGAGAACAGGAAGTAGAGCCAAGGTCATGGATTCTGAGTTTATAACGCCTAAATTTCATATAACCTTAGCGTATCCACTTAACAACTATTGACCTACTTGATAGAGACATGTTTAGTTCTCATGTAAGTACTTATATTAACACAAAATACTCCCATAGTATTTTAAACTCAAGTTCTGTTCTAATGTTCTCATTGTGGTAGTGTTGGTAAGTTTTTAGACTTGTCGCCATATCACAACCATTCTTGGGCATGTGCTAATCACTCCTCGGACCAGCATAGTTGATCAGGCTATGCCACTCCCAAGACTGACCATACATCCCCGAGCTTACTTGTGATATTCGACAATCATTACTTTTGTTTTGTTCTAGAATGATGCTGACCTTAGTATGTACGCATGCATGTATACTTTTAACAAGAAACTATTTATTTCTAAAAGTATAGTTTTTTTGAAAACTTTAAATCAGAGACCTTAGTCCCAATGCGTTTATAGTTTGTATATCTTACGTGGTTCGATATACTTAGTTCACTATACACAATGCTCTGATATCAATCTGTCACACCCCCAAACCAAGGATGGCAGAAACGTCCGGGGGTGGAGGACTTCATGTATAGTATCACAACAACAAGTATAATAGTGCTCAAAGTAATACAACCATCATAAATATAATTGAAAAAGTTACACCAAAGTATATGTTTAAATGATTCAAATCAATTACATTATGATGACAAAATGAACTGTTTGACGATTTATCGTCCCATCCTCAGAACGTTGTTGATTTCTAGTTTCACTGAATTCCTGAGAATACAAGTTGTTTGAAAAAGTGTCAACACAAAGGTTGGTGAGTTCATAAGCTTTTTAGATAAAGAGTTTGGAATCCGTTCTTTGTAATGTGTGGTGTGTTACCAAGAAAAATCCAATATTTTCCTTATAAAAGTTATGTGGTCCGAAATGTTGGGACCGAAAATGAACAAGTAATTGTCATACTTAAAGATATAAAAGTGGTTTTAAATTGGCGTAAAACCCTTTCTGACTTGAGAAAGATCCCGTAATGAATGGTGTGTAGTCTTAAATACCAAGACTGAAAGTATACAGTAATATCTATAATTATTGATATAAAAAGTGATTTTAAATCGACATAAAACCCCTTTTTGATTTTTTAAAATCCCCGTAAACTTTATGTCTTGTTAACTCCCAATGTGAGCTGTTATAACCATACTATGACTGAACGAACCTGCCACGACGTTTCTCAGGCGTCGTGAAACTGAAATGACATTTGTCACCCATAGACCTGCAGGTCCTACTGTAGCTAGCAGTAAGGTGTGGGGTGTCAAACCCAATATAGATCTATACATAACTATCACGTTCTCCCTACAAGAGACTATGGTTATAACTACCAAGAATTTGGATCCCGCACTCGGACGTACGGGAAGAGAATATCTTACAATTTAGGTTAACAAGTTTACGTGTAGTGTGCGTGAGTGTAAAACCTTTTTCAAGTATGAATAAAACCTTCCGAAATGAGTTTGTTGTGTTAATGGAGTCCAAGTTTTCTGATGAAAGCTATTAGCAAAGTTTAGTTATGTGTTGGTGTTTTAACTTGTATTCCCCCCCCCCCCCCTTAAAACTAAAGAAAATGTTAAAACACAGGGGTATGAACTCACCTTATGTGATTTCAGTAGAAGGATGATGGAGAAAAGAAGTGTTCAACTCAAGAACAATTTGGGAGATTGCTTGAAGATTCGAAGATCTAACACCAATAGGATGGAGTTTGTGTAAGATCTATGATTTGAGTAGAACGAAGTGAAATACTCATATGGAGGATGTTAGTAGTTACCAAAAGTAGAAGAAAAGCTTGGAGTATAGCGTTGACTCTCGAATTTTAGAGAGAAAATGAAGTTTGTTCTTGATGGAAGAATGGGAGGAAATGAGAGAAATGTGAGGAGAGAGGATGGCTGTTCCATCTCTTAGAACGTGGGAATGGCTGGTAAATGAGTCGAAAGGACATTGAAGTGACTTAGATAAGGTGGGGAGGTATGTCTAGTCATAGAGTGGGTGTGGGGGGGGGGGGGGGGGGTTGCTTGTGTCATAAGGTAAAGCAAGGTAAACACTCAACCTCCTTGTACTTTACCCACTATATTTTATTCTTTAAATAAAGATTTCATGAAAACATGATTAAATTATGAATATTTAGAGTTTTGTATGTTAAAAGACGAGTTTGGGTGAAAATCCCGCATTAAAACACGAAAAACGGGCTTAAAGTGTTAAAAATATTGAAAATGGGTGATAAATGTCAAAAATCCGAAGTCTGGCCAGAGGTTCGGTCTTTGGTCGTTGGAACCGAGAGTAGAAGAGAAGGACCGCGAGGAGGGGAAGGAGAAAAGAACCACAAGTGGGAAAAGAAAAGAAGAGGTGAGGCTCGGTCGGAAGAGGGGGAACCGAGAGTGTGAAGGCGGAAGGAAGACCGACGCTCGGTTCGGTTCTTGGCGGGTTCGGCTGAAGGCTTTCGCAGGCGGGAAAAGGAGCCGAAAGCGAGGCTCGGTTCAGGTGGTTTTGGCTCACGGGAGGTCTCGGCTCCAGGTGTCGGTTTCGGTTCCTTCTTGGTTTCGGTTTCCAGGTCTCGGTTTCGGCCTCTTAGTTTCGGTTTTGGCATCCAAGAGGAGTTTCGGCTCCTTGAGGCTGATTTTCGTGTTTTTACCCCGTTTTAACTCGTTTTTGACCCAGTTAAGAGTCGGGATGGCCCGAAAGACTATGAAAAGTTACGGGAACTTTTGAGAGAGATTTGGGAGAGATTTGAAATAGAGAGACATAGAGTGAAAACGGCTGAGAGAGGTTTCGTGTGTGACTTTGGTGAGTGTCCGGCTTCGCAATGCAAGGTCTGTAAACCCCGTTAAGTCTTGTTATGAATGTCATATGCCCTCGAGGGGTTAAGGAATAATGTTTTATCAGTTTGGTTCGTTACTTACCACAGTTTTAGATTAAGGAAATCTAGATGTACGTACTTTTCAATTTATGACTTCTTATTAGAATAGCGAGTTGTATAGTATTTATCTAACATAAGCTCTAGTACACAAGGGTTAGTTGAGTTGACCGGTTTTACTTGTTGTCTTTAGTTGACTTTGACTTGACTGGAATTTGACGGTTGTCACAATATTTTGGGAACAATTTCCTATTCGGGCTCTGAATGACTGTACACACTACATCTTCCTATAAAACGAAAGTTAGATCAAGGTCCATGTTCTCGACCACAAGCTAACATTCAAAGAGGAACATGACAAGAGACCGGGCCCATGTCCATAACCCAACCCATTTATTATAAATTATCTTTATAGAAAATTGTGAAAGACTCTTGGATCCTAGTTTAAGACTAGATTCACACAAGTGTTCCTCCAATTCACTCAAACAAGGGCTCTGATACCATCTTCTAACATCCCATTTTCACAACCAAAAATTTTCATTTTTATTCATGTAAAACTACCCAATTTATAAATCCATTATTAAGAAAAAACATTTATTCCAAAAACCATTTATTATAAATTAAAGTATCATAGAAAATGCAGAATCCTCAATATTGCTGATGAGTGTATACTGCCATACCTTTGCCTTCCCATGATGACAGATGATACATGAAACAATAAACAACTAGGTAAGCATAAATGTTAGTGAGTTTCCCCCAAAACACCCCATACCATAAACATACAAGCGTGAATAATGGCGTATAGAGTCTCGGTTAGAATGCCTAGGCCCAATCAATACATGGAAAATAATTCCAACATCTTACGGGTCCAATCAACCATTGCGTTGGAATACCCAGGGTTTGTTGGACTACCACCTCAACATAACCACTCCTCTAGAGCCTCTGTGCCTTCGGCTTACTGCAGCACCACATCGGATATGCTTGCCTACAACACAAAGTACGATAGCCTCAACCCACAACCACCATATTTCGACATATAAATAATCTAGGATCAACTAGGCACATAATACAGGCAAACAACAATCATAAAACTCACTACCACCTACTAGTCCTCGAACTGTACACTTTTTCGCTACCAGCTAACCTCCATGAGTGTGTAACCAGAGCTTAGATTGCCACCCAAACAGATGATCCTACTCTAGAGCCACAACCAAAAAAGGAACATACAAGAAAGCCAAGATTAAGAGTTCTCATGCTATCCTACATGGCCGGATACAGTTACTAGGTGTCACACCCCCGAACCGAAACGACGGAAACGTCTGGGGGAGGATCACTTCATCTTGTAATATCATAACAAGTGTATATAAATGAAATATAGGCATCATCATCACCATACATAAAATATAACAACATACATGGTTTGCATCATTGTATCCATTCATAAACTACATCCCAAAAGTACAAGTGTAAGGTGAAAAAAAAAATACAATGAATTACCAAAAATCCAAAGCTGCCAACCTGCTTAATGAGTTCCTGAGAATGAAAGTTATTTTGAAAAGTGTCAACATATAAAATGTTGGTGAGTTCATAAGCATGTTTATAGGAAAACTTTGCATTAGTTCGTGAACACCAGAAAATATGATATTTTCTGTAAAAATAGTTTGTGAGTTTTGTTTCAAATATGGTATTATAGCATGTGCATCCTTGTTTTATCTTGGTTGAAAAATGTATAGAGAGTGATTCCCATAAAATCTTGTATTTTCTGTGTCATCAGAAATTGTGGTCTTAAACCCTAAGATCAGAGTGAGGTGGATAGTGCAAATAATCAACACAGTGTTTATACTTCGCAAAACTGAGTGGTATGTATATTCAGCTTAATTCTTATAATAGTTTTGTTATTCTCTATGTGAGTCATTATAAGCATACTAATATGACGGAGTGCCTGTCTTGACGTTCTTCGGGCGTCGGTTTTTGAGAAGACATTTGTCACTTTAGACTGGCGTGTCTAGCTGTAGTGAGCAGCTGGCGTGTAGATGTCAACCCCGTATAGCTCTATACACAAATTCTCATTCTCCCACCCAGAGACTCTGGTAATAACTACAGGGCTTGCGGTGCACACTAAGGTAGGTATGGTAAATGTGCGTCTCACAAGAGCCTTAGTGAAATTTTTATGCGAATTATGTGTTTCATTATTTACTGTTAAAATAACGTTACGAGTGTATATATTTTACTATATATCATAAATAGTAAAAATATAATAATTTTTATCGAGAGTGTCAGAATAGTTCGTTGTTTCATTGTTGTTATAAAAATAGTTGATTGTTAATGATATGTTCACGAGAGGCCCAATTTACATCAAATTGATATTAAGGCCCAATTAACCTAAAAGGTGTCATATAAGTCCCAATTAGGATAGAAGGGCCATATAAGGCTCAATTTTCTTGTACAATTTGTTATAAGTGGCCCCTTTTACTAAATAATCCAATTTCAGCCCATTTTATATAAAAATGACATTTTTGGCCCAACTTTGTTAAATAGTTCATTTTTGCCCCATTATAAATGAAAATGTCATAAAAAGTCAATTTTTACCAAAAATGGCCATTTAAGCCCAAAAATACCGAAATTAACATAAAAGGCCCACTTTTTTTTTTATCAAAAATGATATTTGTAGCCCAAAATACCGAAAATAATACAAAGGGCCCGTTTTTATCATCAAATGTCCATTTTGGCCCATTAATACCGAAATGATACAAAGGGACCATTTATATCATAAAATGTCCATTTTTGGCCCATTAATACCGAAAATGATATGAATGTCCATTTTTACCAAGATTGTCAATAAAAGCCCATTTTTATCAAAATTGTCAATAAAATCCCATTTTTATCAAAAATGACACTTTTGGCCCATTAATACCGAGAACATCAATAGAATACTATTTTTTATCTTTATTTTCAAATATGGCCCCTTTTTGTACTTTCTTTAGTGTCATAGCAATGTTTAACATGTTTGATTTTTCCAAGCATCATAGGAAGTTACATAAAGGGACTTGTTTACTAATAACTTCAAAACATGGAAGAAATTTCGAGTTCATGAGAGTTTATCATGGTTTCATAACATATCACACAACATATAATGAAAATATACACATGCATGCATAAATACTAAGATTAAACACAAAACCAAGCTTGTATTCCCCTCTAGAGATGGAAATCACGAAAAAAAGGGTATGAAGCTCACTTTGAAGTTTGATCGGTTTTGAAGAGGGAAATGAAGGAGATTTTCGGGCTTAGCTAGCTTCTTTATGAAGATTGGTGAAGTTTTTGGTGTTCAAGGATGAAAGGCTTCAAGAGGATTCTTTGAGGAAACACACAAACTCACTATTTCTTAGAGGAAAAATAAGAGACCTCTTGAAGATTTACAGAGGGGGGAAGATATGAGTGAAAGTTGAAGTGAGAAATAAGAGATATGGGGGTGGTCTCGGCCGGTTCAAGAGGGAGAAGAGAGAAGAGGTTAAGGTGGTCATTACGTGAAGGTTTAGCATCTTAAACCTAGAAGTATGGTGGGTGCTTTGCATGGGTTTCCTCCATATAAAGGTGAGGAGTCACCCAAATTCAACAACCACCCTTTTCTCTCTATTTTTTTGCTTAATGGGGCGATTAGATTTTGGAGAGAGGAGAAGAGAGAAGTGTTGGGCTCGTTTTTGAAGTGTAACTGAGAACCATAAGCCTAATGGGTGTTTTCGGTTTAAAGGCACAAAAATAAACGGCCCTCGGCCCTAGCACCTACCAGAACCCTCAACCTATCAATCCAAAACCTCCAGATTCGAGCACACCCTCGGTCGGAAACTCGAACTGAACACAATTCATGACTAGAACTCCAACATGGTTTCCCGAGTTCTGCTATCAATCACCAGGAAAACGTGATACACATGCTCAGGAGTTCTACTGAACTCCCAATTCACACAACCCACAAACGAAACATCGACTTAGGTTGTCTTCCTTCATGAAAATGATGTGAAACTTATCCTATCTCCAAAACCAATCCTGCTTCTATATCACGAGACAATTCTCCCCCACTTAGATTTGACTAAGTCTTCACAATTCATGAGAATTGGAGAATTTCCAATCTTTCTCACTACCAACGATCGATCTAAATATAACTATCTCTTACCAATTAGTGCTCCATTACCAGCCAACCCCAAATGATCACACGCTTCCAATAACTATATGAACACTTCTTGAATTCCAAGGAAACCAACAATCCCTAATGCTCGAATGATCCCACCCCAAATCTTGAAGTCCAAAGATAGATGCTCCAACTAATGTCACAACAACGAGCTACTTCCCTTGACGCTTTCCCCCGCCAAGCAATAACGGTTACTAAAATCACTGAATCCTGAGAATGTTGAATAACCATTCTATGGGACCCTGTCCGCAAAACTCCCATATAACACCCTTCTTCTCAAAGCGTTCAAATGACCCTCCCGCTCTTGGATCTAGAAATCATATCATTCAGGGCTTCGCACCCTGTCTCACTCACCAGCTCAATCATTCACAGTTGAATTGCAAACAACCTTTTCCCTAAACTGGGCTACAACTACTCCCAAGACATAGTCTACAATCCTGAAAGTGCAATAGATTGCACAATCAGTCCTTACTTTCCAATACAAGAGATCCAAGGCGAAATGAACCTCCAAAATACTTATCCCACATCGACCTACCTGCGCTTACCAGCGCTAAACCACTGTTGCCAATCTTGGCGACCAACTAACCCCTAGTTAGAATACAACCTGATCCTGGGGTCACAATCCTGCTTATTCCTCCGCGCTCGAAACCTGAAAGGGCACAATCCTTGCCCTAGAAAACGACATTCCAATCCTGTCAATAAACCATTTTTAATTCCAGATGAATAACACCAGCTGAACACAATCATTACTCATTTCCGGAGTCCCCGCGACTCACATTCCGGCCTCGAGTAAAACCCTCGAGCCTGAAATCTAGAAACTAAGGTGTTATCCTCTCCCGCTCACCCACGGAAATATAACGAGTACAAATCGTCTTTCTGATCCCAGATAACTATAGCCCTCTGCTCATCAGAATATGTCCCAGTAACAAGTCCTGATATTAAAAAGCTCGACCAGCTCCTCCCCTTGCCGTTGTTACAGCTGTTGAAGCTATTGCGGAAGTCGTCTCAATAATGGCTACATAGGGCTCATCAAGGTATTCAACCATGACAGTCTTGATAGACCCAAACATCTTCAGAATCTGACCCCAGAAAAATCTCGATCACCTCCTCCCAGATGATTTCACCGACACGATCCACTAATAATGCTTGCCTATCCTGGCTATCAGCTCCCGATCCTAACTCGAATTCGCTCTCAAGACGTCTCGTAACCACCATTCTGGTAACACACCAGAAAGGTCTCTAATAACCCATATAATGACAAAGAGCCAATTCCCAACCAAACCCTAGGGGTTGTGACTTCCTTGCTACGCGTATGGGTCTTGTGCTTTCAGTAATACGGGCCCATACTACCCTCCACACCTACCTATATTTGTCTCAAGTATCATCACAACGCCCTAAAAATATACATAAACATAGCGAGCGCTCAATCTTCACTCCTAGAGGAACACTAAATACCTCATAACTGGCCTCCAGCCCTCACACAAGCGACCCATCGATGAAACTTCCACCAACCCTGCAGACTAGTGTATGCTAGCCATACATAACGTTGTACCCCATAGACTTTTGAATATTCGATCCTACCCTAAACCCTAATCAATAAGAATAGAACATAAGGCTAAATAAAACATTCTCATGCTATAAGATCTTAATTATATATAGTCGTGACGCATACACAAGTAACTATAGTAATGATGTCAATCTCATATAAGGAAACCCTAGGCTAGCAGGCATCATGTAATTAGGCAATTCTATCATGAAATTCCTGAAGATCCCTAGCCTAGTACTAGCATGTTGTTCTAACATATCACATAATCAAATAATTGTATGGTATTTTAGGGTCTACTTACTGGCTCTGGCTGATCGTACACCTGACATCCTCTTTTACTTATTTTGAAAACCATTTAATAAATTCATTTTAAAATCCTTTCCTTGATTTGAGATTATATTCACACGAGTGTTCCTCCAATTCACTCAAAAGAAGACTCTGATACCAACTTGTAGCACCAATAAAATTCAAGCCAAATTAAAACTTTTTAATACATTTCAAAACCATAAAGTTATTATAGTTTGTTTTCAAAATAGCTTAGACATCAGAGTATCCCCATAATCAATTCATAAAACCATAAAAGATGTGGAGCTGTACGATCACGCCTTTGCCTTCCTGCGATCATCTGAGGTACCTAAAACAATAAATTGAAACTGTAAGCCCGAGAGCTTAGTGAGTTATCCCAAAATACCAACACCATACCAACATAGCCATATCATATAACCAATACATAACTGCATACATCATGATCCTTCAACATGACTAGACCGCCTCGCAGGGCCTACAACCTATCTGGACCGCTTTCGAACCTTCGGCATGACTGGACTACCTCGCAGGGCCTACGGTCTATCCGGATCGCTCATCGGGTATGTTGGCCTACAACACAAAGCAGGACCGCCTCAACCCAACCCCCAATCAAACACACATGTGAACATAAATATCATACACTAGCATACATATATAACAATCAAACTGATCTAATAGATCATATAGCACATCAACATCCTATAATAAGGACACCGACCTAACCAGGTCACTAAGCATAAACATAACCTCATCCTAATTACAAGGATACAGATTAACATAACAACAAGCATAGTATCATCCTATCTACCAGGAGGCAGAACTAACAGATCATTATTCCTATCAAACAGTATGCATAATGAGCCTTCAGCCTGACTGGACCGCCCTGGGTACGTTGGCCTTCAGCATAAAGCAGGACCGCCTCAACCCAAACATACACATACATATGCCAACATACTCATAACACATAATCAATCAACAACAAGAACATATCATACAGATCATAACAACGTACTATAACCAGGATGTAATCAATAAACCTATCATGCCATAACCAAATACAATCCATAAGGGCTGGCCTTGGTGCCTTAGACCCTATTGATATAGTGAGGATAACTCACCTAGAACTGTTGAAGTCCCGCTGATGAAACTCCAATTGCTGGTTGACAGATTCCCAAACTGCCAACATCAAACAACACCCAATTAATAATTGGGTTCCATGCCCAAAGTCCAACTCACACTACAAAACCCAATAGTCAAGTAATAGGCCAAATCCCAACATATGGCCTAATTTTCCAAATTAGGCCCAGACCTCTACATGGTCTTTCTTTAAGGCCCATCTATGGCCTAACTTTCCAAGTTGGGCCCAAGTCCTCACATGGGCCTTACCCTAAAGCCCATCTAATTACTTTAGTCTATTAACTTGCTCTTGGATGGCCCACCAATAGTCCAATCACAAAAGCCCAACAGGAAGGCCCAACTCAAACCCCGAGTGAGATTAGGGCTTTCACATGAAATGATAATTAGGGTTAAGTGTTTCTTACTTAACCCATTAAGGACTTAATTTACTAAGGACTTAATCCATTAAATCCAATATTGCTTTTAGGTTAATTATGTCAATGATTATTATTTAATATTTCAAGTTATTAAATAATCTCGTGTGTGTCCCAATAAATTCTCAAAATTAGGGTCTTATGCCATTAGGGTTTTCCAAACCCTAATTAAGGTTTTCCAAACCCTAATTAAGGTTTTCCAACCCCATACTAGCCTATTAGTCCATTGGTTTGGCTTTTAGGTCACTTTGGGCCTTTTTGGTCCCATTAGGATTCCATTAGGCCACTAGGATTTCTTTGGGCCCATTAGAGTTTCATTTGTTACACATTATCCAAACATCCCCCAAACAGGGTCCAAACGCAATCAAAGCACACCATCACTCAACACGGCGGTCAGTGGCGACAGGAAGCGGCAGCCACCACCATAAGGTGGTGGTTAGGGTTTCTTTTATTATCTCGGGTACCTTTTACAATTTACAACTCAACACAAATAAACACACACACATACTAATAATACACACACACACATACACACAGCCACCTTGTGGTGGCCGGCGGCGGCAGATGGTGGCAACCACCACTTCATAGTGGTGGTAGTGATCACTTTCCAGATTCCGGCCAAGGTTTTTCCCACTCACACAATACAACACACGCAATACACCAACCTAAGCATACAGAAATCACACACACAGCCACCATCCATGGTGGCTGGTGGCGACGAAAACAAGGCAGCAAATGGCGGCAACCCACACCCGGCTTGCTAGATGCGAACACAACCACCCAAAAATGGTGGCATCTGGCGGATGGGTTTTTATGGTCACAACAGTGACTGAATCGGAGAGGGAAGAATGTCATTCACGGTGAGGGGTTGTTGTGTCCGTCACTGCAATGACCACGATGGTCACGATATCGAATCTCAAAATTATCCGCAACCCTCATCTTTGAGGTCAGCAGCATCGACGATGTCTCGGAGTGTTGTTAACTTCTTAACAGATGGCGATGGCGATGGTGGAATAGTTGGCGGAACCGCAGCAATGGCGGCGCACCATAACCACTCTTCTTTAACCACGAAAGGCAGTAGTGACGGCCATGGTTTGTCTTCGTTGGCAATAAAACAACACCCTCTGAATGTCTTGCTGGTAGTAGCAGTTCACAATGGACTTTGGTGGCGATAGCGGCAGCTGAAAGAGACAGAAACATAAGGTGGCGGTTGGGAGGAATTTTAGGGTTAGGGTTACATGGGGTGTTGTGGCTATGATGTTTATATATGGAGGCTAACAAGGTGACGGGTTCCACCTGTATCCATCTTCAACCATTTGTGTATTTTACATGTTTAGTCCCTATCCATAAGAAATCTTTTCAACTTAAATCCAACATTTACTCCTTTAGTCCCTGTCTCATAAAATCCGTACAAATTGAGTTCGAAATATTTACCAAGCAGCCCCTGCTTCCATAATTCCTTACATTTTAAGTCCAAATAATACCAAATACCCCTTGACTTCTAAAATCCTTTTCAAATTAAATCATGAAATTATACTTTAGCCCCTGGAAATCAAAATTATATCATTTGGCCTTGCGAAACAAACACCCCACTAATTATTAATTAATTTTTGAGCAATAAATAATATAAAATAACAATAACATTACTACTCAGGTTTTGGGTTTATTATTTAATTAATTTATTTTAAACGGGATGTTACATCCGACCAAACAAGGCCTCGAAGGGAGAGACTTTAATGCTTGTGTGGTAATTGTTGTTGTATGAGAATTCGATTAACGGCAAGTGAGTATCCCATGCCTTGCCAAAATCTATCACACAAGCTCGAAGCATATCTTCTAGTGTTTGAATGGTTCGCTCACTTTGGCAGTCGCTCTAGGGGTGGTAGGCAGTACACATATCAAGTTGGGTCTCTATTGCTTTCTGGAGTGACAGCCAGAATCGTGAGGTGAATCTACTATCCCGGTCAGACATGATAAATATCGGCACACCATGAAGTCTCACCACCTCTATTATGTAGATCTGTATTAATATCTCCATTTAGTATGTTTGTTTTATTGGTAATAAACGGGCAGATTTAGTAAATCGATCAACAATCACCTAAATGGCATCCAGTCTGTCAGCCGATTTAGGAAATTTAGTTATAAATCCATTATTATTCATTACCATTTCCACTTGGGTATCACTAGTTGTTGTAATAATCCCGAGGGCTTCTGATATTCTACCTTAACCTTTGAGCAAGTCAGGCACTTACTCACATAGGTAGCAGTCTTCGCTTTCATTTTTGGCCACCAATATTGTTGTTTGATATCCAGGTACATCTTATCCAATCCCAGATGGACAGAGTATCATATCTTATGTGCTTCATTCATGACTACGTCTCTGAACCGTCCAAATTTTGGGATCCAGATTCGGTTCAAGAAATAGTGTGCTCCATCCTCTCTGATTACGTGATTCTTGTCCATTCCACGTAAGGCTTCACTTGCAAAGTTCTCTGTTTTCAAGGCTTCCAGTTGAGCCTCTCTGATTTGTGAAGACAAGTGGGAATGGACAGTCATTGTCAGTGTTTTTACTCGGTGACCCGAGTATTCCTTTATGCTCAAGGCATCGGCCACCACGTTAGCCTTGCCAGGATGATACTTGATCTCTTTCATTCGTAGTCGTTTAGCAACTCTATCCATCGTAACTACCTCATGTTTAGCTGTTTCTGATTCAAGATATGCTGGAGGCTTTTGTGGTCCATGAAGATGATGCACTTTGTATCGTAAAGGTAGTGCCTCTAAATTTTTAGGGCAAAGACCACAACTCCCAACTCGAGATCATGTGTGGTATAGTTTACCTTGTGGGTCTTTAGTAGCCTGGATGCATAGGCTATCACTTTCCCACGGTGCATAAGTACACAACCCATCCCTTGATTGGAAGCGTCGCAATACATTACGAAATCTTCCGTTCCCTCTAGAAGAGATAACATCGGAGCACAGCAGAGGGCTTGTTTTAGGGTTTGAAAGGCAGCTTCTTATTTTGCATCCCAGTTGAAGGGTACGCCTTTTTTAGTGAGAGTGGTGAGGGGCTTGGTGATCTTGGAGAAATTCTAAATGAACCTTCTGATGGGTTTTGAGCATTCTAACACTTCCTAAGTGTACATGCAACCGTAATAACCTTGAATCTATGTTTTCTCTATATACATGCAAATTTCTTTTTCAAGGTTATTTCCTAACTAGCATCGTATGGGGATTACATAAAACATAAAAACTAGTAGAAATACATACCTTGTTGTTTCTTGGATTCCTTCAAGACTTTGTGAGCCTAGCACCCCAAATGTTGTGCCTCAAATGCTTCACACAACACTACAACCTTGGAATAACTAGAGAGAATACTTCTACACTTCAAAATCGGCTATGCCCTCACAAGAATACACTAGTAACGATTTTGCATGCTATAGGGTTTCTTTTATAGTGTGTCATAATTAGGAGTTACAAATGTAAACCCTAATTGTCATGACTCTTCATTTCTCATGACCCATGGGTTTGTAACACCCATGGACTATCCACGGAGCTCCATATGGTTATAACCACACCCATAAACCATGGATCATTAATCCACCATAAAAGAATTGATGATTGTCATAATCAACCCTATATATTTAATTAGTCTCACTTTGATCACCAAATTAATACTAGATTAATACTTGATCAAATACTAACTAAATAATACTATTATTAATATATTAGAACTTATAATATATTAATAATCATAAGTGCCTTATTCTCTCATTTAGTCTATCCAATTATTGCAATGCCATGCAACCCAAATGGACCATGTCGGGTCGGGTCAAGTTCATACCAAATAAATTTATGGACTTAGACATTATATCCAACAGTCTCCCACTTGGATGAGTCTAATAACTATATTTGCAAATATGACTTCAAAATCCGACTAGCAATCATAGCTCTTTCAAAGTCTCTCGGAACTGAGATGATGATGATACGCCATTTAAGATAAGTGATCATATAATCCTCTATTCTCATGATATCAGCCGGACAAACACATGGAACATGGTCTTACTTATTGTCCAGCATTTGTTTCTTGATCTCTGATTTGTTTCGACATAGAACTAAATTGAACACATCAATTAGGTTCTAACCGGGCCTGGTACATAGGTCAAAACCAAATCATCGAGGGGCCCAGATATCGCTTCTATTTCTAGAAGGAACAGATAAACTTCGACTAATATGCTTGTACTAACTACTTGTTGAATTGTTCACAAGGGCACGTTTTATAACATCGAGTTACCAATGCGTTTTCGTACAATCAATGAATAACCAACTCATAGTCAACAACTCATATCTATAGGTTTGATGATTTATATGATATTACCGTCTCACGATCACTCGAGATAAATTCCATGAAGTAATGCAAGTGAGCGTGGGTTGAATCCAATACTCAACCCTTATGAGTACTCATGAATGTTGTAGCAACCATTGCATTGTCTAAAGCACTTTAGACAAATCATACAAGCCAAATTCATGACAATCTTCATTCATATCTACTTCCAACATATGACTGACTATGGATGGTTTGAATAATTTAGTCATTCTGGAAGAACGACCTAGTTATTCTGGAAATCAAAACATGCAAAGTGTAACACAAGAATAATACTAATCTTATATGGCCCTAACATATTGAGTGTAAATAAAACACCTTTTATTTAATCACCATATTGATCACTCATTATTTATGTTTCTATTAATCAACTTTATGCTTGAATTAAAACATTAGTTGTCCCATGCTCCAAGCATGTACACTATGTTTTTCCGAACAACAATTATGCCATACTCTAAGTATGCATACTATGTTTACATATGATCCTCTCTTTGTGAAATAGATTAATTGGCCATGTTCCAATGATGCTCATTTCACAATTCCAATCCTTGTTGTAAATGCAAGAATACCAAACTCTTGCAATTTACTGTAATCTGTTAGAATCTAAACTTATATGCAATGATCCCCTTGTAACGACTATGAACAGAAGTCACAGAGACTTGGCAATAGACACTACAAAGTATTCCAATGGGAAACAATTCCATGGAAATGAAGTCTCAAATTCAAAGTACATTCCTTTGAACATCCTTCTTAGTATTAAGTTCTTTAATCTTACACAGATTCAAAGAATAACTTCCACCTATGGAAACAATTCCATATTACCATTTTGACTATCACTTCTGAACAAGAGTTGCCTCTTTACAAAATATGTCAATATGGTCCTTACTCTATACTTCTAATTATCCATGAGCAACCAATCTTTGGTAAACCTCAAATTGTCCTCGACAATTTTGCTTAATCATTTTAGTCATTTCCAGTTCTATTCCTTTTTCCATCTTAATGCCCTAGGCATTTGGAAAATTTAGAATGGATGAATATTATAGCACATATAATCAAACCTATACCCAAAGCATATGGGACATGATTTATGCTTTAAAATTTCTATTTGCCATGTTCTCAAAATTCGAACTATGAAGAGGGATGCCGTAATCATAATCGAATTTTGAGAACGCAACATATATAGAATTTCCTTATGTTGAACCATTCTAGCATAACATTCATATATATTCTTGACTAAAGTAGATTAAATTCTCAATCTAAGTTTGTAGAATTGGAATGAAGTATAGAATCCTCTCCCTTAATTATAGCAAAACAACTTTTCAAAGCAACTTGAAACTTTTGTTTTCTATAAATAACATTGCTAACATGAAATACTTAACATAATCATCATGCTCTCACTAGCATAATAATTACCAGCATAACACTTTATGCTCCCACTAGCTTTGACATGTACTCAGAAATCAACTGGACTTCTAGAAATCAATACTTTATTGACTTTCTTACCAAAGTTCATATTTCTGATACTAGATTGCTTTGATAAGAATTTATCAAAAACATACACCTTTCCTTAGATAGCTCACATGTTTTTCTAGACCTTTTTCAATTCTCACTAGTTAGTGTACCGGTTAACCATGCACGCTCCACTAACTATATGAGAATGCAAATATCACATCCTCTATCTACTTAAAATCTTCTTAGTGGAAGTGTTTCCTTACTATCATTTTCATGAATCGAAGAGAAACCTTATGAAACTTAGATTTTATGGTGTATGTGTTCTTTTCCATGTGAATTTTGTCAAAACCATAATCACAGGACTAGGTTAGTGACACTTCCAAATTCATATGGACTGAACTTGTCTAATGTTAAATTCTTGCCACCCTGCAGCACAAGGGCCTACCATTGCTTCCAGGTTGTTATGCAAACAGTCGAGAACTCTTAGAGCTCCAATGCAAAGCCAACCTTAACTGGGATGATCACAGAATATGTCAACATGATAGGTTACAAACCTCAAGTCGTGGGCTAGTGATTAAAAAAACTCTTGATTAGTTCTTGAACCCATCTTAAGATCTTTTTAAGACTCCCACTGACATCTTGACCTATATGATTCTCTTTGTCAAGAACCATTCCTTGACAAAACAAATATTCAAGAGCTAGTGCGGATTATTATCAAGTTAAACACTTCTCACTATTGGTCTTAGTTGGTCTTTGTTTTATCCAAAACATCACAACTTACCAATCTCAAATGTACAAGAATAAGAAACATCTTACTCTACATTTGGCAAGTGTTATGAACTTTCTAAAGACTATGTCACTCAAGTTACAATCTTGGAGTATAATTCTAGGATTCGTTTTCGGCACGAAGTATGAATTATCTTTTGATTTAATCATTTCAACAATTCACGATTCCTCTCCACAGGCAACAAACGCACTAAGGTATCATTAGAGGATCAATTGTGATATGGTTACATAATCACTAAGATAATCATAAAACAAAATACACAAGTACTCTCCCATCTCTTCAGATTGGAGAAACATTTATCTTTCTGCCTTATTTGATTCTTCTTATTCATTCTGCCATACATTGAAACTTTTGCAATGTTTCAGAATTACACTTAAACTCGTAAGTATAACCATATTTACTAAAATTTAGTAAATCATAACGAATAATCTTATCTACCTTCGTGGTGGACCTGACTAGTGCACAACTTAATGTACCCGATCCTTTAGTCCTTCGTTTGACTCACATGCGAATGTGAACAAGGAATTACTCTTAATTTACCAAAGATGAAAATTCTCATTCATCACACAATACAACATGCATGATTCCAAGTTTCTATCCAACTGAAACTTAGGTGATGAGAATCTTTCCTTATTTGGTAAATTATGACACTACCACTAATGAAAGAATCAAATCCATTTACCCATATTGCTTATCAATGGAAACATATAAGCAACAACCTTTTTCACAAATGCCATTGTAAGGATACCTAAAGTAAATAAAATCAAAACCATTTTCTTTTATTTTAAAACTTTGCGGAAAACTTATCCTTACAATCCATATGGAAAACTTGTTGTTATCTATTCCTAAGCAATATATTATAACTCTTAAGTAACAACTCAAAATTCTGATCACCAAACCATGCGATCGAAATCCATCTTCACAATCAGAATCAGCATATACTTTCTTTAAGTTTCTTCACTCTTCTTTGATTCTTAAACATCAATATGTGACCCAGTCACATCATGCAATAAGAATCTCATAATAGAAACTTAATAGAGTTAGATAATGGACTTTACATAAAGCAGAGTCAAACATTTGACTTTACTATCCTTATGGACTTTTAGGTAAATTTGGCAGCTTCGCAACCAATGCCCTTCCTTTGGCAATAGAAACATATGGAGTCTTTGGAAACGATATACGGGACTATCACAAACTTAGCCTTTCTCTTTACCATTTGGTCAATCGAGTTGACTATGGCCAATCCCTTTCAATTGGGAAGATAAAGGTTTTCTGGACTTCCTATGTTACCATTGTCAATGTCCATGGAATTTTGGGAAGTTAATCTTCCAATCAAATTTTGCTTTACCAATGCTCCAAACCATTGTTGATTCAGCATCATCAAGCAAATAGGTAAGATCATTAAGGGTCATGTCGTGATTTGTCATCAGGGAGTGTCCAAGTTAATAGCCAGGTACCTTGAGACTTCGACACTAGACTCTCCCGGCTTGTCAATATGTGACTTAATCTCCAAGACCTAAGCACATATAGATTTTGTTTGCCAATAGGGATTGAGTGACTTAGAACTTATCAGGTCTTGAAACTTGTGGGATAGGGAGATTTATTGGAGGAGGTGGAGGAAGTGAAGTATGATTTCCAGTCCCACTAATACACAACAAAGGGATTGATCTTTCACCTTGGTTGCCATTTGGGATATCATCTTCATTAGGAAGCTTCTTCCTAAAGATTTGGGAAGGCCATAGCTGTCTAACCTAGACATCTATAATGGGAGAAATTCAAGTTAGTTGATTTAAAGTCCTTAATATAACACCCAATATGAAATATTAAGGCTAGGACCCAGTAACCTATTTATAACTGGAAGAGGGATGCCATAATCCAAATTATAAAATAGTTAAAGGTAGGTAAATAACGATTTACCAATTTCCACCATGAAAAACGAAATATTTTATTATTAAGTTTTATTGGTTTTGAAACTCCTAGATCTTTTGAGATACATTGAACTTTTCAACGGCATGTTTAAATCTCGATTGTGCCCTCTCAAGTTTGTGACTGGGATGTCAAGGATCACAAACAAGGTGTGAATAACCATACAAATTGACTTGGTACCCTTAACAATATTACCTAATCGATGTGCCGGTTAACCACACACGCTCCACCGATGTATAATAAAGTCAAGTTACCCTTTTCCACTTTTACTAGTCCATGTTAGTGTTCCGGTTAACCACACACGCTCCACTAACGACTTGGTAAGGTACAAAGTGTAATTTTATGGGCTAGCACCAATTTCACATTTTCCTAAAGTAACTAAGATTGAGAATTTATAATGTATAGTTACTTTATAATTCATTATACTTTTAATGAGTATTTAAAGTCGTATCGTACCCGTTCGGCTAACGACCCTCCACCAATCAAGGAAGCGGTGGGTGAGAGTGAACACCCATTAAATCACCATTTTATAGGCAACAACCTTATACCCCCCTTATAGACCGGCTTCGTGAATGAGGCTTACTAACGGTAAGAATGACATATTCTTATACATATCTATATAATTAAAATTATAATAATAGTATAAGGGTGCATTTTAAATATTTAAAATACTTGGTGGTTTACTCTATTAATTAAATTATACTCTTAATTTAATTAAACTTAAACCATGTCTTTATGGAATTATTAACTCCTTTAATTAAACACTTTAATTAATTTAATGAAGTCCATAAAGTTCAAACTTTTTTTTACTTTTTTTTTTAAAAAAAAAAATTGGAATTAAAGTGTAAGACTTTACAAATACCAAAACTTGAGGGCAAGAATTGAAACTATTCCAAGTCTCTTAAATTTGTAACTTATGAGTTTTAATGGTTCATAAAGTTGAAGACTCTTCATTTTATGAAACCTACTATTCTTTAATTTCAACTTTTAAAGAAGTGACTTTTGGTTATCCATAACTTTAGGACAAGTTATGGACACCATCAATGCCATTAACATCATGAATTAAACATACATAGAGGTTACACATAATTCCTATGATCTTCTAAAAACTCATAAGAACACAAATTCATGTCAAGTAATTTCAAGAAATCATATAAACATATACAATACTTGAAAATTCATAAAAGTCATGCAAAAATGGGTTAACATAATCATTATCATTTTGAAAAACATATTTTACAAGTCCAAAATAGATTGGGATAATGATTTTAATTCATTTCCAGCAACAAAACACGAAAAGCTGCCCAACATGCTCCTACTCGTCGAGTGCATGATTCTACTCGTCGAGTAGGATGAATTTGTTCATGGACTCGGCGAGTCCATTCGACAGTGAGCAAAATTTTCATTTTTTCAAGCAGTTTTGCATCAAGTATATAGAAAACAATCCTAGGCTCTGATACCACTGATGGGTTTTGAGCATTCTAACACTTCCTAAGTGTACATGCAACCCTAATAACCTTGAATCTATGTTTTCTCTATATCCATGCAAATTTATTTTTCAAGGTTATTTCCTAACTAGCATCGTATGGGGATTACATAAAACATAAAAACTAGTAGAAATACATACCTTGTTGTTGCTTGGATTCCTTCAAGACTTTGTGAGCCTAGCACCCCAAATGTTGTGCCTCAAATGCTTCACACAACACTACAACCTTGGAATAACTAGAGAGAATACTTCTACACTTCAAAATCGGCTATTCCCTCACAAGAATACACTAGTAACCATTTTGCATGCTATAGGGTTTCTTTTATAGTGTGTCACAATTAGGAGTTACAAATGTAAACCCTAATTGTCATGACTCTTCATTTCTCATGACCCATGGGTTTGTAACTCCCATGGACTATCCATGGAGGTCCATATGATTATAACCAAACCCATAAACCATGGATCATTAATCCACCATAAAAGAATTGATGATTGTCATAATCAACCCTATATATTTAATTAGTCTCACTTTGATCACCAAATTAATACTAAATTAATACTTGATCAAATACTAATTAAATAATACTATTATTAATATATTAGAACTTATAATATATTAATAATCATAAGTGCCTTATTCTCTCATTTAGTCTATCCAAGTATTGCAATGCCATGCAACCCAAATGGACCATGCCGGGTCGGGTCAAGTTCATACCAAATAAAGTTATGGACTTAGACACTATATCCAACACCTTCTGTAATAACCAGCAGCACAATAATTGCTTGATCTCCATTGGCCTCTTTGGGGTTGCCCAACCCTTAATAGCTTTAATCTTTGGGTCTACATGTATCCCCTCCTCACTGACTACATGTCCCAAGAAATCCACCCTACGAATCCAAATCTTGCATTTGGAAAATTTTGCGTACAACTTCTCTGCCCTTAGAGTTTCCAAGACCTGAATTAGATGTTGGCTATGTTCTTCCTTACTTCATGAATAAACGAGTATGTCATCGATGAAGACGATGATAAAGTTGTCGAGGAATGGTCGACAGACTCGGTTCATGAGGTCCATAAATGTTGTAGGTGCATTTGTTAGACCGTTGTCTGTAGCGGCTTCGAAAGGCAGTTTTGGGGATATCTTCTCCTCAGACCCGTAATTGGTGATATCTAGACATTATATCTATCTTGGAAAAATAACTAGCTCCTTGAAGTTGGTAGGATAGATGATCAATCCGAGGGAGAGGGTATCAGTTCTTGATAGTGAGTTTGTTTAACTCCAGATAATCAATGCACATTCTGAAAGACCCATCCTTCTTCTTGACAAACAAGACCAGAGCTCCACAGGGTGAGAAGCTTGGTCCTATAAACCCTTTGTCCATGAGATCGCTCAAATGGCTCGATAGCTACTGCATTTCGCACAAGCTAACCTATAGGGTGACTTGGCAATTGATGTGGCCTCAGGGATTAGATCAATTCGAAATTCAACTTGTTGCTCTGGGGGTATCCCTGGAAGGTCTTTAGGAAATACATCTGGAAATTTGTGCACCTCCGGAATGTCATTCATGTTCTTTTCCTCTTTCTGCTTCTCCACTACGTCAGCTAGAAAGGCATGATTTTTCTTATACATACGCTTTTGTGCCTTAATGCATGATATGAGACGAAGGTTTACACTAGGTTTATTACCGTAAACAATTAATGTTTTGTGGGTGGGTAGGTGAAGGCGAACGACCTTCTCATGTCACATAATATCGGCATGGTGGGGGCTTAACCAGTCCATACCGATAATGACATCAAAACTTCAAATATTAACCGACATCAAGTCGATTTAAAATGAGTGGTTATTTAGTGTTAGTGTGCACCCTATGTAAATTTCTTTGGTTATTTCAGTCTTTCCATTAGCCATCTCCACCATGAAGGCTTTGCTTAGCTTTTGGGGGTTTTGAATTAGTAGGTGTTTGAATTTATTACTCATGAAACTCCGCTCAGTCTCACTATCGAATACATTGGAAGTATTTACACGCCCCGACATGATGGAAACTAGACTTGTGACACTTTGGGTGAGAACCTGTGTAGGGTGTTGCAGGTGCTGGGGTGGTTGCAGTGGTTGTAATGGTTGCAGTTGGAGCTTGTATGGTCTGAGTGGTAGCAGCGTGAACTGTTACTATTTGCTGCTTCTTATAAGAATATGAATTTTCCCCCTTTCCTTTTATTTCACGAATTCTTCTTGTTTCCTCCTTCCTTCTTAGCTTCAGTCTCTGTAGTCTTGGTGCCTTTCTTGTTTCCATGATCATGCAGCTTTTGAGCTAGACGTTTTACATTATCTAACATTTCAGGTTTGGCAACAATCACAATTCCTTGAATTGGGGGATTTAACCCCCAAAATGAAACGTTCGATTTTCTTGTCTTCCGAGTTTATCATTCCTGAGCACAAAAGTGCCAGCTCGTTACAACTAGCGATATAGGCTTCAATATCCAAGTTTTGTACAGTAATATTCCATAACTCTTGTTCCAACTTTTGTATTTCCCCACGGGAACAATATTCAGCCAACATCATTTCTTTGAGTTCTTCCCATGGCATAACATTAGCAATTGGGAGTGTTAAGGCCTTAACATGACCATTCCACCATGATTGGGCTTGATCGACAAACATACAGGCTGCAAACTTCACTTTACTTTCTTCCAGGCATTCACATATTTCAAAGACGGACTTTGTGACAAATTTTCCAAAGACAGCAGACGGATTGGATGCTATATGGGTAATCGTCGATAAATTAACAAAATCCACTCATTTCCTACTAATAAAAGAATCCTACAAGATGGAAAAGCTTACCCGAATCTACCTCAAGGAGGTTGTGAGACTCCATGGAGTGCCAATATCTATAATCTCGGATTGAGATAGCAGATTTACTTCAAGATTCTAGTAATCTCTTAAGAGGGCAATGGGAACACAGTTAGATATGAGCACTGCCTACCACCCACATACGAATGGTCAGAGTAAGCGTACCATCCAGACACTCGAGGATATGCTCCGAGCTTGTGTGATTGACTTCGGAAAATCATGGAATGCCCATTTGCCTCTGATCGAATTCTCTTATAACAACAGTTACCGTACGAGCATCAAGGTTGCTCCCTTCGAGACTCTCTATGGTCGTAAGTGTATGCTGTGCCAAGGAGGGTGACACTAACCTAGAAAAAGGAAAATCGTTGGCTAGTGCTCTTACAGGACCCAAAATCATTCGTGAAACAACCAAGAAGATAGTCCAAATCAAAGCTCGACTTCAAGCATTGTGAGACCAACAAAAGAGCTATGCTAACAAGCGATGAAAGCCACTAGAATTTCAAGTCGAGGGGTCGCATGCTATTAAAGGTATTCCATGGAAAGGAATGATTCGATTTGGGAAAAGAGGAAAATTGAACCCACTGTACATTGGATCATTCGAGATTCTTGCACGGATTGGTCTAGTGGCTTACAAGTTGTATCTAACCGCCAAGCTCAGCAACGTACACCCAGTGTTCCACGTCTCGAATCTGAAAAAGTGTCTATCAGATGAAACCATTTTCATCCCTTTGGAAGAGATTGAGATAAATGAAAACCTCCTGTTCGTCAAAGAACTAGTCGAGATTATGGATAGGGAGGTGAAGCGTACAAAGCAAAGTCGCATCTTGATTGTGAAGGTTCAATGGAGCGCAAAACGTGGACCGGAATTCACGTGGGAATGTGAAGACCAGATGAAGCAAAAGTACCCTCATTTATTCTTTCCTTCATAATCATAGTTTTCAAAAGAGTTTCGGGATGAAATTCCCTCTAACGGGGGGGATGATGTCATAACTAGCATTTTAGCTAGGAAATTCTATTCCTGTGTAACCATTCATCTATTGTAAAACATGTACGCTAAGTAAATCTCACTCAATGCTCGGTTAGATTCATCAATTATGTTCGTCAAAAAGTCTGAAAACGCTAAGAATCCCGGTTTGAGTCCATATTGGACTAGGATTTCCTTATTGGGCCTAATAGACCAATAAGCACCCAATTCAACTTTATTGGACTTAGAAGCCGTAATTGGATCCTAATCGGACCCGATTCATAAATCTAAAACATTTTGGACCATTTGGATCTAGATTGATTCATTCTAACCCTAATGGGCCTTATTGGGTCATAACTAATCCAATTAACCTTAGTGAGCCATAAGCCCATTCTTTTATTCTATTTGGGCCGTGAATGCTTCCGAGGGCCTAATGGGCCGAAAATTTTTATGTTTAGCATCCAAAGATCCTAACTAAAGTTAATGACCCCAAACTACTCCACCCTTTCTCCTAACCCAAGAACCCTCGACCCATCATCAAATAAAAAAATGAAAAATGAAATGGAAAAGGGGGGGGTGACTTTGGAGGTGTCACCTCCATAATACTCACCATGTATCAAGGTATGATCTCTCATGTTCCCATGCAAGTCACCTCACTACCTTTCTCTTCCCTCACTTCTTCTACTCTCGGCTGAGAGCCAAAACACACACATACACTTGAAAAATTCTCTCCAAACTTCTCTAAAACTCATCCTCTTCCTTCCTCCAAGATCTCAAAAATTTGCTAGGATTCTAAGGATCTTCATCAAGTCATTCAAATCTTTGGTAAGTTATTGTCAAATAAAAGTATCTCTTTTCATCTTATCATGAAAAACTCTTTCTTACATGGTTCTTATTCCATGATCACACCTTCGAAGCTTCATAAATTCGACATCCACAAGAAAGGTGTGCTAAGACCAAAAATTCTTTCCACTTCTTCTTCAAAAACCGAACCATCAAGCAAAGGTGAGTTCATACCCCCTTATTTTTGGTTTTCATATGATTTTTGGGGGATAATACAAGAAAATGTGTAGATCTATGTGTTATATGCATGTTTTATGTGAATTCTTAGTTTATTTGTCACAAATGTGTTAGATCTTAGCAAATCTTGAAATTTTAAGTAGTATTTAGCAAAGATATATGAAATATGACATTTTATACATCACATTATCAACCCAAAACTAATCACATGTCTAAGATACAAAAGATTTCAACAAAAACCGTGTTAAAGGTCAAAATTATCAAGAAAACGAAAGATAAGGACAAAAAGTGTCATTTATGTTTTCATAAGGGACAAACAGGTCCTACATGTATAAAAAGGTGTTTTTATGTTAAACATACTTTAAAAAGGGCTAAAAAATGCAAATTTAAGCTTAATGGGCCAAAACTTTTGGGCCTCACGCTTTTGGGCCCAATTTGCGAAAAAATGAAGATTTGAGGTAAAAAAATGTTATTTGGCCAAAGTTTGAGTCATGAATGTAAATAAACCAAATTTAAGGGTGAAAATAACATTTATTTTCAAATTGGACCAAAAATGTAAAATTTTCCAAAATTGGACCGAAAGTGTAAATTTTTATAAACAAGGGGCTGAAAATGCACTTTTTGGCAAAATAGGGTTCCAAATGTGAAAATATAACTTTTTGGGCTAAAATCGTAAAATTTTAGACATTTGGGACATAATTGTAGATTTTTATAAATTATGTACTAAAGTATCATTTTTACAAAACTTTGGGCCTTAAAAGTTGGAGGATTACTGGCCAAAACGTCGTTTTCACAAAGGAGGATTTTATCATCAATCTATTAAAAAATCAAGGTAAAACAAACGAACGAAACACATCAATAACTATTCACGCTACTTGGCCATTGGGCCCTAAGGGCCCAATTTAAGTGTATTTTGAGCCTAATGTTTTCCATGACATGTTTATTGGGCCTTGTAACCCACTTACATGTTAATTTGAGCTTAACTTATGGATTACATGTTTATTGGGCTTTTATGGCCCATTTACATGCCTATTGGGCCTAAACTACCCTCTTACATGTTATTGGGCCTTTGTGGTCTAATTACATGCTAATTGAGCTTGGAATGGAATTCATATGCTAGTGGATCATAACTATATTGTTGCATAATCATTGAACTTAGTATACTTATATATTTACTTTCGAATACCAAAACATATCACATGTACGTAAACATTAAACACAGTACAAAAAGGGTTGAGGATCTAGTGAGACATGTCGGTTGGCACCTCTGAGTGTCGGTTGGTACATCTAAGTGTACAGTCATAGCCTCTAGTTATAATCAGAGTTTCTTGGTAAGAAAGTCGGAGTTTGTGTATAGATCTATACGGGATGACCCCCCCCCCCCCCCCCCCCGCCTTAGTTGTTCGCTACAGCTAGACTAGGCCAGTCTAGAGCGACAAAGTCCTTAGCAAGACCGACATTTGGAAAAATACCATGACGGGTGACCTAGTCATTACCATGCATGGTTATAACGACTCATATAGGGATTCAATACCAAAAATTTAAAGTTTCGAAGATAAACTCATCGATTGTGTCAATGCAAAAACGACTTATTTAACGATACAAGAATCTAGACGTTGTTATAAAACAAAAAATATCGGATTTTCTTGGAAGATTATTCATATACATTTATCATCTATTCAGAATAAAATGAATCTAAACTATACTCGTACAAGTTATAACTATGAAATTCACACATGCATTTATACTTGATTTTCACATCATTTTCAGACATTTTACAAAAAATACCGGATTTTCTAGGTTTTTATGAACGATACAAAGACTTTTACTCAAACATACTTATGAACTCACCAACATTATATATGTTGACCGTTTCAAAATAACTTGTATTCTCAGGTAATCGTTAAGCAGGAAGGAATTGCGAGTGTGTATGGTTTCGTTTTGTTTAACAACACTTATCGTATTTTTAACAAATTCAACTTATGTATTTTAACAATGTACTTGATGTGAACAATGATGGTTTTATTATGTAATGTTAGTGATGAATGTGTTATGTTTCATGTATATTCATTGTGATGATTATTCAATTATTAGTCACACGAGCCCCCGGACGTTTCCGATGTCTGGTTCGGGGGTGTGACAGCAGGTCCTTGATTAATTCCATGATTAGAGCTTCCTGTTCCATGACCATTTCCTCCTCCATTGTTTCTATTGTGGATGTGAGCCAATGTTGCAGTGACTGCAACCAATACTGCTTCCTGGAATGCAATAGAGTTTACTTCCAGAAGAGGCAGTGGTGGTGGCAGCGTGTTGTTGCTTTTGCACATGTACCTTCGAGGCATCTGCTATTATGGAGCTGAATGATGATGAGTATATGATAGTTTTTGGTTCCGAATTCCTTTATTATCTAGCGGTTGCAGTGGTTCGATTGTACTTATAAGTGAAAACATACAATATCAAGAAATAATAGGAATAGAACACATAGCAGATAACAACATCACAAATGAAACATACTCATCTCATTACTAGTGGAGGTTTTGATGTCATGTGAAAATTTGCCTCTACGAGGCATACGGTACATCATGGATAAACATTAAACAACGTAACATCCCAATCGATTAGTGTAGTCACTTAATCGATGGTTTATCCCTACCCACACAAAGTAAAACAAAGAAGATAACATCAAATAGCATAATAATACTAACTAGTAGTGCGGTGACACTCATACGTCGAAATGACGTAGAAGGAGTTCGGCCATTTCACTCATTTCACGAGTGATCTCAACTTCGTTTTGTTTTTCTCAAATTGCCCTATCTTCAGTTGCTAAGAGTTGTTGCTTGAGAGTGGCTACTTCCTCCTCTAAGGAGCGTAGTTGGTCAGTAGTGTTCTCGTGTGCTATGTGTTGGTCTCGTACTGCTTCCGAAGGGGGGGGGGGGTCGCTCTAGATTTCTCCGATGCCTTCTTCCTCATCGGACTCCTTATCATATTTATCACCCTCATAGTCCGTTTCTAGATATTCTTTAGGTCCTATTTCTGGGTTTCCCCCTTGAATCTCTTCTGGTTCTTCATCAATCCACCCGTTGGCCACCAAGGCCTAGTAGGAGAGTTCTCTGTGCTGGAACTCAACCATGGTGCCTGCACGAGAATAGAGGTGTGAGGAGCATGTAGAAAGTATACGTGCGAACGTTATATAATATCCTAAAATATTCCTATAGTATTTTAAGTGTTTGTTTAATATTTCCTTAACACTTTTTGGATTTTGAGTTGGTAAGTTTTAGATTCATTGTTTGCCACAATCACTCCCAAGCACATGTTGGTTGTATTTTGAATAAATAGAGTTGACCAGGCTATATTTACCCCCAATACGATTACATAACTGCCTGAGTTTAACCGTGACATTCAACTCCTCT
Source organism: Lactuca saligna (assembly GCF_052625555.1). Taxonomy (NCBI): domain Eukaryota; kingdom Viridiplantae; phylum Streptophyta; class Magnoliopsida; order Asterales; family Asteraceae; genus Lactuca; species Lactuca saligna. The sequence continues at coordinate 141,031,626 of NC_136420.1, forward strand.
AAATTTCCTTAATTGTTTCTTGTTATAATAATACTCCTAGTATGCGAACATAGGTATGTATTTTATATTTTTTGAGAGTATTTTTGTCCCAATGTATTTATTGTTGCATATCTTGTATGATTAGATATGCTAGTTCACTATAAACATTACTCTGATACCAATCTATCACACCCCTGAAACGAAGCGGCGGAAACGTCTGGGGCTATTGACTTCATCTTGTAATATCATAACAAGTGTATATAAATGAAACATAGACATCATCATCACCATACATAAAATATAACAACATACATGGTTTGCATAATTGTATCCATTCATAAGTTACATCCCAAAAATAACAAGTGTATGGTGAAACAAAATACAGCGAATTCCCAAAAATCCAAAGCTGCCAACCTGCTTAATGAGTTACTGAGAATACAAGTTATTTTAAAAAGCATCAACATATAAAATGCTTGTGAGTTCACAAGCATGTTTATAGGAAAACTTTGCATTAGTTCGTGAACACTGGAAAAACATATATTTTCTGTAAACATAGTTTGTGAGTTTTGTTTCAAATCTTGTATTATAGCATGTGCATCCTTATTTTATCTTGTTTGAAAAATGTATAGAGAGTGATTCGCAGAAAATCCTCTATTTTCTGTGTCATTAGATATTGTGGTCTTAAACCCTAAGACCGGAGTGAGGTGGATAGTATAAATAATGAACACAGTGTTTATACTTTGCAAAACTGAGTGGTATGTATATTCAACCTAAATCTTATAATAGTTTTGTTATTCTCTATGTGAGTCGTAATAACCATAGTAATATGACAGAGTGTCTGTCTTGACGTTCTTCAGGCGTCGGTTTTTGAGAAGACATTTGTCACCTTAGACTGGCCTATCTAGCTGTAGCGAGCAACTCACGTGTGGGGTGTCAACCTCGTATAGATCTATACATAAATTCTCGTTCTCCCTCCAGGAGACTCTGGTTATAACTATAGGGCTTACGTTGTACACTAAGGTAGGTATGGTGAAGGTGCATCTCACAAGAGCCTTAACAAAAATTTTACACGAACAATGTGTTTCATTATTTAGCATTGAAATAATGTTACGAGTGTATATTTTTCACTATAACTCATAAATAGTAAAAATGTAATCATTTTTATCGAGAGTGTCGGAATTCTTCGTTGTTTCATCGTTGTTATCAAAATAGTCGATTGTTAATGATATGTTCTAGAGATGCCCAATTTACATAAAATTGATACTAAGGCCCAAGTAACCTAAAAGGTGTCATATAAGTCCCAATTATGATAAAAAAGGCCATATAAGCCCCAATTTTCTTGTTCAGTTTGTTATAAGTAGCCCATTTTACTAAATAATCCAATTTCAACCCATTTTATATAAAAATGGCATTTTTGGCCAAACTTTGTTAAATAGTTATTTTCGGCCCATTGTAAATGAAAATGTCATAAAAAGACAATTTTTTTTACCAAAAATGCCCATTTAAGCCCAAAAATACTAAAATTGACATAAAAGGCCCATTTGTTTTTATCAAAAATGACATTTTTAGCCCAAAATACCGAAAATAACACAAAGGGCCATTTTTATCATTAAAAGTCCATTTTGGCCCATTAATACCGAAAATGACACAAAGGGCCCATTTTTATCATAAAATGTCCATTTTAGCCCATTAATACCGAAAATAATATGAAGGCCCATTTTTACCAAGATTGTCAATAAAAGCCCATTTTTATCAATTATCAAAAAAAGGCCATTTTTATCAAAAATGACACTTTTGGCCCATTAATGCCGAGAACATCAATAAAAGCCTATTTTTTTTTAATTTTATTGTCAAATATGGCCCCTTTGTGTACTTTCTTTAGTATCATAGCAACTTTTAACATGTTTAATCTTTCCAAGCATCATAGGAAGTTACATAAAGTGACTTGTTTACTAATAACTTCGAAACATGGAAGAAATTTCGAGTTCATGAGAGTTTATCATGGTTTCATAACATATCATGAAAATATACACATAAATGCATAAGTACTAAGATTAAACACAAAACCAAGATTATATTCCCCTCTAAAGATGTAAAATCACGAAAACAAAGGGGTATGAAGCTCACCTTGAAGTTTGATCGCTTTTGAAGAGGGAAATGAAGGAGATTTTTGGCCTTAGCTAGCTTCTTTATAAAGATTGGTGAAGTTTTTGGTGTTCAAAGATCTTAATCACGAAAAAGAATTGGTTATGAGGAATGATCTAGCATAAAATGGAATAAAACAACTTGAGTATAGTTAATAACTTACCAAGTGGTTGAAAGGCTTTAAGAGGATTCTTTGAAGAAATATACAAACTTACAATTTCTTGGAGGAAAAATGAGAGAGCTCTTGAAGATTTAGAGAGGGAGGAAGATGTGAGTGAAAGTTGAAGTGAGAAATGAGAGACATGGGGGTGGTCTCAGCCGGTTCAATAGGGAGATGAGTGAGGAGGTTAAAGTGGTTGTTACATGAATGTTTAGCATCTTAAACCTAGAAGTATGGTAGGTAGTTTGCATGGGTTTCCTCCATAAAAAGGTGAGGTGTCACCCAAAGTCAACACCCACCCTTTTCACTTGATTTATATATTTATTTAGTTTTTGCTTAATGGGCCGATCGGATTTTAGAGAATGGTAAAGAGAGACGTGTTGGGCTCGTTTTTAAGTATAACCGAGAACCATAATCCCAATGGGTGTTTTCGGTTTAAAGGCCCAAAAATAAACAGCCTCGACCCAATAAATGATCCATGAAGGGTATTAGCCCAATTAAGTCTTAAATTAATTCCTCATGCTCCAATAAGGCCCATTAGGAGGTTTACGGCCTAATACTATGTTGATGAAGAGTTTTTGACCCAACTATGGTCCAAATAAAGGTTGTCGGACCATAACATGGTTAACTAGGGCTTTTGGCTTAATAGGGCCCAATAAGAGAGTTTTGGCCCTTTAAGGGGTTTGGACCAAGAAAACTTGGCTAAGGATCAAAGTTGAGTGTATATATTTATTGGGTTATATTTAGAGTTTAAACGAGGGAGTTCTGACTAGATCCATAAGTTAGTAGATGTACAAATTCGTATTGTATTGAAATTACTTATACTGCACATAGAGTTACATGGTTACACCAAGGAATTAGTTGTACATGGATAGGAGTTTCTAGTCCTAAGGTGCTAGTTATGACACTAAAGCACTCCAACCAGCAAGTACATGTCAACATATAGTTGTATAGATCACTACCGTATAGCAACATCCTATATACCAGGATACAAATCTAACAGATCACTACAACATAACATACTCGATACATGAATATGTATCTCATAGATCACTATAGCATCGAAACATACTTGATACCAGTATACATATCAAAACACACTAAATATCAACAATCCAAGGAATGCATAACTATATATACTTAGAGGTGAGATAGACACCCGAGAATTCATAACCATATATACTCAGAGGTGAGATAGACACCCGAGCAGGTGATCATACTCTAGAAACATAACCAAAATAAGGAGCATGTAAAAGAACCTTGATCAAGTGACTTCAGTCTATCCTACAAGACTATATATACAGTCCCTAATTAATCCCTCTACTAACATATAACCAAAACTAGTGGGACGGCATTGGTGCCTTCGACCCATGGGTAGAGTGAGGCGAAACTCACCTAAATCGAAGAACTATGCACACTACAATATGATCTCTTTTTTAGCACTACTTGCTTCCACGAATCCACTAACACCAGAACCAGATAGAATCTCAATCAATAGCCCAAAATTCTCAAGTTTGACCCAAATTCAAACTTAGACAAAAATTCAATGGTCAACAGTCAAATAAGTCAACATTCAATAAACCCTCATAACATGCCTACCTGTGGCCTACGTCGTGAGCCACTACAGGATAAAATAGTTGGGTCTTACAATCGATGTGACATGCATCATCTCACATCGTGAGATCCGTTTGAATGTTATTTTGATCCAAAAACCTCTTAATTTGTTAAGTCGTCAATCCATCTTTTCTAGGAAGTTTCCTAACAATCATAGGATCATAAAAATCGATGATTTAAGGCCTTGCATTTCCAACACAAGACTTGAGCTCAAACTAGGTCATTCATGAAGATAAAGGAGGTAATTTATCAAGAATGGACTCAAAATCTTAAAATCTTGGATAAATATGCACAAAACCTTAGATATAGCAATAAGGAAAAATAAAGCTTGGATCTTGATTACTCAAATTGGTCTAGAAGTGTAGCTAGAGGTTGCAAATGAAACTTTCAAGTTGAAACCATGCCTGTATGATGATCTCTTCCTCTTCAAGCAATTAAAACTCCACCAAAGGCTCAATACACATCAACGCCCGTTTTTTACTCGTCAGATGTTGGTTGTAGCTAGCAATCATTGGTGGGATGTTTACTCGTATAAATTAATATCGTCGATCTATACCTAATGGTCCACGTTCCATACGGATTAATGGTTATAACATAAAGGACATTTACTAAGACATACGGTCTTAGTGTAGACAACACCATAGCCCATATAACTTAGGAAATGATCATAGATCCTATGGATTTTAGAAACAAACATACTCATATAGAAAATCAAGTGAGTGTTGGATCCTAACAATGTGTATAGGCATCATAATCCTAAACTTTTCATTATATGTTCATTAAACACCTATAATCCTTGATGTTTAGTAATAATTAATGAATTAAGTCTTTTAGTATTTTATATTCATAAGACTTAACATATTTCTAAATTTTATTGTCTATCATTATGAAATTTGGGCAGCATAACAACTACTTTTATAGTATTTTCTAGGTTTCAACCAACGTGAAACCAACAATTTCCATGAAACCAATAAGTTATATAATCCATATGATATATAATTTCATAATAAAGCGATTCTTAAATATGGGAATCAATTGTGCTATCATATATAACCACATTCATAATTTAGTAAAAATGATTTGTATTTTTATAATAAATATCAAATATAGTAAGCCGTTTTTGAACTCGTTTTTACATATCTTTATATAATAAAAGTTGATTTTTGTTATTTTCAACCGATAACTATATATTTGTTCAAACATTGCTTTTTAATCATTTTAGGAAATATACTTTCTTTTTGTATATAATTATGTTGACCAACAACTTTAGTCACATACAATGTATTTTCATACATTACAATCATACTCTTGTATTTATATATAACAAAGCTCAAACTTTTATAATTTTTCATTAATAATTGTATTATTATAATAACCAAGTTATGAACATTTGATTTTCTCAACATATATAACCATATTTTACACTCCAAGTATAGATGATGTTAATTTAAGCATTCTACTTGTAAGATTTATTGGTGATTTGTAACATTTTAGAATGCTATTTCACATACCTTTAACCAATAACAAAGTATGATGCATTTTAATGTTTGAAAACTTGAAAATCATCAAAATTTCGATAAACATGCATGTATTCTTCCCCAAACATGAAAACCATAAAAATGGGGCCACATAAATTCTCCCTTGATGCGTGATCTCGATATGTTCGGAAAAATCGAAAACTAATTCGCATCTTGTTGTTTTTTAACCGGGGTAACTTTTGGACATTATGAGTACACATGGTTGTAGATCTACACAATAGGAGTTTAGAAAACAAATTTTCAAAGCCTAAGACCACCGGAATAGTGCTCGCTGGAGCTTCACACTCCACAAGACAAGGTGGCATGTGGCGGTGGGTTTTGACCATTTTTTTTAGTTTCTTATGACGGGAATTGCAAGGGAAACTCACCTAGGATCATTGTGAAGGTGTAGGATGTCGAGAGGGCATCGAATGTTGCCTGAATTGGTTGCAAAAGAGATGGAAACCGACCATTGATCGGATGATTGTTTCCTCGAACTAAACAACCTCTACAAGGGTTGTTTTGGTTCTTTAATGGCAACAATTAGCATGACGTAATTCCAGGGGGTATTTGGGTGGTGTTTCCTGACCAAAGGGAGGTTAGAAGAGGTTTTGGTGAGGGTGGAAGGTCCTCGCTTCACCAGCAGCTTCTTCGGCAGGAGAACCCTCAACGGGGCTATTAAGGCGACAAGATGGCAGTAGCGATCAACTCTGATCAGGGGGAATTTGTAACTTGCTTTGTTGATGAAAAGAAGGAAAGAGGGTGGAAAAAGAATATATCAGTGGCAAAAATCTCCCTTTTTTTAGAAAAAAATGGAGGGAGATGAGAGAGATCAAGAGATGAGTACAAGGGAAGGTGAGAATGAGTCTGGAAGTTTCCAAGCTCATATAATCAGATTTTTGGTTGACTTTGGATGACTTTTTGGCCCATCGGAGATCTATGGAATATTTTATAGTACAATGCTTAAGTTTCAACTTCAGGTGCATGCGTTAGGTGTTTCTTTGAGTGTGAGGTGAGGGAGGAACAAAATTTAGGCTGATGAGGAGTTAGAAAGTAACCAAAACCAAGTATCATGAAGATTTCCATTAGATTTTACATGCATTATTGGTTTTATTAATGATATATGTATGTGGTATTTATTTGAAGCCAATAATACATGCATAGTAAGTATGCATTTATATATTAAAAATTTTGTTTTATATATATATATATATATATATATATATATATATATATATATATATATATATATATATATATATATATATATATATATATATATATATATATATAGAAAGGATCAAATGAGAACACCTAAAAGGTTGAGAACATGAGAATAAGTATATTCATTTCTGATTCCATGTATTCATTTGTGGAGAAATGATAAATTTTTACGCATAATCAATATGAATATGCTTTTTCTCTTCAATTGAAATTAAATACGTAAAAATTTATCATTTCTCCACAAATGAATACATGGAATCGCAAATGAATATACTTTGTTCTCGCGTTCTCAACCTTTTTTGTGTTTTCATTTGATCCTACTCATATATATATATATATATATATATATATATATATATATATATATATACACACACACACACACACTAGCCGTTTACCTGCGCCAAGCGACGAGTGCAAATAGTTTTTTTAAAAGTTAGTTTGTAGAGGCGATTATTTCTTTTGTAAAAATATTACTAGATCGAAACAATTATAAATAAATGCCATGCTAACAGAAACGAAATCAATAAGAATTAAAAATAAAAATTTAGAATTATTTACAAATATACATGAATGCATGATTGTTTGTGCATTATTAATCATGTAACAATTCTTTATACATCACGTTAAATGTACAAAGTTCATTGTCGTTGAATTGTTTTTCAGGTTCACTAATACTTTTGTATTGACAAATATGTCACTAAGCATTAGTTTCAACTAAGCGATTTGTTTTCTTTTTGACGACCAACTTTTTTTTTAATGAACCATACTCTTATTTCTATTAGTCAATCTCTATCATAGAAGAAACCTTACTTTATGTTCTAATGTGATATAATATCTTCATAACTAGTAGCATTTCTAGCTAATGGTTGCTTAATCATTTAATGAAAGCTATTATACTTTTATTAACTACATCGACCATCTTCTTCAATCTTCCGACTGAAGTTTTGTCGCTACCAAAACATGGTTCTCTGAACTAATCGACTCACTTCGTAGATTTATATTAATCGGACTCGATTCTTTGTGACCACTAAGGTCTGAACGAAAATCATCTTTTTAGTCCTCACCGAAACGAAGGTAATGACATACTCGAACAAAAACGAAATCAATTTCTAGCTTCTTGGTAACCTTGTGACTTTCCTTGATCCAAGTGTGAGTCATGTGCTTCCAGTAGTATAGGCCTCTACTACTAGTCACACCTACTCAAACTCGTCCCAAGTATTATCTCGCAGTTTTCCAAGTCACCATTCAAAAGTTTTCACAAAGTAACTTTTCACATATGAGTGTGTTCAAAAAAGTATATACAACAATTTCTCTTAGACTCAACTAGGGATTTCACGTTTCTATCAAACATATCTTAGATTTCTTAAATTCACCTTCTAGAATTCTTTTTATGCATAAGCTCGATCTAGCATATCCTAATATTTTTCTTAGGTCGATAGGAATTTCACTTCCAACTTCTTCACATAAATTCTTTCTTGGGTAGTGTCTACTCTGCAAGATACACTACACCAAAATTTATTTTAGCAATGTGGAGACAAACGGTTTCCAACTACCTGTATCATCTTCTAACTTATGCAAGTCATCATGCATATTTGTTTATTTCATTATCCTTCTATGACATTGTCATTCTTATATATGAGTAAGTCTTCTTCTCATGGCTGTATCTTTTAAGTCTTCTTCACAGGATTCTATCCAAAGAAGTCCACATTATAGCTACATCTCAACATGTTCTACTAGCTTCAACTTGGTTCTCTGTCATTCCTAACTACAACATCTCTTCTCATACAATAATATGGATGTACATCTTCCTTAACAAAGTACTCTACCTTACTCTAACAAGTAAGTCACTCAACCGTTTCACAATCACATAAATTATTTCACCATCCTAATCATGTATGTTAAAATCGACTTAACATACAATGGAACTTTCATAAGGATGTGATAGAAGTAAATTGCCACTAAGTATTATTAAATACTAAGTATGAGCATCCTGCATAGGGTAACATATCAACTCTTATCATACTACTCGAACTACATACTACATCACAATGTTAGGCAAGGTCTTGGCCTATTGAGTCTGAAAAATTTGTTAGAATTTCCTTTGATCTTTATTGAATTCTTCTAAATCTTGCACAACATCAGTCTTGATATCATCGAAGTATTTATCACCATCTTCAGTTCTTCTAACTCTGTAAGCAATCACTACTTTAATATGGTTAGCGGTGGAACAACTTCATGGATTACACCAAAACACTCATCTCGTCTGAATGTACTTCGAACACACAACATTCCTCCAAAGGTGTTATTATTTCATCAAACATAGTTTGAATGTACAATACCAATCTATAGGTATTAATACATTATTTACGGTATCACTTGATATTTTATTTTACGATATCCTTTGACTGTTTATCAATGTCAACTATCGTAAGTTTCCTTATCACTTCGAAAATTTCATGTCAATTCTAATACGAAAACTCTTAGAATCTGGAACACATAAAATTTCCTTTTCAAAACCATGGTCAGTAACAGACCTTAAACTTTATCAAATGATAGTAATATAGGTAAGCAACCTAAGGCATGCTATATGTATTTATCATTTAGCACATATTAGAATATAAGGCATATCTCCAAAACATTCTAGTGCTTGTGCCCATTTAGGTATTCAACCTAAAATATACTAGATACACACGTGGCGAGCATGCGAGGGAGGCAGGTGGCGAGCATGCGAGACCAAGATAGGTGCAAGGCACGTGTCAAATTCTCATTGGACCGAGCCTTCGGTACGAGGAGGGTGCGATATGGGTCGGACACACGTCAGCAGCTGCTTCGGATGACTCATCGACATCGGACACGGGGCAGGCTCGCGTGCGAGTGTGACGTGGCCGAACCCTGTTCATGCGAAACTTCTCGGTTCCCTTAATTTCTTGGATTTTGTGTCTTGAACTTCAAAAATCCATAACTTTCACATACGAGCTCCATTTTTTATGTTGTTTATATGCATGTGTATGTGAAACTATACTCTACAACTTTCGCTTAGACTTCTTCGGCTAATTTTGACTTTATTTTTAATATTATTATTGTTAACAGACCAGGATAAGAAAATCCCTTAAAAATTCATAATTTCTTCATCTAATGTCCCTTTTCGTCTGTCTTTTTACCCTTGTACTACTATTGACGAGACCTTCGATTTTTGTTTAGGTTGTGTCGGCTAAAAATCACTCGATCTTTATTTCGAGTTTTTAGTTGTCTACTGCTATTTCGAAACTTAGAAAAATCATAACTTCCTCATACGAAGTCAAATTTTGACGTTATTTTTTATGAAAATTATTGGTTTAATGAATACTACAACTTTCATTTAGATCACCAAGGCTAAAAAGTAGTATATCGAAAACTAACTTTTTACGCTAGATAGTGTTTGTTGGTTTTGTCACGGATCTTCGATTGGTCATAACTTCTTCGTTATAACTTGGATTTCGATGAGGTTTTTGCTTAAATGTTTCTAACGAGATTCTTTACAACTTTCAATAATAAAATTTTACTTATTTCAAAGTTTATATTTTCATGAGATTTCAATATTTGACATTTGAGTGGATTCTCATAAGACTTCTAATATCTTCCAAGTGATTCTAAACATAGTTTTACTTCATTTCTAATAAAACTACCTATTAGAACTCAATACTCAAATTTCATATAATATTTCATAATATTATTCTTTACAAAACACGATAACTAAACGTGTATGCTACAGTTACCAATCGAGTAAAAGAACACGAAATTTCCTTGGATCATCTCACAAATAGGAATAAGTGGATTGATATGCGAAAAAAATAAGCTTGAATGAAACAATTAATAAAGTTCAATACGAGCAATTCAAGAAAGAAAGAGATTATTGGAAACAAGTCATTTTGAGAATCATTGCAGTAGTGAAGTTTATTGCTAAACATAATTTAGCATTCCATGGATCAAATGAAAAGTTTTATCAACAAGGTAACTATAAATTGTATATATTTTTGTTCCAATTACACCAAATACCTTATTTTTATGTATTATTACTAATTCCACTTCTTATTTGTTAATTGTATGTAACATGTAATAGAAATTTTTTGGGTGTCATTAAAATGTTAGAAGAGTTTGACCCGGTTATCAAAGAACATATGCGTCGGATCACAAGTGAAGGGATTCATGTGCATTATCTTGGGAACACAATCCAAAATGAACTAATACTTTTGATAGCTCAATAAATTAAGAAAGAATTTATCAAGAAGATAAGGGAAGCAAAGTACTACTCAAATATTGATTGACTCCTGATTCAAGTCACCAAGAACAGATGACTATAATAGTGAGGTATTTAAAGTTATCATATAATTTTGTTACCATCGAGGAGTCATTTTTAGGTTTTTTGAATGTTGATGATACCACCGGAAAAGGACTATTTGATATTACTCTTGAGGAGTTAAAGACTCTTGGTCTTGAAATTGATGATATGTGTGGTCAAGGCTATGATAATGGAGAAAACATGAAAGGAAAACAACAAGGAGTGAAAATGAGATTTTTAGATCTAAATCCTAGAGCATTTTACACTCATTGTGGTTTCCATTCTCTTTATCTAACGTGATGTGATATGGTTGACAAGTGTGTTAAAGGAAAGAACTTTTTTGGAGTCATCCAACGTATTTACACTATCTTTGCAAATTCTACTAAGAGGTGGGAAATTTTGAAAGATAATGTTCAAGCTTTGAGTCTTAAATCATTGTGTCAAACTCTTTGGGAAAGTCGGGTTGAGAGTAAAGGCTATTAAACTTCAAGTTGTTGATGTACGGGAAGCTTTACTTCAAGTTGGAGAAAAAGATAATGATGTTGCAATTACAAGTGAAGCAATTTCAATAGCATAAAAAGAACTTGGTGACTTTGAATTGTTGTTATAATTTGTTATGTGGTATCAAGTATTAAACCATGTGAATATTGTGAGTAAAAAGTTACAGTCGAAGGATATGCATCTTAATAATGTTATTTCAGAAATAAACATGTTGATTGGGTACTTCAATGATTATAAAGAAACCGGTTTTTCAAAAGCGATTGAGGAAGCTAAGCAAATTGCTATTGAAATGGGTATTGATCCAATATTTCCACAAAAACGTTTGATTCAAAGGAAAAAAAGGTTTGATGATAGTTCAAGTAGTGAAGAAGTTTCATTTACAACTGAAGAGAATTTTAGAGTCAATTATTTCTTATACATTGTTGATTAAGCTATTTCTTCTCTTGAGACAATATTTGAACAATTCAAAGAGTATGAAAAAGTATTTGGTTTTTTATTTCCATATAATTTGAGGGGAACTGAAGATAAAGATCATAAGTCGTCTTGTGATTGTCTTGAAAAATCACTCAAATTTGAAGAAAGATCAGATATTGATGTCGAGGAACTTTATACGGAGTTGAAAATATTTGAAACAATGAAAACAAATGAATTTAGTAACCCAGTAGATGTTTTGAAGTTTTTGAAAAACTTGATTATTTTCCAAATGCATGCATTTCATATAGAAGATTGTTGACTATTCCAGTAACGGTGGCATCTGTAGAAAAGAGTTTCTTGAAATTGAAGTTTTTGAAATTTTACTTACGCTCTACAATGACCCAAGAAATACTTAGCGGTTTGGCGATGATATCTATCGAAAACGAAATCTTATAGAGTATAGACTACGAAGAGTTGATCAATCAATTTGCTATCAAGAATGCTATGAGAGCTTTACGAGTCGCCAGTTAGTTGTTACGATATGTAATTACTCATTAAAATACTATAACTTTGTTATGTTTATTGCTATAAAAAAATTTGTCATTTAAAAAAAATCAATTTATGTAACTTAATTCGTTACACGTTAATACCTAAGGGCCCTTTTTTCCACCTCATATCGGGCATTTGAATCCTCAAGGCCGGCTCTGACCCATGTATTTCTTCTTCTTGAGAACTTGTTTACATCCTATTAGTCATGTGTTAAATCAACCAAATCTCATATTTGATATATGGTAATCATCTCGGTTTCCATATCCCCATTTATCTTACTCTCGTATGTTATGGCCTCGTAGTAACTAGTAGCCTCGGATTCCTCTTTCGTTAACTCTTTACCCTCATATACGTATAAACCATACCTTTCTGATTGATATATGAATAAATCATACCTTTCTTTGAATTGTTGCTTTTATTTCTATACCTAGGGATCTTTTTTTTCCATTGCAGCCAAACCTAGAAACACTCGTGAGTAAATTCAAAATACCCAATCCAATTTATCTCAGTTTCTTTGATGATTTAGCCAAGTCATAAGCCTTCAAGGATTTGAAAAAAATGCAAAATTGTTACATGTCTTCGATAGCTTCCTTGCAATATAGACATCAAGTGACCACCCCGTACTCCCAACATAATTTTCTCGAATCTTATGTTTCCATTTATGACGGAAAATTATATGTAAAAAGAAATTGAGAAGCGTTCCACCGAATTACCATATTTTCTCATTGGTTTCAAACTTTTCTCTCACACATCATGCATCCCTATTCGTTTCTCGTGTATCCCTTGAAAGCAAAATTCCATTCCTATTATGTCGATCTCGCATTAGGTTTAAATGAATTGCCCATCATTACCGATGATGTCAACAGACACCAATCATAACCGTTAAGACACCATAATAACGTTTGAAATCAAATATTGATTGTCTAATAGGTTGTAATTAGGGTTTGGCTAAAAAGACACCCCATATTACCATTTTGACAACCCTAATTAATTTTTGAAATATTTTTATTAGTTGAAATTGTATTGTTTTCCAAAAAAGCTAATTACAAGTAGTTGATTATATATTGATTTTTTTATAAAAGTGATGATAGTGTGTATAAAAGTGTCTTATTAGCACCTTTGTAATTAGCACCTCGTTCTCCCCCACCAGTGATCATTGGAGTTTTTGAATGATTTATTATTACTTGAACGACCATTTTAATACCAAAGAAACTGATAATTTATTTTGTTAGTCGATTTAATAATTTATTTTGTTACTATTTATTGTTCTTCTAACCCATTATTATATTATTAAAGCAATACATATAATTCTCTTATTTTGATAACATTTGTTTACTTTTATATTTGTATATTTATAGTTTTTAACTAATAAAATAATACACATATCAAATATAATATGTTCTTAAAACGAAAACTAAAATAAAGATGCTTTACAAAATATTTCAGATAGGTGAGTTATATGTTTAAATATTAGAAAAGCTTTAAAAAAACTTATCCATCGATGTGGAATTTGAGAGATAGCATTTTTGTTGATTTAATAAAATCAATAAGCTTAGAGATTTGCCATTATGATACTCTTAGGAAGAAAAAAAAAACTAAAAAACAAAGTTCATTTCCTAAATATCATGAATCCTAATACACGGGTGAGTTTTTATTTTAACAACTTAGTAACTTTTTACATTGGCCTAGTGCCAGTTTGGTAAATAAAAGTGCATAATCCATTTTGAAACTGGTCCATACCGATTTAAATGTGATATTTTTCAGTGTAATTTCATAACGGTTTGGTTTTTAACCAGATTTAAGAGAAAAAAATAAAATATAAACTAGTATAATCTTGATTTCCATTATTTCCATTATCAGGTCCTAATCTGATTCCCAACATCCAGCTTGGTAAGTTATGTGAGCAAGATCCAACCACCAAGTGGTCTTAACAAAGTGTTAGTATCCCATGATGTTCTCTCTCTCATATTGTATAGTCACATCTCATGCTTTTTGTTAAAGAACAAAAACTTATCAAGGATGGGTGGGAAGTGGGATCAGAATATGATTTTGTAACTTTTAGGGGACAATAGCAGTAGCGATTCTCTTTCTCCATCATATTATTATTATATACACTTCTTTAAACTACATTTTCCAATGATCCCATATCAACAACTATAATCTATAACCCCTACTCCCTATGGTTTATATATAGGGGTGAACATTTAGACTTCTAGACTAAGACCAGGACCTGGATCACACCAAACCCTGGATCAGTCCGGTCTAAACTCCACCAATTTTTGTCAAACCGGTACAGTCCAAGAACCGTTCTAGTACAAAACTCCAAATGTTCACCCCTATTTATAAATGTATATGTGTATATAGATAAATGTAGTAAATAATAGATTATGTTAATATTTACCAAACATTACCTGAAACCATTTTATATCATCTTCCAAATATCAACTACAAAAGTACTTCATCATCATCATTATCATTATTATTATTATTGTTATTATTATCATAGCAAAATAGATAGATAGTTATTCTAAATCATCATAATTATAAAATCAAATTTAGCGCATTGTTGTTGACTTCAAGTCAACAACAATCACACAAAAATTATCAGTGCTGGATCTCAAACGCGCTTCTGCATGAAGACACTCTGCAACATATTGCGATGGAGATTTGTTAAGTCTTGCCACATGGCGCTCTCGTTGCAACAGTTGACATGCAAAATTTCCAACAGATTTTGTAGACATGACATCCCATAAACCATCAGTAGCTATTATCAAACACTCGTCATCTTTTGACCTCATGGTAAAAGTCATGTCGGGAACCGCACTTACAGCTGGTTTCAACTTCTTGTCTCCTAACATTTCAAACACCACAAGTGTATAATTAGAATCATTTCATAATCATACATTTCTATAGATTTAGGTTATGTTTGACAGACCAACTGAAAAGCTAGTTGTTAGCTGATAGATGCAAAAGAAGCTACTAGCTGATAAAAATAGTGTTTGATCAAACTAGCTGAAATATATAAAATAACATAAAAATGTATGTAGAAGGTTGAGTTTTTTTTAAATTAAAAATATATATTTGGAAAAAAAATTAAAACTTCAATAAGCTCGTTGAAACGTTAGTCTGGGCAGCATTTAAAAAAGCTAGGCAAATTGGTTGAAAAGCTAGCTGGAAGCTAAAAAACTAGCCCGTAGCTGATACCTGAAAAGCTAGATGGTGACTATAAAGCTAGCTACCAACTAATAAGCTAGCTCATAAAAAGTGATATTTGGTAAAAATTAGCTGAGAGATATAAAATGACATTTATGCTATGTTTGGCAGACTAGCCAAAAGCTATGTGGTATCACAAAAATGACGTTTGGTACAAACTAGCTGAAAGATATAAAATGATATAAAAGGATATTTAGAAAAATATATTTTTTATAATTAGTCAATGGTATATTTGGAAATTTTCCAAAAAGCCCGTAAAAAGCTAGTTTATCAAATATCAACTACCTTTTGACTTACCAAACATGATAATTTAAAAATAAATAAATAAATAAAAATAAAAAAACAAAAAAAAAAAAAAAAAAAAAAAAAAAAAAAAACTAGTTTTGATGTGCCAAACATAGCCTTAGAAGAATACGTTTCTTTTATAATTAATTAAGGATATATTCGAAAAACTTTAAAAAAAAAATTAGCTTTTTAAAAAGCTAGCTTATTTTGTACTTTTTGTCTTGTCAAACATGGCAATTTAAACATCTCGAAAAATAAGCTATAACTATGGCACACCAAACACAACCTTAATTTGTCAAAAATGACAACCTAAAAAGACTCGAAAAATAAGCTGGTTGTAACGTGCCAAGGAAAATGGAAACCAAATTTTATAAAAGAGAGAAAATTTTATAAACCTATTGCCCTTGACATTGCAAGAACACCATTCACTCTGGGAGTACCCCATTCGTCTAATAATACGTGGCCCCCACTTTTAACAATCCTCTCCTCCTCATCTTCTCTATCAGGCTGTTACAAGTGAAAACGGAACAATTGGTAAGTGTATTAGAGAAAAGTAAGCAAAAAAAAAAAAAAAAAGACATTGAGAAAAAGATAAGAGATTGAATAAACCTTATGGTCCTCGGTGAGAGGAATGGTGTGGGACCCACGACAAAGAATAGCCCTACTATCACCACAATTCGCAGCAACAATTTGGCAAGATGAGAGAAGCACCACCAATGCAGTTGATCCAGCATCAGTTTCATCTTCACATGCCTTATCGACATTTTCATAAGCCCTAAAAAATGCAGAACCCCACTTTTTGTTCCATTCGTTTGTAGTGTCAGCAGCATCCCATGCTTCTTTCAATGCTGTGTGCATTGATTTCATACAATAATCACTCGCCTGTATCATCATCATCATCAATGAAATAATGATTAGTTTTTAATGGAAATAAGTAAAAGAGATCATGATACCTTAAAAAGAAAATAACTACTAACTAATGACCAACAATACCAATTTTGGTAGGTAAGTTACTAGCATGATTTATTCATACATAAAGTCATAAACAAAGTAAATGATTGATATTTGATCAAGCATATTTATTCATCTATTTTCCTAAATCTGAATTGCTTGAGATTTGATAAGTACTCTAGCACATTGATATATCTTTGTTATTGCACCTCATATTTAGATTGATCTACACCATGTTTAATGTACTTGTTTCCCATATGAAAGTTACCCTATTTAATGTCGGTTATGTCAATAAAAGAAACAATATCTCCATCTCCATCATCCATGCAAACTTGATTACACTGCAATTGACTTGTTTTCCTTTATATTCAACTAAAATATCATTTCATTTATGTTCGTATCTTCTTCTCTATTGTTGTAAATGGAAAGATCAACTCACAACAGAAAATAGATGTAATAACCTAAGTAAGGACTTGAAATCTAAATAGATCATCAGTGCATAACCTATCTTGAACTATAAATTCATTTGAATCTTCCCTAAATATTCTCCGTTTACAAGTAAATCAAACAAATCAGTAAATTACAAGAATATGATATTCATATAATGATTGGTAGCTTATCCTATGATATTTAAGATCGTATATTGAATAAACAATATGTAATTTTATCTTACCACGAAAAGGAATTGAATGTTACTGTTTCTTTTACAACATTTGTGTATTCTTTTTTCTTCTTTAATGTTCAGACGTGCCAGCAAAAAGGAGTTGTCTGGAAAGAGTTTTGAAAGGCGATGCTATGGAAGAACACAGTACTATTTCGGTAAACAATGGATTTAGGGACTAGGGTTCTTCGGGGATGAATTTTGAAGATTTAATTTCATATGATTATCTATTTTCTTTATCGTTATGTGTCTGTCTTTATCAAAATATTTAATAAAATAATACTTTTATCGCATTTTCAATTTGGTACTAAACTTTTATTAGCTTTTTTTTTTATAAACTGAAATTGAATATAATTATATAAGTTAAAGACAGTTATATAAAATATAAAATTTTAATATATAAAAAAGTTATTATCTAAATTTTAGTAAACTATATCTTTATCGAAATATTTAGTGAAATTAGATTTTTATCTAGTTTTCAATTTGGAACCAAAATTTTACTAATTAATTAAAATATTTAATTTTCACATAAACTAAAGCACTAATAGTAAATAGTTTTTAATCAATGAATCATAAACCAAAAAATTTCTATTTTTAGTAGATAAAGACATAAAGTGTATAATAATTTATTTATTTTTATGAAGATTTTTTTTTTTTTTTTTTTTTTTTTTTTTTTTTTTTTTTTGTAAATAAAAACAACTACTACATGATTAATTTTAAATTTATACATTTGTTTATGATAAAACTTAAAATTTCAATCATGGGTGGAAGTTATATTTAAAGCTCACTTTTTGCATTTGATACGTTTAGTTTTCTCGCGTGCGGATGCGGTGAAGTTTCTTAATATAGTACAACAGATCATACATATCAATGTTATATCTTCTAGATTTATGGATGTAGTCTTCAAAAGAATTTGTTTTATCATACAAAAAGACTTAGCGGCGCAGTTTGTTGCCCGTTTGTCATCCACTCATTGTACGATAATAATTAAATTAATGAAAAAATGGATTAAAAATAACTATTAATATATTTTTATTGTTATTGAAGTTGTATATTTTTTATATGCAATCATATACCTTTTGTAATATGATCTTTCATTTGATGAAATGCTGATAACTTTCTATTGTTATCAAGATGTGTGGAAGTGTTAACGATTATTCGATTTTTAGGATTTATTTCAATTATATTATTCTTGAAATGATTAAGTAAAGTTATTTATTTGTAATATGTTACTCATATCTATGTTCCTATCATCTATTGTAGGTCTAAATAAGTATATTATTGACCTACAATTGATGGTCATGTTGGATTGCTACTTGCCCATGTGGTTTAGATTTGATCAAGTGTTGACTTGATCAAATTTATAGATAATCATGGCGTTTTGACCTTGATAGACTTTACATGTAATATCAGTTTCAATCTCTTGAGTACCTATATATGGCCATCATGTTTTCTATTAATCATAATTCAATTGAGTCTCCTATTGTTATAGTTATGAAATACTCATCTAAAATAAATCTATTTGTGTGGACTGCTAGTCTGTTTAATAGGTTTTATTTCATTGTTCACTTATAATCACATCTAATGGAACAGCTTAAACTAATCCAATTGCCCCTCTTGTTATCTAAAGTCCTACATTGCAGATTCTAAGAGCTTATGCCTATTAAAAAAACTACATCACTACTATTTGTTACAATTTTGTTAACAACTATCGGTCTTTATTATAATTGTTATCACTAGTTTTGATTACAACGACTATCATTTCAAATGGGTCTAAGATCTTAAGGACTGTATCTTTAAAATGGATAAGGCAAACACTAAAACATAAATTGTTTTAATAGCATCAATCTTACTATTAAGCTAAGATTTTCATAAATCAATCATATAAGTAATTTCAAAGAGGTATGAAATTGTACACATACATGTCCTTGGTTGATAAATAATTAAATATTTGTATATAAGTAAAAGTATTTTGAGACATATATGGTATCATATAATTAAACTATAAAGGAATATAGAATTTTAAGAGGAAATTGATTTATTAAGGTAATTAACTTAATTACCTTAATAAATCAAATTTCCTAAATTTTAACATGTACTAAAAATGTAAGACAACCTATACATTATATATGTATATTGATTTTAAAAATATCATCCTATCTTTTTTTCCTACTCATTTTTCTATTTATTAGATCAAAATAAATATCAAAATTAACATAGAAAATTATATATATATATATATATATATATATATATATATATATATATATATATATATATATATATATATATATATATATATATATATATATATCATAATCGTATATAAATAAAAGCATAATTATGAATAAAATATAAAAGGCTATTTAAGTTTTCTAATTTTAAATATAAATGTACAAACAAGATTTCTTTCTTTTTGTCCCAGTTAGAATATAAGGATGTTTCAACTTTTAAAGAGTAAAATACAAGTTGTTTAAATAATAAAAAAATAAAAAAAGATTAATATACAAAAATAATTTATCATGAAAATAATAAATAGAGTATATTACATAAATCGTCTGTGTGGTTTGGATAATACGCGTGTTTGGTTCTCTAACTCTTTATTTTCACTCAAACACTCCTTAGAGTATGGTTTTGTTTCATATTTGGTTCTTAATAGATGTAAAAAAGAATATTGTTAATTTTTTAACCTTATTGATTTGATGATTTCTTTTATTTTTTCAATGTTATTAATCAATAAAAAAATATCACTTCAAATGTCATGAAGGCGAACATAAACAAACATCGATTTTGACCACAAGAGGGATTTGGGGGATTCGATTGTATGTTTCTTATCATTTAACCAAGTGTAGATACAAAAACGATAGGTAGTGAATAAAGGGTTTGGATAAATGTTTTTTTTTTTGTTCTTTAAGTTTGGGATTTAATCAAGGGAGGGGGAGATAAAGGTGGGGGAGAAGAAAGGGGGGAGGAAGGACGGGCAGTGGTGGTGGTATCGGAGACATAGACAGAGATGGTACCAAAGAGAGAATACGAGAGGTGGTTTCTGGTGGTGGGAAGGAATAAAAGGAGTCGGCTGTTTCCAGCAGGGATCCGGTTGTTTCCGGCGACGATTGAGTGGTTTCTGGTGGTGGTGTGGTGATAGTGGGCTAAGGATGGTTGTCTGGTTGTTTAGGATTCTTGATGTGAGAGAAGAGAAATGGATAATGAGGTTTACAAAGAGTTTTGTGAGATGGAGTGGAGGTGAGACGCATTTAATTTTCTAAAATTATTAATTATCAACAAATAATAAATGAATTTAAAGAGCATATGGACAAATTTGAAACAACCGTTACATTGAAAAAAAGTCAAAGGGCCATATAAATCTAAACCACAATGATTATCCCTTTAATTCACTGTAAATAAAAAAAGTTAAATATTTTGGTTTCCTAATTATTATACAAAAACTATTTTAAAAGAAAACAAGCAAGAAAAAAATTATATAAAATATTTAAAGGAAAACCAAAAAGTTAACTCCATTTATCATTTATCAAATAGACTAAGCAAAAATCAGGGTGTGTAAAAATAATAAAATTTTATTTACTTACCTGCCAACCACCATGGCCATCGAAAACGGCAAAGTAGTGAACCGGAGACATCCCCAACGCATATTCACAATGAGGGGCTGTACAACCACCGAAGGTGTTACAGCGGAGGGAAAGAAACGCCGGAATAATCTTATACCGATCCTCCATGTACCTTCGTACGCCTTGATCCGTACAATACCCACAGAGTAACAAGTCATTGTTCGTCCCGATGCACAACTGCCCTTCATTTGCAGGCGCCACCACCCCATCGCCATCTTTGCTACCCATCTCGTCTTTACCCGTCAAATCTTTACCACCAGCAGCCACCATAGGTAATCCGATGACTACCTTCACATCATGGAAATAATTGTCATCAGACACTTTGATGATCGGAGAATCTGGTTCCGAGGTCTTGCTGGAACCATCGCTTGCTGGAGAGCTGCTTCCGGAAGCCATTTTGCTAGAGAGAGAGAGAGACAGAGAAAGAGAGAGAAAGAGAGAGAAAGAAAGAAAGAAAGAA
This sequence comes from Lactuca saligna, assembly GCF_052625555.1. NCBI lineage: Eukaryota > Viridiplantae > Streptophyta > Magnoliopsida > Asterales > Asteraceae > Lactuca > Lactuca saligna. The sequence goes on from NC_136420.1 coordinate 141,053,246, forward strand.
AGAAAGAAAGAAAGAGAGAGAGAGAGATGGGGGGTGCAGGTGATTTGGTTGTTGGTTGTAATGAAAATTGCAAGGGGTTTTAAGAGAATTTATAAGCAAATTAAAGGATTTGTTTATCAACGCGTGGAAGGGTCGGTGATAGATGGCAATGCTGTAAGCATGCATGAATTTTTTTTGGTTAATGCTACATAGGTTTCACATTCAGAGATGACAGTCCAGTTATATGCTTACAAGTAGATGTAAAAAAACCAAGTTATGTATGATGATCTCACATGTTATACGTTATATTTGACTTTGTTGACTCATGAAATAGAAGATTCTTTTTACAAATCTAGAGAAAATTTGTTGAAACTTCCTATTTTTAGCATTAATTACTTATGTTCCAACAACTTCCTATAAAAATTAATGTCTTTTTTTTTTGCTAGAAATGAGAATTAGTATATGCTTTCGAATTGAACTTATGACATTCTTATTATAAACATTTTGTTAGACACTTTGTTAGCCAAATATGTACGCTGGCACCAAAATGTATCGACTAGGTTATCAGGTATACACCCAATGCCAAGAGTGTGGTGATGATATAGAGCCTTCTGATGGCGTCCCTTCTTGGCGTAGAAAGACATGGTATTGATGTGATAGCTTGTAGACGTGGAGAAGCGTAACCTCAGTTATATTATGTCACGTCATTTCTTCATTCTTTCTCCTACCCCTCTACTATGGTGAACAGATGATGTAGCCACCCTGTGTGGCATGTTGTATACCTGATAGCCCTAACACAACACCATTGTTAATCATGTCAAAATACGTTTAAGGGGTTACCTAGTGTTGGTACTTGAGAAGAAAGGTTATGAGCCAACAACTTGTATCACTTGTATAGCAAACAATTAGGTTAGTCGTATCCATACGTATATACGTTTGGTGTATGTATTGGTATTTATTTAGTTAGGTATCTATAGATTAATATATTAAGACAACAATATGATGTTTGAAATGGTTTGAAGAGATAATCATTGTATTTTTATACTTGACGAAATGAGATGGTGATTTGTTTATATTTATAAAATGTATGGTTTGTCCTCTAGTGTGATTTTGGACGATCTTGAGTAGCACGTTTGTACTTGTTCGATTAATCGTTGGACCACGGTCATATGTTATGGAACATAACTCCCGATGTTGGGTCAATGGAGGGGTCCACCATTAATCCTCCGGTCTGAATTGTGATTGAGAGAGAACAATATCATATTTAGGACTATAATCACTAGATATAGTTGTATGTCTGTATACATCCTTATATATGGCAAGTCGTCGTTTATCACATTAAACATAGTCATATCGCATAAGTAGGAATTAATATTAGTACATAATTATCTTATCATTTAGTTTCCTTAAAACATGTATAATGATTAGGATTTCTTTTATTTGTAATCTTTTTTGCATCTTCTCTATTGTTGTTATGCACTCCAAATATTATGTCTCATAGATGTTTGGAGAAGTGGTTTTGTCTCTTACGCCATCAAAGGTGTTGGAGATTATCCATAATTCAGTATTCCACCCATCAACAATGATGAGGCTTATGATCCTCATTATTCCAGTAACCAACCCTTTCCCGACAAGGTTGGTATTTATATTAAATCTTCAAATATAGGTTTACACTTACCATATGATCATTTTTCAATCATGTGATAGGTGATTATCATGTTCATCTCATTTAACTTGAGCCAAATATCGTTTCTCATTTGAGTCGGTTCAAACTTTTGTGTCATTCATTGAATATGCCAACAACGATTCACTTGTTTTCTATTATTATCGTACAATTCTCTTGTTGCTCTAGTGTTGATTCTTATGTTTCTTACCTTCTAGATTTTATAAGAACTAGAAGGATAAGTTATTTTGGGTTAAGGGTAGTTGTTTACCTTTATGATGCAAATGCATCTTTATGATGCAAATGCATGATTCTGCGAAATAATAATAATAATAATAATAATAATAATAATAATAATTTGCCTCCAATTGTGTTCGCTAAAATAGATTCTTATTGGCATCTCAATCCCTACACTAAAAAACTCACTTTTACACTATAAATAAAATTATAATGCTCTAACCCTACACTATACCTAACAGTATATATATATATATATATATATATATATATATATATATATATATATATATATATATATATATATATATATATATATATATATATATATATATAATGTTGGATTTTAGTGTAACATTATATATAGTGTTGGATTTTAATGTAACAGTAAATATAGTGTAATGCTTGGAGGAATTTGGTATATACACTATCTTTTACACTATAATTATAAGTATAACATAGAAAATGGTGTTAAGGTTTGGAATGATGACCGTCTCTAACCATTAACACTATTTTACACTATAACTATAAGTATAATTAAAAGATAGTGTAAACACTAAATTATTCCAACCCATTACATAATATTTAACACTAAAAAGAATATTTTAAAAATATTCTAGGTATATTCTTTTTTATCCAACTTTTATAATTTTACAAAAACAAACCTTATGTTTATTAGGTTTTTATTATTAGACTATATATATATATATATATATATATATATATATATATATATATATATATATATATATATATATATATATATATATATATATATATATATATATATCGTCTAATATTTATAAACTTAACTAATATACTTTTATTAAAAATGCTTAATAAACTACATTATCAAATATTTATGAACAAAACATTCGTAAAAGGTTTTATTAGATAAAACAAAGTTATAGTTGACACAAATCTAATATTGTTATTACATAAACATTATAATTGTGTAAAATAAACAAAACATATGTATGTTCAAAGTTAAAAGGACCAAATTGTACAAATGAAGCTTCAACACTATATTTGGTGTTGATGAATAGTGTAACATTATATTCAGTTTTACACTATTCTCTAATACCATATATAGTGTTAGGTGTATTGTATGGCTGCAGTATTATAGTGTAATTTATAATGTAAGATAGGGTTTTGGTATAAGGTTGAAGATGCCCTTAGTAAAAATGAGAGGTTGTTATATGAAGATTCATGAATATCATGATATTGTTCTTATAACGTTGATGATGAGTAGTGTCTGGATGAGATACAATTATGTTCCTTCCTTATACATTCAAACATAATGTATGTTGCCTTTATTTTTATTTTTTTCTTATAAATAATCCTTAAATTTTGGAGAGTTTTCGATCTTATAGTTTTCATGCGTTAAGTTTGATTATTATTTGTATTTATTGTAAATGATAGCATGTGGGGATAACATTTTTGCGGTTCGCAAAAAGAAAGTTTCTGAAAGGCACCTTAAAGTTCAATAGTTCTCGTATTATTTAAGGAAACATAGAGGCATCCTGGTCAAGTTCTTCTTGATATTTGTGTGTTGGATGAATATATATATATATATATATATATATATATATATATATATATATATATATATATATATATTCATCCAACACACAAATATCAAGAAGAACTTGACCAGGATGCCTCTATGTTTCCTTTATGCACTGGTTTATCCTACTAATCAAACTAATTATTACATAAGGCATGTACCTTGTTGAAAATAGTAAAGCTCAATAGATAAGTATCAAACACATGGAACATAATGTTTAACTAAGTTTTATCTACAACTAACTAAATTACTAATAATTTAAGAAAAAAACTTCTCTAGTTTTGAAAGACTAGAAACTTAATTAACAAAAGTAAACTAACTATTAACTATTAAGACAAATATTAAACTAAAGCAAGAAGCCCAAAAGACGAATTAAACCAAGGTAATTAAGAGACTTTCATTTAGCTTTGGATTTACTAGCTATTATGGTTGATTTATGGAAGTGCAATGGATTATTGTTTCATGGGTTACCAATTCCTAAAATGACTAGGTTAATGTTCACTAATTCTAATCCTTTAGAAAACATGCTTACTCATATGGTGATCAGACGGATAAATTAACAAGTTTACTAGTATCCAGTTCGAGTAAATTTAGACTTATAGGGAATTGATTAATTTTTTTATTAACTCAATTCAATATATGATTGGTCATCATATATTAGTTCCTACGATTATTTACCTACTTTTCTATTTAACCCTAGGTTTTATTCAAAACTCTAGTCCTACAATTTTGCAATTCACAAGAGTCAAAAGATTCAAGTTCAATTAAGAAACATGGTCATACAAACTTAATTAAACTCAGCAATAAATAGAGAAAGCGGTTATCATAAGTACGAAAGGTTCTTTCAAAAGCTAAATCAATAAATAACCAATAAAACTAAATCCAACCATAAATCAAACCCATAATGAGTCAAGCAACCCTAAACTAAATGAAAGTCATAGGGTTTTAGCCGATGATTTTAGCAGTCAAACTCATAAAAACGAAATTCATTGTATTAGACGTAATCAAACCTAGTAGAAAGTCATAATTTAGAGTTATATTGCCTTAATGCTCCCAATTCCCAGGCTATACTCGATTTCTTCACTTCCAAGATTTAGAACACATCCTTGGCCTTCAAAAGTCGATAGTATCTACCAACAAAAGTTCTAATTTCGGAGGAGAATGCCATGTATTTATAGTTTCCTGAAAAACAAATCACCACAACGTCGTCAGGCCACCACATCGTGGTCTTCGTTGTTATCTTGTATTCAACAAGTCTCCTTAATCAATCCGAAAATTCCAAATTGCCACGTTGTGGGAAAGTCACCACAACGTGGAGAGTTCATTTTTCATTTTTTGTTTTTTAAATCTTCATTCAAAATCCTAGCTTCCATCTTCCTTTTCGTTCCAAGCATGTCTTTTACCGTTACAACACAATACATAGCAAATTAAGTACCTTTTGTTCTATAAATGGCATAAAATAATTAGAAATAATAAGATATGATGTAGAATTATATGTATAGACATGCATATATATCAAAATACCCCACACTTATTCTTTGCTTATCCCCAAGCAAACTGATTTTTATTTTACCAGCAACGTATAAAACAATCCAATTCAAACCGAACTATTATCCCAAGACTACAATGCATGTATTTGTGTCTATGATTCCTAAGAACTTCGCATTCCTAAATACTCACAATCCTTATGAACCTTCACCCCTGAGCTTATACGACATTCATTTTTCCAACCATCCGAATTCATCCTTAGAAATATTTCTTAACCTCAGGATATTTTTGGTTAAACTACCAAGCATACATAAATTCTAGAAAAATTACAACTCGATATCACATTGAAGCTCTTTGGAATTCATCACTTCTTTGATATTTTCCTTTCAACTTCTTTGAAATCACCACCTTCTTGTATGATTTTCGGTATCTTCAACATTTTGAATTTCTTCATAATTTTGATCTTTGAATTTAATACTTTGACTACTCCAAAATTCTTTCAACTTTTGGCAATTTCGCCCTTTTCTTTTCTTATATATATATATATATATATATATATATATATATATATATATATATATATATATATATATATATATCACTTTTTTCACTCAAATCCTACATGCTTAAGCAATGAGCTTAACTTCATCCTTTGTTGGTTAGAGACATTAGTCTAAGTGCAATGACTATATAAGTTCTCTTGGATAGATTACAAGTACAGGCGGCAAAACATATTATGCCATTTAAACAACCAAATTATCTTTCATATCTCATGGCTTTTCACTAATAATGGAAAGCCACAAATACACTATGATTTATCTTAGCTCGGGTAAACATTTGGGCTCTCATCGGATCATCCCATCCAAAACTAGCAAAAATTTTAATTAGCTAATTTTCCTAATTTAAACATTTATTTCAAATTTATATGAATGCATATTTGTGAAACTAGCAATGCAAATTTTGAAAAATCGAATGCTTTTTTCTTTAATGCATTATACCCCTACCCCATACTTAATTCATGCAATGCCCTCATTGCATGCTATGCAAGACATAAAAATAAAAAAAAGGAGAAAAAATGAACAAATTCCCATGGGATAGAAGATGAAACATGAATCTTGTTGCTTGTGTGTAGGATCGCTTGCTCTTAAGTGTGAAAACTGAAATGGTTGACCGCTACAGAACTTGATTTTAGCAATTAGACATGTGTAACTTGCAATATATAGGACAAGAGTTGAAAGTTGGAGTTGATAAGGCACCACTTCATGGTAAAAGGTACCACGTTGTGATGAATGGGTGCCATTTTTTTTATCTTTTGTTAGCGACATCACGTCATGGTTGTGAATACCACGTCATCGTGGTGTTAAAATGGCAAATACTTTTCGTTCTCTTCTTTCTTTTTTATTTTGACTTGGTTGGCAGGGTCAGGGCCTTTCTCGCTGGGCGAGCGCATCCGATTCTAAAGTCCAGACTTGTTCACCTATTTCCTTAATAGAGCAGATACTTGAGGACATATACGAGCAGTATGCAGCTGATTTCTTCAGTAAAAATACATCACCAACAACATATGCATTGTTGGAAACGTGACTCTTCACTCATTTGATCAAAATAATACTCGATACGCTTAAAAATCACCTCTCTTTCCGCTTTTCTAATCTTCCTCTAAAATGCACCATTCTCTCGCGAAAATAACTCCATACTCTAACTTAAACTTCCTGAGAATCTAAAGATGAGAAAAAAAATGATAAAACAAGGAAACAAATAGAAACAAGCAAATCCTAAGTGATAATTATCCAAAACGAACAACCAAACAAAAAAAACCACATAAAAAAACAAACAAAAAATTTCTTAAAATCCACTTCCAAAAAGAATAATAAAAACCAATCGCTTTTCATCATCATTAGCTCCACTTCCGTTTGCGCCTCCTTGCTGCTCACGCCACAACTCATCCCAAGTTTGGATGTTGGGGTATGTAACCAGATATGCACTTGGTCTTTGAAGGTTCATATGTTGCTTAAGGAGAACCAAATACATGTTGGTATAGTTAATACCCCTACCAAGTTATCCTGATACCTCCTTTGAACAACATTGTACAGATCCATTGGGAGCTTGTCTTCGGTTAGAATGATAGGAAGTTTATCATCACCTACATCATCACCTCTTTGTCTCACCCTCCTCTCGGGTTGGTTTGCGGTGTATCATCGGGAATGGAGAAATTACCAAACCCGTTATTAATGACAATTCGGGCACATTTGTATAAAAGATGAGATAAAGATTTTCCCAGCTCGGTTGTCAAGAAAGAGGCTTATCGTTTTTCAAGGATTCCAAAAGAGCGTGCTAACTGGGTTATTAACATCCCGCCATAAAGAGGAAAACCGCAACGATCCTTTCCCGCCCAAATTGCTAGAAATTCCACCAACTGAAATGGAATGTCTACATGGATATTCGGTATGATGAGACTACATAAGAAGAAGACATCCAAGGCCATGACTTTATCCCCCTCCTACCTTTGATTGATGGTGTTTGTGATTAATCTGTGCATGGGATGGTGTATATGTGACCGTATCTCACTCTCTTGTGTGGTCCCTGAACTGTACGTACAATTTGCGATTGTTGCCAATATGTGTCATCCTTGAAACCTTTGGTAGTTTGGCTACAACTTGCAATGAACTCAAGGTATGACTCGGTATAAAATTTAGTCAGGAGATAATCTTCGTCCGCATTGTGAATTCGGCTAGGCTTAGCTTGCGCCTCTCTCCCCAAACAAAAGGTAAGTTTTTTTTCCTCTAGCACACCAATTTGTCTTTTGAATGAAACCTTTGCCAAAAAATTAACTACCAACTCTTTGTAGACCATCTCTTGCATGTGGAACAACTTCCTCCATCCTATACATACGAAATTCCTTTGAACCCCATCCAAAGATTGAACCAAAGATGGTTCGATAGCTTCTCAGAACCCAAATTGCTTCAATTCCGATCTATTGTAGCAGGCACATCAACTCTACATTATTTCATCCACGTGATTCATCCATTCAATTGTGCTAGAACCCCCTGACTCACTACTCGCGGGAAAGTATACCACAAATTCCATGAGGAGCTATTACCCATAGAGTTGAATGGTTTTGACATCGTTTTGGGAATGGATTGACTTAGCGCCAACGATGCTGAGATTCTTTGCAAGAAGAAGATAGTAAGGGTGAACCCACCTAGAAAAGAGTCATTTATGGTGTATGGGACAAACGTCGAGTGAGTTCTAGAATCATCTCCACAATGAAAGCTAGAAAATGTTTGGCCAAGGGATGTACATCATATCTAGCATTTGTGATCGATGCTAAGAAGGAAAAGAAGGAGGTGCAGGAGATACCAGTGGTGTGTGACTTTCCAGAAGTCTTTCCCGAAGATCTTCCCAGATAACCCCCTGATAGACAAGTAGAGTTTAGAATAGACTTGTTACCAGGAACAACACCAATAGCAAAAGCACCATACCGATTAGCACCAACGGAGATGAAGGAGCTTATGACACAACTTCAGGAGTTATTGGAAAAAGGTTTCATTAGACCTAGTTCATCACCCTGGGGAGCTCCGGTGTTATTCGTAAAGAAGAAGGATGGGAGCATGAGAATGTGCATTGATTACAGAGAGCTGAACAAAGTAACGATAAAGAACAAGCACCCGTTGCCAAGAATCGATGACATGTTCGACCAGTTATAGGGTTCGAGCTATTTCTCGAAGATCGATCTTAGGTCGGGATACCATCAACTAAAGGTGAGAGAGCATGATATAAAAAAGAATGTGTTTAGAACAAGATATGAACACTATGAATTTTTGGTTATGTCGTTCGGACTAACCAATGCCCCAGCAGCTTTCATGGATTTGATGAATAGGGTTTGTAAACTATTCCTATATAAATCCGTGATAGTATTCATAGACGACATCTTGATTTATTCGAAAAGAAATCAAGAGCATGAAAAGCATCTATGTGAAGTACTAGAAGTCCTGAAAAAGGAGAAGTTGTATGCAAAGTTCTCCAAATGTGAATTTTGGATTCAAGAAGTCCAATTCTTGGGTCATGTGGTTAACCAAGAAGGAATAATGGTTGATCTAGCAAAGATTGAAGCTGTAATGAAGTGTGAACAACCAAAAAGTCCCACGGAGATCCGAAGCTTTTTAGGATTAGCTGGATATTACTGAAGGTTTATCCAAGGCTTTTGTTCGATAGCTGCTCCATTGACAGCCTTGACCCGCAAAGGAGCTACTTATACTTGGAGTGAAAATCATAAGGAAGACTTTGAGAAGTTGAAGAAGAAATTATGTGAGGCACCAATTCTTTCTTTACCTGAAAGAGTTGAAGACTTCGCAGTGTATAGTGATGCATCAGGAGTTGGGTTAGATTGTGTTTTGACCCAGCAGGATAAAGTGATAGCATATGCATCAAGATAACTGAAGGAGCATGAAAAGAACTACCATACTCATGATTTGGAGTTGGCAACGGTAGTTTTCGCTCTAAAAATATGGAGGCATGTCACACCCCCAAACCAAGGATGGCGGAAACGTCCGAGGGTGGAGGACTTCATGTAGAGTATCACAACAATGAATATAATAGTGCTCAAAGTAATTACAACCATCACAAATATAATTGAAAACGTTACATCAAAGCACATGTTTACATGATTCACATCAATTACATTATGATACAAAATGAACTGTTTGACGATTTATCGTCCCATCCTCAAAACGTTGTTGATTTCCTGTTTTCACTGAATTCCTGAGAATACAAGTAGTTTTGAAAAGTGTCAACACAAAGGTTGGTGAGTTCATAAGATATTTCGTTAGAAAACTAAATCATTTTCTTTGTAAAAGTGTTAGAATATGTATCCAGAAAATCCGATATTTTCTTTAAAATCTGTGTAATGTAGTCTTATGACTGAAGACCAAAATGTATAAGTAACCTTTCTTATTAATAGAAAATGTTATGTACTTAAATGGACATGGACGCATTTGAATTAAATGAAATTTCTGTATGTTCTCATGTTTGTTAATACTTTATATATATGTAGTCCTAAATTCGAGGACCGAGAAATAACAAGTATTGACCATACTTAAAGGTATAAATGTGGTTTCAAATGATGTGTAGTCATAACTACCAAAACCAAAAGTGTACAGTAATATCTGTACTCATTGAGATAAAGAGTGATTTTAAATCGACATAAAACTCATTTAGGTTTTATAAATAAAATCCCGTAAACTTATGGATTGTTATATCCTTATGTGAGTCGCTATAATCATACTATGACTATGTGAACCTGCCACGACGTTTCTCAGGCGTCGCGAAAACTGAAATGATATTTGTCACCCGTAGACCTGCAGGTCCCACTGTAGCTAGCAGCAAGGTGTGGGGTGTCAAACCCAATATAGATCTATATACAAGTATCACGTTCTCCCTCAAGGAGATTCTGATTATAACTACCAGGAATTATATCCCGCACTCGGACGTACGGGGAGAGAGAGAGTCTCACAATATAGGTTAACAATTTTACGTGAAATGTGTGTGAATATAAATCTTTTCTGTATGAATGTACCCTTTCTGTACGAGTGTGTTGTGTGATGTATCATAATCTATACCTATTATAGTTTATCTAAAATACGCGAAAAACGGGCCTTAAACGCAAAACTAAGCGAAAACCGGGAAGAAAAGCATTCCCAGCGAGACCTCTCGGTCCCTAGGCCGAGGTTCGGTCCTTGCTGGGGGTTGTAGCCGGAAACGAACAGAGGGAAACGAAGGGGCGAGGAGGCGAGAGGAGGCGAGGAAGCGAGAGGGGGCGAGGAAGCGAAGGTGCGAACCGGAAGTGAGAGGCGAAGGCGAGGGTTCGGTCCGGAGATGAGAGGCGAAATTTAAGACCCGAAATGAACCGAATGAACAGTAGTGAACAGTGTCTTCGGGTTCGGTTCTTCCTTTTAAGCGAGGTTCGGTTCCTCCTGGCTCGGGTTGGGTTCTTCCTTGCTCGGGTTCGGTTCCTTGCTCTCGGGTTCGGCCCTTCTTTCTCTCGGTCCCTAAGAGGACCTTCGGGTCCTAAGAGGCTTCTCTCTTCTCAAGAGGTTTCGGTTCCTAATGTTCATTTTTCTCGTTTTTACCCAATTTTAAGCCGTTTTTGACCCGATTAAGGGTCGGAATGACCCGAATGATTCTAAAAAGTTACGGGAAACTTTAGAGAGAGATTTGGGATAGATTTCACATACTTGGAGAGATTTGGGAGAGATTTGACATTCTTGGAGAGATTTCTCATACAAAGAGATATTTGAGAGAGATTTCAGATACTTGGAGAGATTTGGGAGAGATTTGACATTCTTGGAGAGATTTCTCATACAGAGAGATATTTAAGAGAGATTTCACATACTTGGAGAGATTTGACACTCTTGGAGAGATTTCTCATACAGAGAGATATTTGAGAGAGATTTCACATACTTGGAGAGATTTGGGAAAGATTTGACATTCTTGGTGAGATTTCTCATACAGAGAGATATTTGAGAGAGATTTCACATACTTGGAGAGATTTCAAATAGAGAGAGATAGAGTGAAAACAATTGAAAGAGGTTTCGAGTGTGGCATTTGTGAGTGTCCGGCTTCGCAATGCAAGGTCCGTAAACACTGTTAAGCCTTGTTTAAGGATCTTACACACTCCCGATGAGTATGCAACATTGTTTTATCGATTTGGCTAGCCACGTACCACAGTTTTAGGTTAAGGAGATCTAGATGTTCGCACTTTTTGATTTATGATCTCTCATTAGAATAGAGAGTTGTGTAGAAATTTCATAATGTAAATTCTAGTACCCAAGGGCAAATTGAGTCAAACGGTTTGACTTGTTGACTTTAGTTGACTTTGACTTGACCGAAATTTAACAGTTGTCACATCATCCCCCCGTTAGAGGGAATTTCGTCCCGAAATTTGAATTTAGACAAGGAGTAGGCATGAACAATCGAGCCCAGAAGTGAGGATACTTCCTAATCGACTGACTCACGCGCTCCCATGTAACTCTTGGTCCTTGGTTAGTATTCCAGCGACCTTTCACTAATGGGAAGTGGCGTTGTTTCTTCCGCTTGACCTCGGTCCATGGTCACTATGGTTCTTCCAAGAAGGTGAGGCTCTTGTGGAACTCGATCTCGTTGAGGGGAATTGCAAGAGTCTCGTCGGATAGATACTTCTTGTAAATTTGGGACGTGTTGGGTAGAGTGTGCTTTACCAAGCTCGCGGAAGTAGATTGAAGTAGCGAGTTACAGGGCTGATTCTGACAAGAATCTCGAAAGACACAATTATTTGGGTATTAGCTTTCCATGCTTTCCGATGCGTACTAAGTTTTCCCAGAGTAAGTGTTTCTAGAGGAATTTGGTCGGTTATACTGGCGTTCTAAAGGTTTCTTCCTCTTGCTTCTCTTCTTGTCAAGGGTTGCTCCCTTTAGGGTCAAAGTTGGGAGGGGGTCCGTATTTTACGAGAAGTTCCAGAGGAACTAAGACGGTAGGTCAGCGAGACCCAGAATTTTGGCGTATACCTTCTAACGCCTTCGGTGCTGACTGTTTCTCAATGGTTTTGATCAATTGAAAGGGTCCTTATGAATTTCCACCTTGATAATCATGTGTCTTGAGAATTGGACTCCTCAATTCCAAAACTCGTATCTAGAGAACTTCGGGTAATACTTCTCTGATCATATTGCTTCTGTGGTTTGTTGTAGCTGCTCTCCTTGGTTTCCTTCTTACTATGAGGTTAGATAAGTAAGTCATTTGTAATGACGATGATGAACTGATCCTAGCAAGAATGGCATATCCTATTTATTACGTTTATGAATCCTACGAGTGGGTTTGATCCTATCCGAGGGTATCACTACGAACTTTCAGCATCCGCATCGAAATCGGAGGATTGTTCTCGGACATCCTTCTTCAATACTCATGAATGGTGATATTCAGATCTCAGGTTCAATTCCTGAAGGATACCTCGTTCCTTGCGGTTTGTTGGCCTATTCGTCTATGCGAGGCAGATAGTAAAGGTTTCTATTGGAGATGTTGTCGGGGCCTCTAAAATCGATGGAATTATGAGTAATTTGCTTTTTTATTTGACGAATAAGACCAGAGCTTTTCAGGGTGAGAAGCTTGGTTCTTCAATTTCATTGTTGAGTAGTTCGACAGGTTTGACGTGACAGCTCTTGTAGCTCGGTAGGAAGCATGTGGGTTTGGTTTACGCGACTAGGACTTTTTGAATGGTAGGACATTTACTCGTCCTTCTGGGCAACCTTAGCCCGAAGCTCATGGCGGGACTCGTACTATATCTGTCCCAAGCTTCTATGCTTGAATCTTGTCTGATACATGCATGACATTCCCGAAGGTCTCCTGTAAATACATGTGATAAGGCTTCGGGAAGTATAACACTCCTTTGGTGCGTGTTTTGGAGTTCCACAGCGAGAGATGACCCAAAGGTCCGTGCTGGATGTTTATGAGAGACGATAGTTTCGATATTCAGGGGTTAGGCGAAAGGCCCTTTTGTAGTCGTTTAATCGGGAAGACGAGGGCAATATCAATCAAAATTGGATAACGACAACACTATCTTTTTAGATAACATGAGATAAGTTGTATTCGAAGGAAGAGATCACTAGAGTGAGATAGTGTCCTGTATTTCTTTTCTGTGTGTTCCGTTTTGTTTGATGTTATGATTATTGTAGATGATTCATACCACAGTGTCTAGCACTGGTAGTGCGTGTGTTTTCGATAGCCAGTAATGATATTTGATATCATGATTCCTGACAGGTCTCCTCACGATCGAGCGACATATGATCGTCGTATGTAAATTGATATCGTGAAATTGTCGAGTGGGTGACCCCACTCAACCCCTAATACTATACATGGAATCGGAGTTAGGATGGAATTATTTGTTTCAAGACTTTAGTATTTTGATTTTAATTAACCCCGATGTATGGACAAGGTCATCAGAACTTACAGGTAATGCTCCTAAGGTCACATATGAATGTCTTTGGTTTGATTTGTATGAGAGAGAACGTTTTAGCTACTTTTTGGAAGGAAGGTTACTTTAGTAAGTGTACCAATTGCATTACAAACATATAGTACTTAAACGTTTTGTCGTTGGGAACATTACAAAAGTCCTAACATGGTTTCCTTGCTGCTCCTGTTGATGTGTTCATCACACTCCTCCTGTCCCTTCGTCATTCTTCTCAGTTGGACATTCTCTCTTGAAGTGTCCCGTTTCACCGCATAGGTAGCATACTGGGCCTACCTTGGTGTAGGTGATTGAAGGGAAGTGTTGGGTCGGGATCTTACAGAAACGGACGGTATGCCCTTTCCTGTTGTAGTTTTTATAGTGCATCTCCCGGCAAGCCCCATGGTGATGAAAGCCACATTTGTTGCACTTTGGGAGTGATCCCTCACATGGTCTGGCAGGCATTTGGGTGGCAGACCCCGAGGCTAGTGTCAAGGCATGTGTCATGACTGCTGTTGTAATGGTAGGGGCGGCCCTAGGTTGTTGTCTTTCAGTGTATCCTTGAGATTGGTGGCACTCTTTCATGTTCCAAAACTTTCTCTTCTTGTTCGTAGGTTCGTGGCCTGAGGTATTTTTGTTGGTAGGTACCCATTGTATTGTTAGTACCGTTTCCACCCCTGCTGACGTTGTTAGTATTGAAATGCACCATGACGGCTGCCAGGGCTTCCGTGACTGCAGCTTGAAAAGTAGCAGTGTCTATCTGCAGTGTTGGCGCCTTGCTACTTGGTTTGTTGCCTTTTGGTGAAGACATAGTTCTGTTTCATGACGAAAAACGACTTCGTTAGTGGAAATGATTGTCTTAAGTTCATCCTTACAATTTATATTTACGCATATAAAATTTTTCACATTACTGTACTATTCTTAGTGTTTCTGCTAACGCTCCCGAGATGGAGTTATGGCAGTAGGTAGGAGTAGGTTTCATACGGACGTTAATTTACTCCTCTTAGAATCATGTTTGTCCGAACACACTTGGCTGAGGAATTTTGATGGGATCCGGTGCATTAGTGCTGGAACGTTCGCACTCCATAGGTCTATGAAGAAGAAACTTCTCAACAAATGTTTAAAGGTGAGACGATAATGAGTTTTTAGAATGGTTATATGTCACGAGTTTTCTAACTAGGTTTACCTCATATCGATTTGTATCAAAGATCGGTTGTTTAGGGTGTTCTGAAAACAATTTATAACGAGATTCTTTGTATAATACACTCATGTATTTTAGTAGCTCTGTATCCAAGTGAAACCTTATACTTGACCCAAGCTAGGTCCTTATCACGACCTATTGATGTATGCTTAGTTATATAATTAAGGCTAGATAGTCCTTCGAGTCTGTTAGGTACATCCTAAGCCCATCTTGTTAATATGACTTTAGTAATCATGATTTTAGTGAAAATTTTGACCTCGATGCAGGTCTACTTCACATTTGTGCATGGGTGGGTTTTGATAGTAGATAGATTTCTCGATTAGTATGACCATTTAGTTTGTAGTGTCATGATTTTACTTACAATAGAGTAGCACCAGCGCATACTTAAGAAGCTAATTTACCAGGTCTGGTGAGCGGCATGAACTCTACTTATGATGATCCATCCCTTGTGATGCCTGAGGCAACGTCGATGCAATTTTGTAGCTTTGCCAATCAACGCTTGGCTACAATCCTCCTTTCTTTGAATGCTGTGTGTCCTACCCTGTTACTCTCTTTGAGTTGTGTAGAAATTTCATAATGTAAATTCTAGTACCCAAGGGAAAATTGAGTCAAACTGTTTGACTTGTTGACTTTGAGTTGACCGAAATTTGACAGTTGTCACAAGGCATTACCTTTATGGCACGAAGTGCAAACTTTTCACTAATCATAAGAGTCTCCAGCATCTCTTTAATCAGAAGGAATTGAATATGAGGCAACGACGCTGCCTGGAATTACTTAAGGACTACTACTGTGAGATACTTTATCACCCTGGTAAAGCAAATGTTGTTGCTGATGCTCTCAGTCGGAAAGTCAACCTTGAAAAGAAAAGGCCAAGAGCGTTGAGAATTGAGGTTGTCTCAATAATTTTGGAGAGTATAAAGAAAGCTCAGGAAGAAGATTTAGAGAAGAATGACCGAAAAGAAGAACGCTTGGGCAAAACATTAGTATTCGGTACAAACAACCAAAGGTTGAAGGTATTCCAAGATAGGATTTGGGGACCTAGGACAAGAGGAGTAAGAGATGTTCCGATGGAAGAAACTCACAAGACCATGTACTCGATTCATCCCGGCAGTATGAAAATGTATAGGGATTTAAAACCCTATTACTGGTGGCCAACGATGAAGCTCGATGTTGCTAAGTATGTGGCCGAGTGTGTGACATGTGCAAGGGTCAAGGCACAGCATCAGAAACCATATGGGAGTTTAGAACCTTTACTTGTACCCATGGGTAAATGGGAAGATATCAGCATGGATTTTGTGACTAAACTACCCAGAACAAAGAGCGGTCACGACATGATTTAGGTGGTCGTGGATCGTTTCACCAAGAGTGCACACTTCATAACAGCCAATGAAAAATGGTCTATGGATAAGCTTGCGAATGCTTACGTGAAGGAAGTTGTGAGACTTCACAGTGTTCCTCTAACAATTGTATCGGATCGTGATAGTCGTTTCACATCACGATTTTGGAAAAGTCTACAAGAGGAAATGGGTACCAAGTTGTGTTTAAGTACAGCTTACCATCCACAAACTGATGGTCAGAGCGAAAGAACAATACAAACAATTGAAGGTATGCTGAGAGCATGTACCCTGGAATTCCAAGGTAACTGGGATGAACATTTACCTTTAGTAGAATTTTTCTACAACAATAGTTTCCACTCAAGCATAAAGATGGCACCTTATCACGCTTTGTATGGACAGAAGCTGGAGAAAAGCAGTTTATGGGACCTGAGATAGTCCATCAGACTGCTGAAAAGTTAAAAGTGATTAAGGAAAGGATGTTAGCAGCTAAAGATCGTCAAAATAGCTATGCTGACAAGAAAAGAAAACCGATAAGATTCGAAGTTGGTGATTCGGTTTTGCTTAAAGTCTCACCATGGAAGGGACCTATAAGATTTGGTAAAAGAGGAAAGTTGAGTCGAAGGTTTATTGGACCATTTAAAGTTCTTTAGAGGATTGGGAATCAAGCTTACAAGCTAGAACTACCAGAAGAACTAGATGGTATTCATAACACTTTCCATGTGTTATTTAAGGAAGTTCACGGGAGATTTTCCCAACGTAATTCCAATATCTGAGTTAAGGTTGGATGAAAACAAGAGGTTAATCGAAGAACCGGAGGCAGTCGTTGACTGTAAGACTAAAAAGTTGCAACGCAAGATGGTCGATTTAGTGCTTGTGCAATGGAAACATACGAATGGGCCAAATCTCACCTGGGAAACGGAGAGTGACATGATGAGTCGCTACCCGCATTTGTTTGCTGATGTGTGATTCCGGGGACGGAATCATCCTAAGGGGGAGAGAATTGTAACGTCCGTGTTTCTGGGCTAAAAGCATTAATAACGTTGTAATATTCTAGTTCAACCTTTGAAACTCATTTTGAAGTAATAAAGAGGAATTATGTGAATATCATGTGAATTATATGCTTATTTGCTTAATTATTATGATTTAATTAATTAATAATGAAAATAAGCATTGAAAATAAATATTAGAAAAAGCCGATATCTTTTAATAAAGTTGTAGTGGCCGAAACAAGGATTCCGTAGATATAAAAAACACCAAAATCCGAGTTATAACGAAAAAGTTATGACTTGTCAAAGTTTCGCGATGGAACCGGCATGGCACCAGGAAGCGTAAAAAAAGTGAATTTACGATAAAGTGCTTTTTATCCTTAACAATCTAAACAAAAGTCATAGTATTCGTTAAGCCGAGAATTTTGATAAAAAGAACGTCCAAATCTAACTTCGTATGAGGAAGTTATGATTTTTCTAAGTTTTAGCAAAGCAGTAGACAGCTAAAAACTCGAATTTAAAATCGAGCGATATTTAGCCGACACAAATGAAACAAGAATCGAAGGTCTCGTTAATAGTAGTACAACGATAAAAAGACTAACGAAAACAGACGTCGGATGAAGAAGTTATGAATTTTTAACGGATTTTCCTGTCCCGGTCTGTTAAAAATAATAATATTAAAATTAAATTCAAAATTAGCCGATGAAGTCTAAACGAAAGTTGTAGAATATATTCCCTCCTACGCGTGCATATAAAGAACGTCAAAAACGGAGCTCATATGCGAAAGTTATGAAGTTTAGAAGTTTTGGGTGCAATTTTCGAAAAATTCGCATGAATAGGAGCCGACCATGTCACCCTCGCGTCGTGTCCGAAGCTGCTGCGTCACCGAGTTGTGGCCAAGTCCGGATCTGATGCGTGTCCCATTCTCCTCAGACCGAAGCCTCAGCCAATCAGAGGTTGCCTCGTGGCCTTCGCATCTTCCGACGCGCCTCCTACACCTCGCCTCCGTGTCTCGTCCTCGCACCAACCACCTATCCCTCTCGCATCCGAGCCACGTCTCCGCTCCGTGTTCGAGCCTCGCAGCCGCTACATGGAGCCTTCTCAACCAATCAGTCCTCAGTCTCGCACCCTATAAATAGGGGGGCTGCGAGATCTCCCGGCTAGAATTAGAAAAATGTCATTTTTCACCCCTAAACTTATATTTTGACTATTTTGACTTCCCCCGAAGCCCCGGTATCATTTTTAAAGCCCGGAATACGTCCCGAATTGCCCGAAGACCCGGAAAACTTTATCTTTTCGGTTTTGAAGCTCCAACCCTTGCAGAGCCCGGCTTCTCAATAAAACTCCTGGTTTTTATCAAAAACGATCATTTTAGGGAACGAATTGCTGCCCGATTATCATCAAATCAAGTGAGTGTATAGTCACTTTCATCTTACACATAGATATGAAGTATTTTCTATAAAATACGTGCTATTTGTAATTATATGGATTGCTTATTTGAGATGACTGTTGAATAAATGTTTTATACAAGTTATAAACTATATATGTATTTTATCTACAAATATGTTGGGTAAAACATGGGTAGACGAAATTGTTGATGTGTGTTAAAATGATGAGAGGCCTCGATGTTGTTGTTGTTCCAGTCATCTAGCGAAGTATGGATGACGACCACAGACTCTTCTAGGCAGTCTAGTGGAACGCTAGCAGGCTCGCAGCATGTAGGTGTTTGTGGACTTGATGTTCACCGGTGTACTCCATCCCCCTCATGGTTGCCTTACGGACATATATGGCTAAGGAATCCCCTTAGCAGTAAAGTCCATCCCGATGATAAAATCCTTAGACTAGGTCCCTTTTATAGGTGTTTAGGGACGTAACGTGAGGATAACGGGAATGGATAATCAGGGTTATTGTTGGTTTGATAAAATTAATAAATTTATTGTTGATCAATGAAATTAATAAATTTATTATTATTTGTGGGTTGAAAACCATATATGCTCACCAGGCTCCCAAGCTTGACCCACTCAGCTTTCTGTTTTACAGGTAGTGGACCCAGAGCATAATTTGGATGATGATGATGGATTTTTGGATTATAGGCTAGTAGTTGTAAATAACTGTTGTAAGGCTTATAGTGTACTGTTTATGCTTTTGATCTGTATCAAACATGACATCCCGAGTCTTTTTAATGAAATACATTTCTACGGAAATGCTTTAATAAATCTTTATCATATTTTTATTTTGGGAACAAATTCCGCTACACTTTTATGTAAAATATTACTCTGATTTTCAAACAAGCATAAATAAAAATCGGTCTTTTCTGGCCGCGAAATTGGGGATGTCACACAGTCAATGTTGCAACCACCCAAGTTCCCTCCACACCACATGCTCCAGTCTCATCCACTCCAAGCACCCCTAGGCAGTACTCCGGAAATCTCCCAAAGTGTAACAAGTGCAATCTACATCACAATGGCGAATGCAGGGAGATGCATTGTACCAGTTGCAGTCAAAAGGTTCACACGGAAAAATAATGCATGAGCTATCCTCCCCAGAACCAGAAGTAGGGAAACAACAACAACAACAACAACAACAACAACAACAGCACCAACAATAGCGGCAACAACGCGGGGCCAAAACACACCTGTTATGGATGTGGAAAGACTGGGCATTTCCTTCGAAACTGTCCCAATATCAACAACCATGGTAATGGAGGAGCAGGGAGAGTGCTGACCATGGGTCAAGGAGAAGCGGTTCAGGATCCCGTTGTTGTCACTGGCACGTTTCTCCTAAACCACACATATGCATGCATCCTATTTGATACCGGGGCAAAACGAAACTTTGTGAGTAATAAATTCAAGCACTTGCTAAAATAACAACCCCAGAAGCTCAATGAAACCTTTACGGTGGAAATGGCTAATGGAAAAATAGAATCCAATGGGGAAATCTACATAGGATGTACCCTGACCTTAAATCATCACATCTTCCAAATAAACTTGATGCCTGTAAACATTAGGAGTTTTGATGTGATTATCGACATGGATTGGTTAAGCCCCCACCATGCTGAAATTATGAGTCACGAGAAGGCCGTTCGCCTTCACCTCCAAATCACGAAACCCTAATTATATATGGAGACAAATCTAGTGCGAACCTTCATCTTATCTCGTGCATGAAGGCACAGAAGTATCTACGAAAGAAAGACTTGACGTTTCTGGCTCACGTAGTGGATAAGTCCAAGGCGGAGGTCAACATTCGGGACATCCCCGTGGCTTGCGATTTCCCAGATGTCTTTCCCAAAGATCTTCTGGCGATACCCCCAGAAAGACAAGTTGAGTTCCGAATTGATCTTGTTCCAGGAGCTACACCAATCGCCAAATCGCCCTATAGTTTGGCTCCTGCGGAGATGCAACAACTGTCCAGCCAACTTAGCGAGCTTTTGAACAAAGGCTTTATTCGACCCAGCTTCTCACCTTGGGTAGCTCCGATTCTCTTTGTCTAGAAAAAGGAAGATTCCTTTAGGATGTGTATTGACTACAGGGAACTAAATAAGCTCACTATCAAAAATCGCTATCCACTTCCACGAATCGACAATCTATTTGACCAGCTCCAAGGAGCAAGTTACTTCTCTAAGATAGATCTGCGATCCGGATACCACCAACTCAAGGTCCGGGAAGAGGATATCCCCAAAACCACTTTCTGAACTCATTACAGACATTACAAATTTTTTGTAATGCCCTTCGGTCCAACGAATTCTCGTGCCACATTCATGGACTTGATGAATCGAATCTGCCGACCTTTCCTCGACAATTTTGTCATTGTTTTCATCGACGATATCCTAGTCTATTCTCGAAGCGAAGAGAAGCATGGCCAACATCTCCGGCAAATCTTGGAAACCGTACGAACCAAAAAGTTATACGCAAAACTCTCTAAGTTTGAGTTCTGGCTCCGTAGTGTGAACTTTTTAGGTCACGTTATTAGTCAAGAAGGGATACATGTAGACCCTTCTAAGGTCAAATCCATTGAAGGATGGGCAATTCCAACGACACCCACGAAAATTCGTCAATTTTTAGGTCTCGCAGGATATTACAGGAGGTTCATTCAAAACTTCTCCAAGACAACCAAGCTACTTACCATGCTTACACAAAAGGGCATGCCGTTCGAATGGACAGAGAAGTAAGAAGTTGCCTTTCGAACCCTGAAGCAAGCTTACTGTAGTGCACCCGTACTATCATTACCAGAAGGAACAGAGGACTTCGTGGTTTACTGTGATGCATCAAATCAAGGGTTAGGTTGTGTACTCATGCAACGTGGGAAGGTGATTGCATATGCATCTAGACAATTAAAGAAGCATGAGGTGAATTACACCACTCATGATCTCGAGTTGGGAGCTGTGGTCTTCGCCTTGAAGATTTGGAGGCACTACCTTTATGGTACAAAGTGCACCATTTTCACTGACCACAAGAGCCTTCAACACATTTTAAATCAAAAGGATTTAACCATGAGGCAGCAAGATGGGTTGAGCTGCTAAACGATTACGAGTGCGAAATCAAGTACCACCCTGGCAAGGCTAACATGTTAGCCGATTCCATGAGTCGAAAAGAATACTCAAATCGTTGTGTGAAGACTCTTTCAATAACCATTCAATCCCATCTGTCCTCACAAATCAAAGCTGCCCAGTTCGATGCTATGAAGATGGAAAACAAAACAAGTAAAGCGTTACGTGGAATGGAAAAGAATTTCGAAGTTAAGGAGGATGAAGCATATCATTTCATGAACGAAATTTGGATTCCTAAACTTGGGGGATTTAGAGAAGTAGTCATGAATGAAGCCCACAAGACACGATACTCCATCCATCCGGGTTCAGATAAAATGTACTTGGATATCAAGCAGCATTATTGGTGGCCTAACATGAAGGCATAAATTACTTCTTACATTAGCAAGTGCCTCACTTGTGCTAAAGTGAAGGTAGAATATTAGAAGCCCTCGGGATTATTACAACAACCACTAATACCCGAGTGGAAATGGGAAAGGATTACTATGGACTTTGTGACCAAACTACCCAAAACAATAGATGGTTTAGATACCATATGGGTAATAGTTGACAGGTTGACAAAAACCGCTCATTTCCTGCAAATAAAAGAGTCATACAAGATGGAACGACTGACAAGAACCTATATCAAGAAAATCGTGAGACTCCATGGAGTACCAATATCTATCATCTCAGATAAAGATAGTAGGTTTACTTCACGCTTTTGGCAATCGCTTCAGAAAGCTATGGGAACACAACTTGACATGAGCACTGCTTACCACCCAAAAACGATGGCCAAAGCGAGCGAACCATTCAAACACTTGAAGATATGCTTCGTGCATGTGTGATAGATTTTGGAAGGTCGTGGGATACCCACTTTCCTTTAATCGAGTTCTCATACAACAATAGTTATCACTCAAGCATCAAAGTTGCTCCATTTCGAGGCATTATATGGGCGTAAATATAGATCACTGTTGTGTTGGGCTGAGGTAGGTGACACTCATCTAGCCAAAGGAAAGACCCCAAGCAATGCATTAACAAGACCGGAAATATTACACGAAACTACAGAGAAGATAATTCAGATCAGAGCTCGACTGCAAGCATCACGAGACCGACAGAAGAGCTACGCTGATAAACGGAAAAAGCCCTTGGAATTTCAAGTCGGGGATCGGATGTTGTTAAAAGTATCTCCCTGGAAATGAGTGATTTGTTTTGGGAAACGGGTAAAATTAAACCCATGATACATTGGACCCTTCGAGATGCTTGCTCGAATCGGTCCAGTGGCTTATAGACTGCAGCTACCTGCTGAGCTCAGTAGTGTACACCTCGTGTTCCATGTTTCCAATTTGAAGAAGTGTTTATCTGAAGAGACTCTCGTCATCCCGTTGGAAGAGATCGAAATCAACAAGAATCTCATGTTCGTGGAAGAACCCATCGAGATCATGGACAGGGAGGTGAAGCGTACTAAGCAAAGTCGCATTCCAATAGTGAAGGTTAAATGGAACGCGAAACATCGACCGGAATTCACCTGGGAACGCGAAGACCAAATGAAGCATAAGTACCCTCACCTATTCTCACATTCTCAAATCTAGCTTCAAGAAGAATTTCGGGACGAAATTCTCTCTAACGGGGGGATGATGTCACAACTAGGAATTCTGATGCTTTGTAAACATTGAACAATGATAACAACGTGATTGAAACTTGAAAACATGTATGATGTTTATGCAATGACAAAAAAATTCCATCAAACACTATATACAACACTCAAATAGTCGACACAAGGTTGGAAACCCTAGAAATCCCGATTTAAGTCCAATATGGACTAGGATTTCCTTATTGGGCGTAATGGGCCAATAAGCTTCCAATTTAACTATATTGGGATTATAACTCTTAAATAGGCTCTAGTTGGACCCACTTTCATGAGACATAACCTTTTTGGGCCTTATAAGCCTAAAATGGACTAGTTTATCTTTAATGGGCCTTATTAGGCCATAACAAATCCAAATAGCTTTAATGAACTCAAATCTTATTTGTGCCTCCTGTAACCCAATTACATGCTTAAGGGACTCTCAATGACAACTACATGTTGTTGGGCCTTAGTGGCCTACTAGTATTGCTAGTAAGGTCCAAATAAATCATATGCGAAATAGGCCAACGTGTCCTTCGTATACTCGACAGCCTTATATAACAAACGTGATTAGTAGGACCTCATGGTCCTCTTCTCCTCGTCTGTTAGGCTTACTGTCTATTCA
Source organism: Lactuca saligna (assembly GCF_052625555.1). Taxonomy (NCBI): domain Eukaryota; kingdom Viridiplantae; phylum Streptophyta; class Magnoliopsida; order Asterales; family Asteraceae; genus Lactuca; species Lactuca saligna. The sequence goes on from NC_136420.1 coordinate 141,077,449, forward strand.
AGTAAACAAAAACCAGGTCCATAATCAAGGTTAATCAAATTCATTTGGATTAAGTGAGTAATAACGGGCGACACCAATAAGTGTTGGTCGTAGTCTGTAGTTATAATCAAAGTCTCCTGGAGGGAGAGCGAGAGTTTGTATATAGATCTATAAGGGGGTGACTCCCCCACACCTCAGCTGTTCGCTATAGTTAGACTCGGCCAGTCTAGGGTGACAAAAATTTAAGATCAATTTCCGGCGTTCAAAATAATTCCAAGACAGACAAACTAGTCATTATCATGCATTGTTATAACGACTCACAAAATAAATCCAATACTATCTAAGTAATCAAGGGAATTCATAATTATTCGTTGTGACAGTATAATAATTCGAAATAATCATACTATTTTTATCGGAAAACATGGGTTTTTCGGGGAAATCAACATTTTTTTTTTCATTTGTACTTTCAATAACTATAATGTAAAACTTCTCATATATACACGTTTTTAAATCATTCATGCATAAACATATGGATCTTCACACTTTTGTATAAACAATTGTCGTTTCAGAAAATATCAGATTTTCTGGGTTTTATAAACTACACAAAGCATTTTCATACCAAACCTGTTTATGAACTCACCAACATTCTATTTGCTGACTTTTTTCAAAATAACTTGTATGCTCAGGTAATAGATAAACCGAAGGGCAATAACAAGTGTGTTAGAATGTTATGTTTTGAAAACTCTCAAACAACTTATGCTTTGGATATGTAATATTTAAACAATGTAATTGATGTGAAAACTCTCAAAAGGATTTAACCATGAAAACTCTCAAACAACTTATGCTTTGGATATGTATTAATGCATGGTGATGTTTATGTTATGTTTCATGTATATTCATTATGATGACATTTCAATTTAAGTCACGCGATCCCTCGGACGTTTCCGCCGTGTGGTTCGGTGGTGTGACAAATAGACATGTATCGAACACAGGGAACAAAATGTTTAGCTAATTTTTATCTCTTACTAACTAAATTACTAATACTTTAAGAAAAAGCGTTAGTTTTGAAAGACTATAAACTTAATTAACACAACTAAACTAACTATCAACTATTAAGCCAAATATTAAACTAAAGCAAGAAGCACAAAAGACGAATTAAACCAAGGTAATTGAGAGAATTTCATTTAGCTTCGGATTTACTTGCTATTATCGTTGATTTATTGAAGTGCAATGGATTATCGTTTCATTGGTTACTGATTCCTAAAATGACTAGGTTAATGTTCACTAATTCTAATCCTTTAGCAAACAAACTTATTCATACAGTGATTTGGTGGATAAACTAACAAGCTTACTAGTATTCGGTTTGAGTTAATTTAGACTTATAACAAATTGATTAATTTGGTTTATTAGCTCAATTCAATATATGATTGGTCTTCATATATTAGCTCCTAAAATTATTTACCCACTTTTTTTATCTAACCCTAGGTTTTGTTCAAAACTCTACTTCTACAAATTTTCAATTCATACAAAAGTCGTAAGATTCAAGTTCAATTAAGAAACACGGTCACACAAACTTAATTAAACTCAACAATAAATAGAGAAACAAGTTATCATAAGCATAGAAGGTTATTTAATAAGCTAAATCAACAAATAACCAATAAAGCTAAATCAAACCATAATAAGTCAAGCAACCCTACACTAAAATAAAGTTATAGGGTTTTCGCCCATGATTTTAGCAATCAAACACATAAAAACGAAAGACATTATAATAGACATAATTAAACCGAAGTAGAAAGTCGTAATTTTGAGTTATATTGTCTTAATACTCCCAATTCCCAAGATATAGTCTATTTCTTCACTTCCAAGCTTTAGAATAGATCCTTGGCGTTTAAAAGTCGAAAGTATCTTCTAGAAAATATTTTAATTTCGGAGGAGAATGGCATGTATATATAGTTTCCCCCAAAACAGATCACCACGTCGTGGTCTTCTTTGTTATCCTGTATTCAACAAGACTCCTTAATCAATTGGGAAAGTCCAAATTGTCATGTCGTGGAAAAGTCACCACGACGTGGAGAGTGCATTTTTCTTCTTCTTCTTCTTCTTCTTCTTCTTCTTCTTTTAAATCTTCATTCAAACTCCTAGCTTCCAGCTTCCAACTTCCTTTTCGTTCCAAACATGTCTTTTACCCATACAACACAATACATAGCAAATTAAGTATCTTTTGTTCTATAAAGGACATAAAAATAATTAGAAATATTAAGATATGATGTAGAATTATATGTATAGACATATATATATATATATATATATATATATATATATATATATATATATATATATATATATATATATATATATATATATATATATATATATATATATATAATGAAACGGATATAGGTGGTACCAGTGGTGGCGAGGATGATGTGTTGGATATAATGTGCAAGATACAATCAATTTATTGTACTACTAATTGTCTAATTATAAATGAGCTAAATGGGTCACACACTAAAAGTTATAAAATAGATATGAAAATAAATAATATATTTATTAGATAAATTATTATTAATTATAACCTAAAATATTGTACCGTTACCATTTATCTAGAAACAAATTATAACTCATTAATCATCTTAAGAATTTGGATTAGAAGAATTGAATCCAAATCATAGGATGTTAAAGTGCAGAAGATGGTTAAGTATCGTTATTTTTGTAACTTCCTTTGATGCTCTAATTTCAAATCTTTCAAGATATCTTCAAGTATACATCATATTCATTTCCAACCTTAAAAAACCCCACTCTAAGGCCCGAGTTTTTTACCTTTTAAGTGCAAAATTAAGAAGAAATATCTTAAAAATTCATATTCATATTGTTTGTTTGCATCTTATTTTTTACTTCTTCAAGTTCTAAATGCCTCTTAAATTTTCAGATATTAAACTAAGTCTAAATTTTAAAAAAACACAAGCTTTGCTATTGTGCCCTAAACAATCGACAAACACCTTCACCAAACTAGCGCATCCTCTTCCTCTTCATTCAGTGTGTGAGGTTCTTCCCTTCACTAGGTTCTCCGATGACACCGCCGCACCCCAACACCGTTGTCGCCTCCTCAAACGATGATGCCGCCTTCGTCTTCGATGTTTCAGGTGAGTTTCTTCCTTCTTTCCTCCCAAACTTGATAAGTTTACTATTTTTATGAATTGTTTGTTCTACAAATCGATGGTGCATCCCCATTAAAATCGAGTATTAGATTTTTCTTTTCTTCTTCATCTAAAAATTGAATTCAATATGTTAGGGTTTTTTTTTTTTTTTTTTTCAAATGTGGTATGATTTTGTCGATTTTTATGTTCAAATCAAATTGTTTTTATGTTTTGGTTGGTGGAAATTAGATTTGTTGTTGATGTTATACTGAAATGTTGATGTTGAAATCAGATATGTTAATGGACGAGAATGCGAATACATGGCTAATTTGAGTGACCATATTGAAAATCAATTGGGATCAAATTAAATTGTAGGATTTTATTTGGATTTAAGTATGATTTTTTGGGTTTAAAAATATTTATGTTTGATTTGGATTTGTGTTTAATTTTAATTTATGCCAAATTTGGATTGTATATGAGGTTTATATATATATTTTTTTATAATTATGTTAAAAAACTAATTAGGTTATTTTATAAACAGACACTTGAATTCAATAAAAAATAAAATAGAAGGGTAAAATGATAATTTTTATTGCATAGAAATTCAGAAGTCCCAACCAAACAACAAATAAAACATTCAAAATCTTAAAATTCTATATCATCTTAAAAAATTCAGATACTACCAAATAACCTTATATCTTCTTATATCCTCCAAATTGTATCCAAGGAATAGGGGAGGGAGTTTGAGGTTTATCTTCTTATCTTTGGTATATTGGCACATATAGTCCCTCAATTCCATCTTTTCATCGCTTGGCACCAAAATGACATTAACTAATGACTTAGCTATTATATTTACAAAATCAACCCTTATTAACTCATTTATTGACAAATTAAATCCAAAATGGAATTAATTCAACTCTTAATTTTCTAGACTTTGACTAAGTTTTCATATTTTAACATTTTTTTAAAACAACTTCTATTTTAACAAGTAACGTTATTAAACTTAATCGTTAATGATTATTATTTATAGTTAGACTTATTTGTTTATCTAATTTAACTAAATTTAAAAAGTACCCATAAACGTAGGGTGTTGCATTATTAGCTCAAAGGAAAATATTCATAGGTCTGAAAACGATGTAGAAAATATTAAGGTGAAATCTAAAGATTATCTTCTTTTTTAATAAAATAAAATTTATTTATTTATCTATCTATTTATCTATACTTATAAAAAAAGATATTTTTATTTGTGCCATATATATTTGAAACCTCCATGACATTATAATGTTTTTCTAATAATTATTATAAATTGATTAATAATGTTAAATTAAAGTAAAAACTAATTTCTAATCATAAAATAACTAAACTATAATATTAAGATATTATATTTTACTTCAATTTAAAAAATTATAATTTTAACTTTTTAATCTACCATAATAAATAAGAATAATTTTGCCACATGTTCACTTCTCCTTCGTTTTGATACTTGTCATTTTTAGATTTTTTTGAATTATTTAATATCCACTTGTCATTTTTATAATTTTTTTCTTTTTTATTCAAATCTCAAATGCCACCTCATATTAATTAATTTTATAAATATATTCATTAATATACATAATTACTTTCTATTTTTGAATTCCTTTTTCTATTAATATATTAATTAATGTATATGTATATTAATGTAGATAGTACATTGCATTTGTGAATTCATATTAATTAATTTTATTAGTATAGATTAATTAAGACCAAATTATATAAATAGTACATGCAGTTTACCAAAATGTCACAAACTCAATCGCTACTTATTATTATTATTATTTTTTTTTAAGAAAATGGTCTTTGCGGTTACCAAAATTTTCAAATACGACAACATATTTAAAACTAATAAATTAACTATAAAGTATTGGGTGTGAAACTCGTGTATTACACGAGTTTATTAAAAAAAAATTGGTAACCACAAAGACCATTTTCATAAAAAAAAAATAATAAGTAACGATTGAGTTTGTGACATTTTTGTAAACCGCATGTACTATTTATATAATTTGGTCTTAATTAATCTATACTAATAAAGTTAATTAATATGAATTCACAAATGCAATGTACTATCTACATTAATATACATATACATTAATTAATATATTAAAAGAAAAATGAATTCAAAAATAGAAAGTAATTATGTATATTAATGAATATATTTATAAAATTAATTAATATGAGGTGGCATTTGAGATTTGAATAAAAAAAGAAAAAAAACTATATAAATGACAAGTGGATATTAAATAATTCAAAAAAAAATCTAAAAATGACAAGTGTCAAAACGAAAGAGAAGAGAACATGTGACAAAATTATTCTTATTTATTAGGGTAGATATGTTGTCGTATGTGTACAATTGTCAATTTATGATTGTATGCAAAATAGTTAGATTATAAATTTTAATATAAATGGTTAACTTAAATCAAAATTTCAGTTAAACTTGAAAAAAATCGAGAGACTGTTTTATAAATATTTAAAAGTTATAAATTATAGTGTTAAACATAAATTGTAATCTTACGTTAACAAAAAAAACATGAAAATGTTTTTTATAATCATTAAGAATTTTCAAATAAGTAGTTTAAAAATAAATTATAATTTTGCCACGTGTTCACTTCTCCTTCGTTTTGACACTTGTTATTTTAGATTTTTTTGAATTATTTAATATCCACTTGTCATTTTTATAATTTTTTTTCTTTTTTATTCAAATCTCAAATGCCACCTCATATTAATTAATTTTATAAATATATTCATTAATATACATAATTACTTTCTATTTTTGAATTCCTTTTTCTATTAATATATTAATTAATGTATATGTATATTAATGTAGATAGTACATTGCATTTATGAATTCATATTAATTAATTTTATTAGTATAGATTAATTAAGACCAAATTATATAAATAGTGCATGCAGTTTACCAAAATGTCACAAACTCAATCGCTACTTATTATTATTTTTTTTTTTTATGAAAATGGTCTTTGTGGTTACCAAAATTTTCAAATACAACAACATATTTAAAACTAATAAATTAACTATAAAGTATTAGGTGTGAAACCTGTGTATTACACGAGTTTATTAAAAAAAAAATTGGTAACCACAAAGACCATTTTCATAAAAATAATAATAATAATAATAATAAGTAGCGATTGAGTTTGTGACATTTTGGTAACCGCATGTACTATTTATATAATTTGGTCTTAATTAATCTATACTAATAAAGTTAATTAATATGAATTCACAAATGCAATGTACTATCTACATTAATATACATATACATTAATTAACATATTAAAAGAAAAATGAATTCAAAAATAGAAAGTAATTATGTATATTAATGAATATATTTATAAAATTAATTAATATGAAGTGGCATTTGAGATTTGAATAAAAAAAGAAAAAAACTATATAAATGATAAGTGGATATTAAATAATTCAAAAAATCTAAAAATGACAAGTGTCAAAACGAAAGAGAAGAGAACATGTGACAAAATTACTCTTATTTATTAGGGTAGATATGTTGTCGTATGTGTACAATTGTTAATTTATGATTGTATGCAAAATAGTTAAATTATAAATTTTAATATAAACGGTTAACTTAAATCAAAATTTCAGTTAAACTTGAAAAAAATCGAAAGACTATTTTATAAATATTTAAAAGTTATAAATTATAGTGTTAAACATAAATTGTAATCTTACGTTAACAAAAAAAACATGAAACTGTTTTTTATAATCATTAAGAATTTTCAAATAAGTAGTTTAAAAATAAATTATAATAAAAATAGTTAAAAGTAATATTATATAAAAAATTATAATGTTATCTTTAAAAACAAGGGGAAATGACATAAATGCCCTACGAACTATCTAGGGTTTATCCATTGAGTCCTTAAAGTTTTTTTGGACTTTATAGGTCCCTAAACTAGGATATGATCTGTTATTTTAGTCACTGTCAACCTATAATAGCCGGTTCAGTGACCTTTTAGACCAAAAAAACTCACATTGTGCTTCTATAAAGCCAAAAAAACAAGTTCGGGGATCAATACAAATTGAGTGTGAATCAACTTTAGAAGAAAATGAGAGTTTTTTTATTCTAATTGATCCCCGAACTTATTTTTTTGGCTTTATAGGGGTACAATGTGAGTTTTTTTGGTCTAAAAGGTCATTGAATTGGCTATTATATGTTGACAGATACTAAAAGAGCATGTTATATCCTAGTTTAGGGACCCATAAAGCCCAAAAAAAACTTTTGGGACTCAAATGGTAAACCCTAGAAAGTTCGTAGGGCATTTGTGTGATTTTCTCTAAAAACAATGTTTGTTGTTTTAAATAATTACAATCAAATAAACTAACAATATTCATCAAATAAATTTTAAAAATATTAAATTTCTGAAATCAAATTATAATAGTTAAGAGTTTTCAAATATGTTATTTTAAATAACTTATAACAACAATAGTTAAAAGTAATATTATATACAAACATTATATTGTTACATTAAATAAAAACGATGTTTGATGTTTAAATAATTATAATGATAGAAATTAAAATCTTAAAAAATAAGCTTTTTAAAATTAATTAATTATAATAACTATAAATATCATTAAATCATATATTATATTTGATTTTATTAATGACTAACCTGCATGTAAAGTCTATTGAAACAATTAAGATTATAGAATTTTAAAAGATATCTGTAATATCATATAATTCAAAACAAATTATATTTATATCAACTTATTATATGATTTATTATATAAAAGCTAACAACAACATAATTTATATATATATATATATATATATATATATATATATATATATATATATATATATATATACACACACAACGATTTCAAATATATTATTATATTCTTCAACCTACGGGTATTCGCCTCGTATATACATGTTATTTATGGTTGTTGCTAATAAGACATCCTTTGGACACCCCATTGATCACTTTTTAAAAAGTCAACTTATAATTAACTATTTCTAATCAACTTTTTCGGAAAACAATGCAATTTCAACCAATAAAATTATTTCAAAATTAAATTAGTTTGTCTATATGGTAAAATGAAGTGTCTTTTTAACCAAGCCCATCATTTATAGGTCTACTTTATGTTAGTTGCTACTAAAGTCTGGTAAAATCACAGTTTTAGACATGACATGCATTTGTAACATCCTCTTTTAAGGCAAACTTAAAATATTATTAAAATATTTATTTAAATAAGAAAAATAATAGCTAAAACAATAATATATACAGCTTTTGCATGTCATCGGGTGCAATACAATTTCGTTCTTTTAACACACTCTGGTATACTTTGTAATGCACTTGTTTTTTGAAGTGGTATAAAATATATAATCAAGTGTGAAACATATGTACCATGTGTGTCTCATTTTTCAAGGGACATAAGGGAGCAAAACAAATCTTTTTTTTCACTTGGCAAGATAAAAAAAATTCTTCATTAGAGTCAAGTGCATCTTTCATGTGAAATATTCTAAAGCTTGTATGTGTTAACTGTTGATTTCAATCTAAAATTGACTAATTAGCAAACAATCACACATTAGAGAGAAAGCGAAGCACACTGTAAAAAACATAATATGCTAAAATATTGATAATTCGCTTTGAGGGAGAAATCAAATTCAATTGAATACAGGCTCGTCCCAGAAGGTGAACGATATGGACGATCGTCCAGAACCTATCTTTTAAAGAAATTCAATTTTTTTTAATGGAAATCCTTATATTTAGATGATAGTACAAATAATTTTCTTTTAATTATTGATTTATTATAAAAAATTGATGATATTTGTATATTTTAAAGATCTATTTTTTTCTCTCTCTGATCCAAAATATATTTGAAACGGTCCTGATTGAATCCTAACTAAACTCAACAAAATATAAGATATTATAGTATGAGATGTTTGATTATATAATTACTACCTTTTTCATCTCATTTTCTCTCTCTCTCTCTCTCTCTCTCTCTATATATATATATATATATATATATATATATATATATATATATATATATATATATATATATATATATATATATATATATATAACCACACACACTATCTTACAAACCGTAGAAACTACTGATAAAAAATTTTAAATTTTTTATTAAGATAATAGGATATAAGTTTTTTTTTTAAACTATTATATTGATTATTTAAAATTAAAATATATATTTTTTTGAATATCCAATATGGACATTCAATATAATATGAATTAATATATGGTTTGTTTGTAGTGTGATTAGCTTACAAAACTAAATCATTTATAACCGGAAGTTCAAAAATAAAGATAAGTAACTTATCAATTGCTAAATAAATTGAATCGAAATAAATGCTATATAAATTAAAGGGCAGAATAACCAGAAATTAAAAGGAATGAAAGATAACAGTGTAAATTCATATTTGATGAAAAACGATATGTGAAGTGTCATGCGGACAATTGGATTCTGATATATATATATATATATATATATATATATATATATATATATATATATATATATATATATATATATATATATATATATATATATATATATATATATATATATATATGGAAGGAGGTATGAATAATAACTTTTTTAAACTTAATTCATATTTGATGAAAAACGATCTGTGAAGTGTCATGTGGAAAATTGGATATATATATATATATATATATATATATATATATATATATATATATATATATATATATATATATATATATATATATATATATATATATATATATATATATATATATATAATAACTTTTTTAGACTTAAGAGTTTGACCATATTATTTTTAGCTTATTTTTAGCTGTTGGGAATTTTAGTCCCTTTTAACTTTAGATATTGACCACAATAATTTATTGAGATTGTCCATTTTAGTTCCAGCCTCTCTCTCAAAGTTTGCCCACAATAAAAGAATTCCACAGTCATCATACATACCACACGTTTTTCTATCACCTATTCCACCTGCTTACCATTAACTGTACATGGTTTTCACCCTCCAATTTACCTCTATCTTTGTTCCATATTTTCTGTGGTTTTCGTCAAACCTCGATTTCTCGATTTTGTGTCTTCCCTGATATAGGTTTCGATGACAGTGCCTCCATCACAGCCTCTGTGGAAGAAGTAGGAAACGATCATTTACAAATTGTATTTTTCCTTTGATATTACTAGGGCTTTCTTACTTTTGATCAGGTTACAAGTTGTTAAATGATTGGAGAATTAGAGCTAGAAGCGAGGGGTTTGGAAAACCCTAGCGATTTAGATCATCTGCTTCCGAGTCACCAACACATTGATTCTGAATCATCGTCATCGTCGTTCCCATCATTGTGTGCTGCGAGTTCTGTTGATGTAATAGATGAAGATGTAGAAGAAGGTTCGATAGCTACCTGTCGTATTTTCCTTGAGTGTAACTGAGAGGAAGGTGAATGCTTTTAGCTTTACTTGTACTTATCTGATAACTACTGAAGATATTATGTTGCGTTATTGGGCCCATGTTATTTAGTCTGTTTTGTACTCACGGTTTGGGCTTGTCCAACCGTTTTTGTCTTTTTAGGGTTTAGTATATAAGGTGCACTCATGCATCCTTATCGAGTACGCTTTTTATAATTATCATATTAATTGTATTGCAAACCCTAGCACAACTCTACAGAGGATGTTCTTAATCGAGCTCTTCTAAAGTGTGACTATATTTTAATCATTCGACATACGGATTGATTTATTGCGTGTTCTTGTGTTTTTCATTCTTATTTATTTACATATTAAAGATATAATCGATCTAAATAGTTTATATCTCATCAATTGGTATCAGAACAGGAGATTGTGTAATCCATACGCATCTTTTCTGTTGAAGAAGGTGTAACATCCCCAAAATCACAGCCAGAAAAGACCGGTTTTTGTTTATACTTTATTTCAAAATCAGAGTAACCTTTTAATAAAAGAGTTGCAGAATTTGTCCCAAAACAATAATATGATAAAGAGTTATCAAAAGCATTTCCTTAGAAATGTATTTCATTAAAATACTCGGGATGTCATGTTCGATACAGTACATAAGTATAAACAATACAATATAATCCTTACTACATTATTTCATATCTACAGGCCTATATCCGTAATCCCTCATCCCAACACATCACAACTATGCTCGAGCGCTACTACCTGTAATACATAAAACTAAGTGGGTCAGGCTTGGGAGCCTGGTGAGCACATAGGGTTTTCAACCCACAATAAATAAGTTTATTAATTTCATCGACCAACAATAACCCGATTACCCGTTCCCGTTATCCTCACATTACGTCCCTAAACACCTATCATAAAGGACCTATCCTAAGGATCATCATCGGAATGGAAACTACTGCTAAGGGGGTTCCTCATCAATAAATTTCCTAAAGGCAACCATGATGGGGATGGATTACACTGGTGAACACATCGTTCAAAACACCTACAGGTTGCGAGCCTGCCAGCGTTTCATTGGACTGTTTAGAAGAGTCCGTGGTCGTCATCTATACTCCACTAGATGACTGGATCAACAACAACAACATCAAGGCCTATCATCATTTTATCACACATCACCTATTACATCTACCCATGTTTTTGTTGGATTAATGTCTAAGTCCATAACTATATTTGGTATGTACTTGACCCGATCTGACATGGTCCATTTGGGTTGCACTTCACTGACACAATTTATATGGATAGTCTTTTGAGAATAGTATATTTATGATTAATATTAATATATTATAAGTTCTAATATATTAATATGAAATCATATTATTTAATTAGTATTGATCAAGAATTAATTTAGAATTAATTAAGTGATCAAAATGAACTAATTAAATATGGACTCTTATATATATATGGAATGGGCCAAGTTCATTTAGGTTGGGTTAAGCTTTCATGGATAGTCGATGGAGTGTTTAACCCAAGGATCATATGAATTGAAAGGTCATGGGTTTAACCCTAGTCTCCATACTATATAAAGATGTCATTGGTTGGTGGAATTGGCACTAGTGTGGTACACTAAGAAGGGCTAGCTGATTTCACTGGAGAGAACAAAGTATCCATATTCTCTAAAGTCTTCCAAGGTGTTTTGGTGATTTGTGATTCCACTTGAGGCTTCCACACTATTGGGGATATGCTCTTAAAGCTTGAAGACATCAAGCTACATCAAAAGGTATGTCATCTAACTAGTACTTTGTAGTATAAGAACTTCATAATATGCTAGTTAGGATTAAAGCCTTGGAAAGATCTTATTTGCATGTATAATAGGAAAATATAGATCCAAGGTTTATAGGGTTTCATGTACACCATAGGAGTGTTAGAATGCTCAAAATCCAACAGTGGTATCAGAGCCAGGTTTGTTTTCTTGTTATACTTGCAAAATTGCTTAAAAAATCGAAGTTGTTTGCTGTCTGATCATCAGACTCGGCGAGTCCATCAGGAGACTCGGCGAGTCCATGCATAAAAAGTGATCAAATCGATCCAAATCACCGAGTTGGTTCATGCACTCGACGAGTTGGACCCCCAGACAGCATAAATTCGACTTTTTTGGCTGGAATTGGACTAGGAACATTACCCTAAGATGTTTTTGGACTTATAAACTTGTTTTTGATGTGGTAGTGTTCATGCTAATCCAATTTCAAAGATAATTGTCAATAGATTCATGTTTTGTATTAGTTTAAGGTTTAGGCTAATTACATGAAAAAGTTTGATTTGAATTATCTTGTTCTTATGAGTTGCTTAGATTAATAGAAAAGTTGAGTGAAATAGTTGTTTTCAATCCAAATTAATCTAAGAGTTGATTCTAAAATGTGTTTTTGTAACTTGTCCTCAAGTTATATGAAAAGTCACATTTAAGTTTCATAAAACTCATAAAAGTTGGCAAAGGTTACAAAAATGAAGAGTCTTGTCTCATTGAATGGTTTTATGACTCCATAACTTGTCCTCAAGTTATGGAAGTTCAAGAGCCACTTCATTAAGTAATAAAATGTATAACCTTAATTAATTCCATAAGTTATAAAATAAAGATAAGTTAATTCTTTTATTAGTTTAAAGTCTTCCATAACTTGTCCTCAAGTTATGGAACTTGAAGAGTTTTTGGATTAAAACTACTTTAAACACATAAGTTATGAAATTAATTAGTTTTGAATAATTTCAAAACTTGCCCTCAAGTTTTGGAATTTGAAAAGTGTTCTCTTATTAATACTTTAATTCCAAGTTAGCCCTTAGAATTTTCAAAGTTAAAATTCAACCCTTATAATTTATAATATTATAAGTTAATAATATTTATATATATGTATAAGAGTAAAGTCAGTCTTACCGTTAGTAGGCCTCATTCACGAAGCTGGTATATAGGGGGGGGGGGTATAAGGTTACTGCCTATAAAATGGCAGTTTAATGGGTGTCCACTCTCACCCACCGCTTCCTTGACCGGTGGAGGGTCGTTAGCCGAACGGGTTTGACAGGACTATAATTCTCCCTTCATTAAAAGTATTAATGATAAATACTAAGTAACTAAACTCTTAATAATACCCAATCTTAGTTACTTAGGAAAATGTGAATAAGGTGATAATCCATGAAATTACACTTTGCACTTTGTTTAAGTCGGTTAGTGGAGCGTGTGTGGTTAACCGACACACTAACTCGTATTTAACAAGGTAGGCAAAGGGTAACTTAATGTTTATCATAGTATCGATGGAGCATGTGTGGTTAACCGGCACATCAATTGAGGGGTAAACACTTAAGGGTACCAAGTAATTTGCATGGTTACTTCACACCTTGTTTTGTGATCCTCGGCATCCCAGTCACACAACCTGAAGGGCACAATCGAGATTGAAACATGCCATTGAATAGTTCAATGAATCTCAAAGATCTAGGAGGTTCAAATCCAATTAAAACCTAATAATTCATTTCGTTTATCTTGGTGGAAATTGGTGAATCGTCATTCACCTACCTTCAAATATTTTATAGCTTGGATTACGGCATCCCTCTTATAAGTTATAAAATAGTTTGTTGGGTCCTAGCCTTAATATTACATATTAGGTGTCATATTAAGGACTTAAGATAAACTATCTTGAATATCTCCCAGAAGATGTCAGGTTTAGACATTTATGATCTTCCAAAATCTCTTGAAACAAGCTTTCTTAAATAAAGATGATCTCCTTTGGAAATCATACTTCTTTCACCTCCTCCAATTATTCTCCCTAACCCACAAGTTCAAGGTCACTCAAGCCCTATTGGCAAGGTAAGGTCTAGGTGTGGTCACATCTTGGATATGTAGTCACATATTGACAAGCCGGGAGAGTTAGGTGTCAAAGTCACTACTAGAAAACTGCCCTTTAATGACGCGCAAACAATGACGCGCGCTAATAGAGGATACGCATTTGTGCGTGCCCTAAAAAATAATGTCAGCTCTGGAAAATTTGAAGGATAGAGGAAACGCATTTTTGAGCGCCTTAAAATTAGTGTCCAACAAAAAAATTTAAAAACACGGAGGGCACCTATCCTAAAAAGCGCGCCGTGTTACCTTGTCGCTTTATAATTTTAGTCTATTAGCGCGTGTTTTCATTTTTTGGGGGGAATGAAATCCAAAAAATTAAAAACCCCGCTTGCGTCTCCTCCTTCCACGGGAATGCTCACCTCATCAGACTCACCACCATCTCTCTCTCTATCTCTCTCTCTCTCTCTCTCTACAGTTCACCTCCATACCACCACCATGGTTGTCATAGCTACATCTCACCACCTGCAACCTCAACACAATCGACCATAACCACCATTCCTACCATCCATCGCCGCCCTACCATCTTCTCCATCACCACCTCTTTCTTGTTCTATGTGAAACCCTAAAATCGGTAACAACAATTGATAGGTTCGATTCTAACCCTAGTTCGTTCTCCCCCCCTCCCCTTTTCCTCTACAACAACTGATAGGTTCGATTCTATGGGGTTCACGAAGCATGGTTTATACATCTAGGGTTTTTGAATTTCGAGTATTATGCACACAAATGTCAGACAAAATATGGTCCGATTCCAGTTCTTAAAGCCCTCAACTCCGATTGACATGTGATCAAGGCTGGAAGAATTATCAACTCCTTCAAATAAATGTTATCATCTTCCTATATCAATCTGTTTTCATCTATGCTCAACATTCCAAGGTACAACTCTCTTTTAAACTCCAATATCAACATCTATTCATTTACTTTCCACGAATTCTGATCATCGCATTTGACTTCATCATTCCCAGGAATGATTTTTCTAAATTCATCTCTTTACTTACCTGATTGTGTTATCTACTTGTTGGTGGGATTTCTATCAGTTTTTATTTTAATTTAAAGTGAAATGATCGAGTGCACGTGAGGTGTTTGATGAAATGCTCAAGTGAGTGAAGATAATAATTTCTTTCATCTTTTGGCTATGTAAAGATGGAGGTAATAAGATGGGTAAGGATGGAAAAGTTGACATGTTGTGACATAATGGCCAACAGGGTGCTGCAATTCACATAATCGATGCCAACACCGGACATCTATTTTCTTTTCTTGCTGGCTTTCTCATGATTTGTGCTTTGTGACTTCAGATAATTACAGAATTCAAGGAGCAAGGATTGAATACCGAATTGTACAGCAAGAACAAAGACAGAGGGGATACTTATAGTATTGTACCCACAAGTGCTATCAGGTAGTTTTTTATGAGATCTACTGTTCACACACCATTTGAATATTGGGTTTTGAACTTTGAACAAAATCTTTTCTTTTTGGGGCAAAACAGTGGTGAAGGCATACCTGAGATGTTGTTGCTACTTGTCCAATGGGCTCAGAAGACAATGATTGAAAAACTTACATACAACAGTGATATTCAGGTGTGTGTGCGTGTGTGTGTGTATATATATATATATATATATATATATATCCTTTTTCCAATTCCACCTTTATTCCATCTGTGAGAGTTCTGATTACTGATTCTTGGAATGAAAAATCTTTGTAGTGTGCGGTATTGGAGGTTAAAGTGATAGAAGACCTTGGAACAACCATTGATGTGGTTTTGGTTAATGGTGTGCTTCATGAAGGAGATGAAATTATTGTTTGTGGCTTTCAGGTAAGTGCAAACACTTTGTTGCTACATTCGAGTTACTTTTTGTTTGTATACTATAATTAATAAATATATGAACGAATGACGCTATTTTCTTGTTTAAAATATAATGCATGTGCATGTGCAGGGGTCAATTCATACAACAATCCGATCATTGTTGACTCCTCACCTAATGAAGGAACTCCGAGTAAAGGTGAGGATATGTTTGAAACTTTTTGGGCATTTTAAATTTGACAATTGTTTTTCAAATTCATTAGTTTTGTTGAGTCTTTATGAGTTTGTTTGTTGTTTGATTCGGGGAGCTTACATTCATCATAAAGAAATCAAAGCTGCACAAGGGATTGATTTACTTACTTCATTTCATAGACCCTCTCTTTTACTGTCCCATGTGGAAGATTTCCCAAACAGATTGATTTGTGGTACGCTGCTGATGGAGACACAAGATGGAGGTGATGTCAAAGGAGAAGTTTCTCCTCGTGACATAGTTTACACACAGGCTGCTGGAGGTGAAGAAGACCCAAACATCTTTCACATGCTTGATCTTCGCTTTGAGTAAGTTTTTCTTTTTTATTTTCCCTCGGCATAAAGTCATATTTTTTTTTCAATATCAGCAGAGGAATAAGCTGGCGTGATGATTCACTTGCATTGATATATGAAGATTCGTACTCTGACCCATGCTGTGGAGAACTTCTTATGGGACTTATGTTATTGCCAAGTTCAAGAAGGAGGATAAACAAGAGACATACCTGTTGCTAAATGGAAGTGGTGCTACTGCAGAAGGAAACACGAAATAATTAAGGCGTATTTACATTCTACATTTCTACATTACATTACATACCCACATCTTTTATTTATACTATAACTTACGTTTTATATATATTCTTAGGGATATGAAGGAGAACCCGATAATTCTGGAAATTGTGAACAGGTACATAATACCCGTCTTCTGGATTTATATCATTAGTATGTCAGTGAAGTTGGGAACCAAAATTTAAAATTTTAATATCTGCTATTTTGTAACAGATCTTCTTAGAGCTAATGAAAGTTCCACGTTCGGAAGCTAAACTCATAGTTTACTCTTATAAGTTGCAGTTTAGTACACAGGTCAGGAGATACTATTCTTTGCATTTCCTACTTTCTTATATTTACCATATTTTAACTTTACTGTTCTTTTTGCAAATTTAGGTTTCAGAACTTAGGGATAAGCTAAACATTGTTTATTTATCAGTAGAACAGGCAAGTTCTTTGTAATTACATGTGACTTTAATTATGCAGCTATTCAGTGACTATAAGATTGGATTAAAGCTTACTTAATTTTTTAATATGTTGGGTCGTGGTTATATCAGATTAGCAGTTCTGTAAAGTCGAGGAGAGTGCTGCTGACAACTTTTTCTCTTGGAAATGCTTTCAACTAGGGAACTGCAATAGGTTAGCTTTCTATTTTTTATTTTATTTTTGGAGTTACAAAAATTAAAAAAGCATGGATTTGGTTTTAGGTTATGCTGTTTGGTTCAGATTGAGTAGCCTCTTAAGACTTGACGAAACAAAGGAACATTTTGATTTGGTTTTGAATTTTGGTGTTAGATCTTTAACTTTGATTTTGGGTTGGTTTGATTTATATAGGATTTGGTTGAATCTGGTTAGGGTTTCTCGAGAAAAGAGATGGATTGCTGTTGGGGTATAATTATACACCGTGACCATTAAAGGCAGAAGCGATAAAGTATACAAGGGCAAAATGGTCATTTTCATAAATTTAGTCGATTCAGGGACCAAAAGTGTTATGAAAAATTGCCCTCATCAAGCCTTCAAAACTCGTTCCTGCCCTCAAGGTATACATATATATATATATATATATATATATATATATATATATATATATATATATATATATATATATATTAACCTCCTTTAATATTTTTTAAATTAATTAATAAAATGTAATTGTTTTTAATATAAATTTTTTAGGAGGGAACAACTAGTCCTGCTGCATTCACCAGGGCAACGGTTGTTGTTGCGGTCAAGTATTCAATAGTTGAACGACCAGAGAAGATCGATGTGGTCCTCTACCCTGAAATTTCGTCATTTCTTATGCTTATCAAGGATCAGGACCGGGTAAGTCTTTCTCTCTCTCTCTCTCTCTATATATATATATATATATATATATATATATATATATATATATATATATATATATATATATATATATATATATATTCCAATATCCTACATATCTTCACACAAATGGAAACACGGTAACTTTTAAGAACTTTTCCTTCTATTTGGACATGAAACTATTGGGGGCAGAATGTGAGGGTGACCTACTAGGTGTACAAACCTGATCCTGTCTCTTTCTATTTCATATATGTGTCTACACCTAAGTGAGCTTATTCTTATTCTTTTACTTTTATAGTTACCACTAAAAGCAATCCAAATCCTTTTGATTATGTCCCTGAGACATAGTTACAAACCTTGAGGCCTTCTTCAAAGCATTCTGACCAATATACCCTTCACAACATTTACCTTTTTATCCTTCTTCTTGAGACTTTATATTGACTTATCCTTGAGGTACACACTAACCCATAAGCTTAAACTCCCTACCTGATACCCTGTTAACTATAAGCTTTACTAAAGTAATCAACTTTTTCACATACTTTGAGCTGGTTTTGGGTAAGGTGGTTTTGGGCCTATTTTCACTTAATTTTCTTCACAAGAGGTCGCAATACAGCCAATTATAAGTGCTTTATTATAGGGTAAGCTTCCTGGAGGAAAAGAAATTGCAGTGAAGAGGTTGTCAAGCCTCTCTGGACAAGGTTTGCAAGAGTTCAAAAATGAGGTTATGCTTATTGCTAAACTTCAGCATTGAAATCTTGTTAGACTAGATACATTTATAGTTGGTTAGTTCATTTCTCCATTCATATGCTTAGTTATATCTGTAAACATAACTAACTTTTTTTATATTAAGATAAAGAAAGGTCTTCATGATGTTGAATTTTTCTAATATTGGTTTTGCGTTGCAGACAGTATGGTACAAGGGAAAGTAAAGAAGTTACATTGGAAAGGAGAGTTCAGTTTGATTTACTTCAGGTCATTTCTTCTAATAAATCTTATTGAACAAGTAAGTTGATATGTAGGGATAACTATAAGGTTTTGATTCATTATCTTATTTTCTGCAGGCTATGCAAAGAGATTATAAATTGAGCTCGTACTCACTGAATTCTGTTTCAACACACTTTTTTAATGAGCAGGTATTCTTTTTACGTTCTAGTAAGGTACACATAACTAACTTTTTTATATTATGAAACTATATCTTATATATATATATATATATATATATATATATATATATTTATATATATATATTTATATATAAAACTAGTAGAAGTTTCTCGCGCCATTGGCGCGAGTTAGATACGAATTTTGTGCATGCAACATCGATTAGAAGAAGAAGCAAAAGGAAAGGTTTTGGGAGGAGAATAATCTCATAATTAAGAGTCACATGGGAAGGTACTTTAAAAAATTGTAAACCACACCACACGTTAAGGTCCTAGGGTCTTGTTCAATGCTTTAGGTGTGTTTGCTCTAAGGGAGATCAACTTATCAAAAGTAAGTTATCTTTTTCACCCTTTTATTTAATATTTTTTTGATTGAATGAAAGTCTTAATTAAAGTAATTGACAACCCTTTTTCTGTAAATGATGTTGTGATTGTGGGAGAGGTGTTGTGTTTTTCTTTGTTGCTAGGTAACCTTCTCAACAATAGCATTCTACTTAAGCAGGTGAGTAATCAAGATTAAGGGAGACTTGTAATCATGTTTGGCATTCCTATCCTGTAAGAAACAGAGTTGTATGATTACTTTTTAGTTTTACAGGAATGTATAACCCATGTTAGCAATGTATTATTTTTGTTTAACATTTGAATGATTCTTTGTATGACATTATAATTTGTGCAATTTATTTTATTTTTTGAGTATGAAATTTTATTTTATATTATGCAATGGATTGTATTTTTGTATATGGTATTTTATTTCTATTATGAGAAATTAAATGCAAATTTAATTTAAAAATTAATAAATATATAAATTATTTTTTTTAAACATATAAATTTACGATACGCAAAAATGTGTGTCATCTTCATTTATGACATGGCCTTTCTTGATACGCATTGCGTGTCATTAACATGTGCGTCGTAAGGTTACGACACGTGAATGCGTGTTGTCTTCCTTTATGACAAGGCCTTCCTTGATACGCATTGAGTGTCGTAAACGCGCGTCGTAATTGCGCGTCATAAATGTGTGTCGTAAATGCGCGTCGTCTATAGACGACACGCAAAAGCGCGTCGTCTCTCTTTATGACAGGGCCTTCCTTGACGCGCATTTGCGCGTCGTCTGAGCCTTTTATGACGCGCAATGAGCGTCGTAAAATGTTGTTTTTCTAGTAGTGAGTCTTGCGAAAGTTGGTGGCTCAATCACTTTCTAAGTCACATAGTGAGTTTCTTTAGAACTCCTATGAAACAGACTATGACAAGACCCTTAATGATCTTATCTATTTGCTTGGTGCTGCTAAATCATAAATGATTTAGTGTACTAGTAAAGCAAATTTGATTAGGAGATCAACTTCCCAAAACTTTATGGACAGGGACAATAGTGACATAGGAAATCTAGAAATGCATTCTCTTCCCAATGGAAAGGGATTGGCCATAGTCAACTTGGTTGACCAAATGGTAAAGAGAAAAGCTAAGTCTGAGATAGTCCCATGTGCTATTACCTAAGGGTCCATATGCTTCTATTGCCAAAGGAAATGAGCTTTGGTTATGAAGCTGCCAAACTTACCTAAGGATGGTAAAGTCAATAAGTTTGACTTTTTTCAGGTAAATTCCATTGTCTAACTCTATTAAGTTCCTACTTGGAGATTCTTATTACATGATGTGGCTAGGTCACATGTTGATGTCTTAAGAATCAAAGAAAAGTAAAGAAACTTAAAGGAAGTATGTGCAGCTTCTGATTGCGAAGATGGATCGCATGGTTCGGTGATCAGAATTTTGAGCATGTGCTTGAGAGTTATGATAGATTGCTTATGAATAGATAACAACAAGTTTTCATATACATTTTCATTGTAAGGATTAGTTTTTCCGCAAAGTTTTAAAAGAAAAGAAAATTTTTATTTTGTTTATTTTAAGATATCCTTACAATGGCATTTGTAGAAAAAGGAAAAGATGTTGCTTATATGATTCCATTGATAGCAATATTGGAAATATGAATTTGATTCTTTCATTTGTGGTAGTGTTAAATTTACCAAATAAGGAAAGATTCTCATCACCCAAGTTTCAGTTGGATAGAAACTTGGAATCATGCAAGTTGGATAGTATGATGAATGAGAACTTTCGAGCATTGGAAAATTAAGACTAACTACTTGTTCACATGGATGTGTGAGTCAAGATAAGGACTAAGGGATCAAGTACATTTTCTTAAGCACTTGTCAAAGTCCACTACAAAAGATGGATACGACTATTCGTCATGATTTAATAAGGTTTAGTAAATATGATTATACTTACAAGCTTAAGTATAATTCTGAAACATTGGAAGATTTTCAATGTATGACAGATCGAATAAGAAGAATCAAATTAGGCAGAAGGATAAAAGTTTCTCAAATTTGAAAAGATGGGATAGTACTTTAGTATCATGTTTAAGATCATCTTAATGATTTTGAGACCTGATCAAAATTCATCCTCTAAGTGCATTCTAATAGCTAAAAAAAGGTGCTATGAATTGTTGAGTGGTCAAATCAAGAAGATGAGTCATACTTCGTTCCAATATAAGTCTTAGAGTCATACTCCAAGATTGTAATTTGAGTGACATGTCTTAAAGAAGGTTTAAAACACTTGTCAAATGTAAGAGTAAAGGTTTCCTACTCTTGTACATTTGAAATTGGTAAGTTGTGATGTTTTGGATAAAACAAAGACCAACTAAGGCCAATTGTGTGAAGTGTGTGTCTTGATTAGAATCCGCACTATCTCTTGGATGTTTGACAAGGGAGTCTTATAGGTCAAGAGGACAGTGGGAGTCTTAAAGGTCTGGAAAGTCTCAAGAATTAATCAAGAATAAAACCTGAAGTTCTTCACTAGCACACGACTTGAGGTTTATAACCTATCATGTTGACATATTCTGTGCCCATTCCAGGGAAAGTTGGCTTTGCATATGAGTTCTTAGAGTTCTCAATTGGTTGCGCAACAACTTGGAAGCAATGGCAGGACCTTGAGCTGCCAGGTGGTGTCACACCCCCAAACCAAGGATGGCGGAAACGTCCGGGGGTGGAGGACTTCATGTAGAGTATCACAACAATGAATATAATAGTGCTCAAAGTAATTACAACCATCACAAATATAATTTAAAACGTTACATCAAAGCACATGTTTACATGATTCACATCAATTACATTATGATACAAAATGAACTGTTTAACGATTTATTGTCCCATCCTCAAAACGTTGTTGATTTCCTGTTTTCACTGAATTCCTGAGAATACAAGTAGTTTTGAAAAGTGTCAACACAAAGGTTGGTGAGTTCATAAGAGATTTCGTTAGAAAAGTAAATCGTTTTCCTTGTAAAAGCGTTAGAATATGTATCCAGAAAATCCGATATTTTCTTTAAAATCTGTGTAATGTAGTCTTATGACTGAAGACCAAAATGTATAAGTAACATTTCTTATTAATAGAAAATGTTATGTACTTAAATGGACACGGACGCGTTTGAATTAAATGAAATTTCTGTATGTTCTCATGTTTGTTAATACTTTATATATATGTAGTCCTAAATTCGAGGACCGAGAAATAACAAGTATTTACCATACTTAAAGGTATAAATGTGGTTTCAAATGATGTGTAGTCGTAACTACCAAAACCAAAAGTGTACAGTAATATCTGTACTCATTGAGATAAAGAGTGATTTTAAATCGACATAAAACTCATTTAGGTTTTATAAATAAAATCCCGTAAACTTATGGATTGTTATATCCCTATGTGAGTCGCTATAATCATACTATGACTATGTGAACCTGCCACGACGTTTCACAAGCGTCGCGAAAACTGAAATGACATTTGTCACCCGTAGACCTGCAGGTCCCACTGTAGCTAGCAGCAAGGTGTGGGGTGTCAAACCCAATATAGATCTATATACAAGTATCACGTTCTCCCTCAAGGATATTCTGATTATAACTACCTGGAATTATATCCCGCACTCAGACGTACGGGGAGAGAGAGAGAGTCTCACAATATAGGTTAACAAGTTTACGTGAAATATGTGTGAATATAAATCTTTTCTGTATGAATGTACCCTTTCTGTACGAATGTGTTGTGTGATGTATCATAATCTATACCTATTATAGTTTATCTAAAATGTATGTAATATGTATGAACTCTTTTATGGAAATGTATTAGTGTTATGAATTTATTAAACTATACTTTTTATAGTTTATTATACTTGTTCTAAAATGAATGCATAATATTTATTACGAATGACTTAGTTTCAGTTTATGATGATAACTAACAAAGAAACACATTCAATAATTAGAACTTATGATTATACACTTTGCTCAACATAATACAAAGTGTTATGATATTTACATGCTGTTGGCTAACTTTAGCCATTCTGCCCTGTTTTGGAAAAATCATAGAAAAATCATACGAAGTCGAAAACTAGATCCGTAAATTCTGAGAGTTCACAAAATGTGTCTAGTTTACTCATAATTTTTATCACGATTTTTAATGACCTCCAACTTGGGTGAAAAAGTCCATAATCACAGACTGGTCCGGATTGTTGTTCGAAATGATAGACAGTTTTGTAAAAATCACCATAAATTGTAGAAAAATTGTATGGAGATGTGCAAGTAGTCATTTTAAAGCTAAAAACCTGAACTATTTTCACCTTGTACAGTTTTGAAAACAAAAATGTTTAAGATGCCCAAAACAGTCCGTGAATGGAGTTGAATTTTTCTGATGAAGGGTGTTAGAAAAATTTAGTTATATTCTTTGGTGTTTTAACTTGTATTCCCCCCCCCCCCCCCCTGAAAACTTGAGAAAACATGAAAATGTAGGGGTATGAACTCACCTTGAGTGATTTCAGTAGATAAGTGTTGAAGAAGAGAAGTGTTCAACCTAAGAACACTTGAAGATTCGAAGCTCTAACACAATTATCATGGAGTTTGTGTAAGATATCCATGATTTGAGTATAACAAGTGAAATAATCATAAGGAGAATGGATTATGCTTACCAAATGTGGAGGAAAAACCCAAGATCAGCCCTTGAATCTTGAATTTCTAGAGAGAGAAAGTGAGAGAGGAAAGAGTTTGATTTTCTTGGTGAAATGAGAGCAAATGAGAGAAGTGAGGAGAGAGGATGAATATTCAGCTCTAAAAAAGTGGGAAAGAGTGATAATTGAGTGGTAAGAACATTCATGTGACCTAGGTAAGGTGGGGAGGTGTGGCTGGTCATAGAGTGGGTGTGGGAGTGGTTGCTTGTGTCATAAGGTAAAGCAAAGTTAACACTCCACCTCTTTGTACTTTACTCACTTGCTTTTATTATTCAAATAAAAATTTTTATGAAAATATGATTAAATTGTGAATATTTAGGGTTTATTATGTTAAAATATGATTTTGGGTGAAAATCCCGCATTAAAATAATTAAAAATGCGCCTTAAACGCAAAACTACGCGAAAACCGGGAAGAAAAGCATTCCCAGCGAGACCTCTGGGTCCCTAGGCCGAGGTTCGGTCCTTGCTGGGGGTTGTAGCCGGAAACGAACAGAGGGAAACAAAGGGGCGAGGAGGCGAGAGGGGGCGAGGAAGTGAAGGTGCGAACCGGAAGTGAGAGGCGAAGGCGAGGGTTCGGTCCGGAGATGAGAGGCGAAATGTAAGACCCGAAATGAACCGAATGAACAGTAGTGAACATTGTCTTCGGGTTCGGTTCTTCCTTTTAAGCGAGGTTCGGTTCCTCCTGGCTCGGGTTCGGTTCTTCCTTGCTCGGGTTCGGTTCCTTGCTCTCGGGTTCGGCCCTTCTTGCTCTCGGTCCCTAAGAGGACCTTCGGGTCCTAAGAGGCTTCTCTCTTCTCAAGAGGTTTCGGTTCCTAATGTCCATTTTTCTCGTTTTTACCCCGTTTTAAGCCGTTTTTGACCCGGTTAAGGGTCAGAATGACCCGAATGATTCTAAAAAGTTACAGGAAACTTTGGAGAGAGATTTGGGAGAGATTTCACATACTTCGAGAGATTTGGGACAGATTTGACATTCTTGGAGAGATTTCTCATACAAAGAGATATTTGAGAGAGATTTCACATACTTGGAGAGATTTCTCATATAGAGAGATATTTGAGAGAGATTTCACATACTTGGAGAGATTTGGGAGAGATTTGACATTCTTGGAGAGATTTCTCATACAAAGAGATATTTGAGAGAGATTTCACATACTTAGAGAGATTTGGGAGAGATTTGACATTCTTGGAGAGATTTCTCATACAGAGAGATATTTGAGAGAGATTTCACATACTTGGAGAGATTTGACATTCTTGGAGAGATTTCTTATACAGAGAGATATTTGAGGGAGATTTCACATACTTGGAGAGATTTGGGAGAGATTTCAAATAGAGAGAGATAGAGTGAAAACGATTGAGAGAGGTTTCGAGTGTGGCATTTGTGAGTGTCCGGCTTCGCTATGCAAGGTCCGTAAACACTGTTAAGCCTTGTTTAAGGATCTTACACACTCCCGATGAGTATGCAACATTGTTTTATCGGTTTGGCTAGCCACGTACCACAATTTTAGGTTAAGGAGATCTAGCTGTTCGCACTTTTTGATTTATGATCTCTCATTAGAATAGAGAGTTGTATAGAAATTTCATAATGTAAATTCTAGTACCCAAAGGCAAATTGAGTCAAACGGTTTGACTTGTTGACTTTAGTTGACTTTGACTTGACCGAAATTTGGCAGTTGTCACATCATCCCCTCGTTAGAGGGAATTTCATCCCGAAATTTGAATTTAGACAAGGAGTAGGCCTGAACAATTGATGTGTGTAAAATGCACTTGTTTTATCCCTACTTTTAATTAATAAATTGAACACACAAAGGCAGTGAACCTGTCTTTTAGTGGTATAGATTAGTAAGTAAGGTGTCGAACTCAGGGAACGGAAAATTAAACTAATAACTAATTTTAACTAAACAACTAATAAAAGTAAAGGGGTTTCTCTAGTTTTGCAAGACTAGACACTTAGGCACACTAAATTAACTAATTAACTAAAGCAACAACTATTCACCAAATTTGATAAAGATGTTTCTATTTAGGTTCAACCAATTCACTCCTATGGTTATTTATATTTATGGTAGATTAATTGCTATTGGTTACCAATTATAATAGTTAGGTTCATGTTCATTACTCCTAACCCTTTGACAATTAACTAATTTAAGCGGTGATCAAGTGTTTAAAATAATTAATTCCCTAGATTAATGATTTGGATTAAATAAGATTTGTAATGGTCAATTAAGTTATTAATTCAATTAACCTCTTTTTTGATGGTTTCTCAAACAAGCTCACACATTAATCTTCCTATTGTCTTATTAATCTTAGTTTCATAATCATTACTTCTAAGCATATGGTTTGGTATTCACATAGACATATGAGGTTAACAACTAAGAGATGTTCATGCAACATAATTGTCTTCCAATTAACAGAAAATAGTAGTGATTAATACATAAGGTTCTTTAACAAACTTAATTTAATATATCACCAATAAACAATCAAACAAAAACTAATAATTAAACCATAGGAGTTCCTTGGTATTCCCAAACAGAAACAAAAACGAATTTAGTTCATAATTGCAGTAGAAACAAACATAAAAACAAGGTTTACTAAATCAAACATAGTCAATTCCTAAATCTAAGTGGTAGAATTAACCTAATTGCTTGAATTCTTCAAAAGATTGAAGCTTAGGGTTCGTTAGCGTCTTCCAGGGCTCTTAGTCGCAGCTTAACCTTCAAAAATCGCCAGGAGTGTTGTCCCATTAGATAAGGATTCGTCTTTTATAGATATCCCAAAACAGGGTGTACTCGGCGAGTAGCAGAACCAACTCGCCGAGTAGGTGCATAGTTATCCGTCTTGAATCAGGAATCGTAGCTATCTTCTGGAACATCCTCGTGTACTCGCCGAGTAGATGGTCTTTTTTCACTCTTTGATCTTCAATTGCTTCCCCTTGCTCCCTTTTACTTCCAAGCATATCTTCTGGACTGAAAACAAAATTCACAACATTTTAAGTACCTTTTGTCCACATTATTCACATAATTAATTAAAAATAACTAAGAATATATGCCAAATAATTAACTAATTATGCACATATCAAAATACCCCACACTTGACTTTTGTTTGCCCCCAAGTAAAACTAAATTTTAAACATATTAGAATCACATATAATAACTCCAATCTAACCCAGCCATTATGCCAAGACCGCAACGCATGCATTTGTGTCTAAAATTCCCTAAAAACCCCCCATACTTCAAATACTCACAATCCTCAAAAACATTCGCCCACTCACCCCGAACTATGCTCATTTTATGCAAACCTCCGAATCCATCCTCAGAAAACCTCTTTACCCTCAAGGTATTTTTAATTGAGCAACGCAAGCATACATATTCTAGAATTACAACTTTTCGATACCACTATGGAGCTCTTTGAATTCTTCACTTCCTTGATAATTTGATCTTTGATATCTTTGAATTCACCACCTTGTATTGATTGATTCTTGGTATCTTCAACTTTTTGGATTTCTTGGAATTTTGATCTTTAGATCTTCACTTCATTTGCTCCAAAATTTTTACAACTTTTCTAGTAATTCTCTCATTTTTTTTTACATGTATTCCTCACTTTTTTTTCACTCAATTCCCTACATGCTTAAGCAGGGGCGCTCAATCTCAACCTTTATTGGCTAACGATAAAAATTTACCTGGATACATTTCAGGTTTAGGCTGCTAAACATATTACATCCCTCAGGCTGAGCAAGGTCGTGTTGTTGTCTCATGATTTCACTGAAATAAGGAAGCCACAAATGCACTAGAACGTATATAGGCTCAACTAAACATTTGGGTTTTCATGCAATTATCAACACAATTCTAACATGGAATCCTAATTTTTTACCAAAATTTCCTAAATTAAATCCTAAGCGTGTTTTTTGGTATGCAACAATTTTTAAAATTAGTCTAAATTAAGATTCTAAGTTTTCTAATATGTGACTAACCCCCTACCCCACACTTATTTTATGCAATGCCCTCATTGCATATTATGCAAAATAAAAGTGCAAATATAGGGAAAATTGGAACAAACTCCCCTGGGGCAGCAGTCGCTAGGTTGACACTCTCCTCTTCAGCTCCTTCTTCTATTGACTTTAGCCATGGGAACAGCTCATCCATGGCACGGGTGTCATACGTCTCGTGTGGTTGATAGCTCGAAAATTCCATGGAAAAGGGTCGTTAGAAAATCTCCAGTAGTAATCCTTCATAAAGAGTATATGAATGTTGCATTGAAAATGGTCAAAGCAATTCTGAAACTCTACAAGTAGCAGGCTACTCGGTGAGTAAGCCCGCAGACTCGGTGAGTAGGACTTGATGCAAAACCAGATCGTGTAAAATCGTATGTACTCGCCGAGTAGAGTTAGTGCAGTCGGCGAGTAGTGAGTGTTTTTCCAGAACTCTTCTAGTTGCTGCATCTCTCGACTTTGGTGTTGAAACGGAAATGTAGATTTACTCCCACTCGAAATTCCTAAGCAGCAACACTCCATATGACTCTCGACTCGCACGGACTCAATCCTAAGGACAAGACTCCATAATTGCTCAAAAGTCTCTCATTCCTCTCTTGACCCTTAATAGTTAGTATGCTTCCCTATCTTCAATCCCTGAAAAGAAAAACTAACAGTGACACTAATAATCCAACCACCAAAATCCAAAGTGTCAACAATTGTTTTAGAACAAAACATCATAAATAAATAAATAAAAAAGTCTTCAATCTTCATCATCCATTCCAGCTCTTCCTGCTCCACTTCCTCCCTCTCCATCTCTTCTTCGCATCCTCTCATCCCAATTCATGATATAGGGGTAGCCGGGTCCAGGTCTCGGGGCAATTTGCATTTGTTGAAAGAGGTACTCGAAAGATTGATTAGTATAGTTCACCCCTTGCCCAATATCATCCAAGTAGTGTCGGTACTCTACTTGGTTCCAACCATCATTATCCTCCACCGGAATAACCGGTGGATCTTCCCGCACCCGTTCGCACCTTTGTCGGACCCGCCTTCCCGGCTCCTCGAGGACCGCCGACTCATCTTCATTTGGAATAGTGAAGGAATCACCAAACTTTTCAACGATCCGTGCCCTCCTATAAAGTGCAGTGTTGAATGGTGGAGGATGGATAACCGTTAGTGCTTGAGCTTGTGGCAAATCCAAGATCCCAAATGACTTGGCACGTCGGGTAATAAACATGCCTCCATTTATCTTTGAATTTATCTTCTCTTTGACCGCCCCCTCAGCAAGAAATTTGGCAATGTAGTAAGGAAGGTTGCAGAAAACATCTGGAGTGATGATGCTCCACAAGTAGAAGATATCAAGGGTGGGAACTTTGTCCCCATCCTTCCGCATGTTTATCGTACTTGCTACAAACCGGTGAATGAGTCGGTGGATCGGAGAACGAATGTGACCTTCTTGCGCGGTGGAAGGAATGTAGACTCGGTTGGCAATTGTGTTCCACCATGTAGACGCCACCACCTCCTCGGGAAGTTCTTTGTAGCAATTTTCCAAGAAGGCTTCAAAATAATCCATCATCACCATGTCTTGGTCATAAACACCCAACCTCCATGAGAACTCCACCATGCTGCATTGTCGCAGCTCCCCGCCCAAAGAGAAAGAGATTGTGTTAGGATTGTAGAACTCACTACCACCTCGAAATGAGATGGTAGCAAAGAATTCCCAGCACAACTCAGCGTAAACCGACTCTTGGATTTTGAACAACTGCAACCAACCATCACAAGTGATGTTGGCATATCCTAAATTGCAATCCTTTACCAAGTATGGGGTGAGTTCTTCTTCCAAACGAACATTTCCCATCCATCCCCAATCCACTGCATTTGGAAGGTGAATTTCCTTCTGCCTAAGTGCCTCCAATCTGTTTAGAGCTCGTGTTTTTGATGATTTGGATGTAATTTGTTGAAAAGATAGCCATGACATATCACCATGGCTTCCCCCACGCGAAGATTGGCCCCTTTTTGCCATGCTACCTGTATACACATATCAAGAACACAACAACAAACAAAACCCAACAATTAAAACAAAAATATATTGATCTGACTACGACCTACTCGCCGAGTACACGACTCTACTCGGCGAGTAGTATGAACTCCATGACAGATCGGGATCGGACCTGTGTAATCTGTGCAAAAGTCCAAATTTTTCATAGGGTTTTGTTGTAATTACTTATCTAACCATAGATCTTGAAGAAAATACTCCTAACATCATCTAATTCGTGACTAAATCAAAACCCTAGAGTTTGAGGAAAACTCCCCAAATCCGAAATTACTTCAAATCTGGGCAGATCTGTGATAAAAATTCAACCTTTCATGAAATTAAAGGGTAAAGATGTTACCTTTTTGCTTGAATGAAGAGAATTAAGTAGAAAATTGGAGAGATCTTGAAAACTCTTTGAAAGACGGCTGAGAGAGAAGTACACGGCGAGTAATGGGATGAAATGGTGAAAAAAACGTTTTTTTTACAGATTATATTTCACTTGTTTTGAACTGGCTACTCGCCGAGTAGAATGGGTCTACTCACCGAGTAGACGCGCTTTTGATTGACTTTTGACTGAATCGGGCATTTACTCGCCGAGTACACGACTCTACTCAGCGAGTATATGTCACAGATTGAAAAAAAAATTGTATTTAGAAAAATTAATGTATTAATCCATGTTTTTTGCCCATCCACCCCACACTCTAAGCATGGCTTGTCCTCAAGCAGTTATAGGCATAAAATAGATGAAGAAGAATGAAAAAAAATGTGAAAATAAAGAAAAGGAAAGAAAATGCAAACTTGAGACTCGGGTTGCCTCCCGAGAAGCGCTTCTTTTTATGGAGTCATTAGCTGGACTCCTCCCCTTCTACGTAGTTGCAATCCCGCCCAGCAGCAACTCTTCCAATCCTTCATTCCGGGGGACTCCTTCTTCATATTTTTTTACTCTATGACCATTGACTTTGAATGGCGTGCCGTCTCTTGATAACAACTCTATAGCCCCATGTGGAAACACCATCTTGACCAGAAAAGGACCATCCCACCTTGATTTGAGTTTTCCTGAGAAAAGTTTTAATCGGGAATTGAAAAGCAATACTTTTTGGCCTTCATGGATTTCTTTATTCTTGATCCTTTTATCATGCCATTTCTTGGTCTTTTCTTTATAAAGCCAAGAACTAGAATATGCATCATTCCTCAGCTCTTCAAGGGCATTCATTTGCATAAACCGGTTGCTCTTTAGTTCTTCAATGTCGAAGTTGCACCTCTTTAAAGCCCAATACGCCTTATGCTCCATCTCAACCGGTAAATGGCATTGCTTTCCATAAACTAACCTATATGGTGTAGTACCAATAGGTGTTTTGAAAGCTGTACGAAATGCCCATAACGCATCATCCAGTTTATCCGACCATTCCTTGCGGTTGCTTCCCACTGATTTCTCTAAAATTCGCTTCAAGGCTCGATTGGTCACTTCGGTTTGTCCACTAGTTTGTGGATGGTATGATGTGGAGAACTTATGGGTAACCCCATATTTCTTTAGCACCTTTTCCAATTGATCATTGGAAAAATGTGTGCCTCGGTCACTGATTAAAGCCTTCGGAACACCAAAGCGTGAGAACAGCTTTTTCAAGAATCGCACCACTACCCGTCCGTCATTTGTTGGTAACGCTTGTGCCTCCGCCCATTTTGATACATAATCGACCGCTACTAGTATGTACTTGTTTCCTTTGGATGTGGGAAAAGGTCCCATGAAGTCAATACCCCACACGTCAAACACCTCGCACACTTGGATACTATGTTGTGGCATTTCATTTCGAGATGAAATGTTTCCCACTCTTTGACGAGCATCACATTCTTTGACAAATTGGGCTGCATCTTTAAAGATTGTAGGCGAATAAAACCCAATGTCATAGATCTTCTTTGCAGTGTATTGTGCTCCATGATGTCCTCCCGTGGGCCCGCTATGGCAATGTTATAATATTCTTCGGCTTTCCTTCCCGAACACACATCTTCGTATGATACCATCCGCACAGCTTTGGAAGAGGTATGGGACGTCCCAAAAGTAATATTTGATTTCCGCAAAGAATTTCTTCTTTTGTTGACTGCTATAATCCTTGGGGATGTAATTTGTAGCTAAATAGTTAGCTATGTCTGCGAACCATGGCTCTTCTCCCACTGACACCATAATGTATTCGTCCGGAAAGTCGTCTCCATCTTTGTCTTCTTGCAATTGCGGGTTCTCTAGCCTAGACAAGTGATTAGCCGCTACATTCTCCATTCCCTTCTTGTCTCGTATTTCTATGTCGAATTTTTGAAGAAGCAGCACCCATCGTATCAGTCTTGGCTTAGCATCATGTTTGGAAAACAAATACTTGATAGCCGAGTGGTCAGTAAAAACAGTAGTTTTAGATAAAACCAAGTAAGGGCGAAATTTGTCAAAAGCATACACTACAACTAACAATTCTTTTTCAGTGGTGGTGTAATTCTCTTGAGCTGGGTTTAAAGTCTTGCTAGCATAATATATGGGTTGAAAGTGCTTATTAACCCTTTGACCAAGGACCGCTCCTAATGCATAGTCACTAGCATCACACATGATCTCAAAAGGTAAGTTCCAATTTGGTGCAATAATGATCGGGGCATTAGTTAATTTTTCCTTTAAAAATTCAAATGCCTCTAAACACTCTTTAGTAAAATTAAATGGTGCATCTTTGAGTAATAATTGTGTTAGAGGTTTAGTTATTTTGGAAAAATCCTTTATAAAACGCCGGTAAAAACCTGCGTGTCCTAAAAAACTCCTAATGCCCTTCACATTAGTTGGTGGGGAGTAATTTGGCAATGGTGTCAATCTTTGCCCGATCCACCTCAATTCCCTTTTTGGAAACTTTGTGTCCCAAAACTATACCCTCCTTGACCATGAAGTGACATTTTTCCCAATTGAGGACCAAGTCGGTTTTCTCACACCTAGCAAGCATTGAGTCAAGATTTGTGAGACGATCATGGAAAGAGGATCCGAAAACGGAAAAGTCATCCATAAAGACTTCCATGAATTTTTCCACCATATCGTGGAATATTGCGGTCATACACCTTTGAAACATCGCAGGTGCATTGCATAGCCCAAAAGGCATGCGTCTATACGCGAAAGTCCCACTTGGGCATGTGAATGTGGTCTTTTCTTGGTCCATTGGGTCTATGGGTATTTGAAAATAACCCGAAAACCCATCTAGAAAGCAATAATAGCTATGTCCCGATAGTCTCTCTAACATTTGATCTATAAAAGGTAGGGGAAAATGGTCTTTACGAGTGGCATCGTTTAGCTTTCGATAATCGATGCACACTCTCCAACCGGTTACCGTTCGCGTCGGGATTAGCTGTTTCTTTTCATTGGTTATGAACGTCATTCCTCCTTTATTGGGCACCAATTGGACCGGACTCACCCACGGGTTATCGGAAATGGAGTAAATGATTCCTGCATCTAAGAGTTTCACCACCTCCTTCTTGACTACTTCTTGCATGTTCGGGTTCAACCTTTTTTGGTGTTGCACCACCGGCTTTGCTCCTTCTTCTAGATTGATTTTGTGAGAGCAATAGGATGGGCTTATTCCTTTGATGTCGGTGATGCTCCATGCTATGGCTCGTTTCCGTTTCTTCAACATGTGCACTAGTTC
Source organism: Lactuca saligna (assembly GCF_052625555.1). NCBI lineage: Eukaryota > Viridiplantae > Streptophyta > Magnoliopsida > Asterales > Asteraceae > Lactuca > Lactuca saligna. The sequence goes on from NC_136420.1 coordinate 141,111,633, forward strand.
CACCTTTTCCGATTTGGATAGATCCGAGGCTATGATTACTGGCTTTTGATTGCCTTCTTCCAGAAAAGCATACTCCAGATGGTCGGGTAACATTTTAAGCTCTGTTTGTTGGTTCTTAGGGACGGACTCGCCGAGTGCAGGTATGGTACTCGGCGAGTTTGTGGCTGCATTCACGAATTCTGTCTTCTCTTCAGATATACTCGACGAGTAGATCGACGCTACTCGACGAGTAGGGCTGTCAGATTGCTTCATTATTTCTTCATACTCCGTTTCTTCCAACAGTCTTTCAATTTCTAATTAATCCTTTTATGGATCAAATGCTTCATCTAAAGCTGCAAACTTGCTGGAATTTTCAGGTTTGTCTTCCTCCAATAGTTCGTCAAGCATGTCGATTGAGAACGTCGTGTCGTCACTGATCCTAGAGTACTTCATAGCTTGGTCTACCCCGAATGTTACTGAATCGTCCCCGACCCGCAAGGTGAGCTTGGAGTCTCTCATGTCTACTATAGCGCTGGCTGTGTTGAGGAAAGGCCTTCCAAGGATGATTGGTACTTGCGGATCCGCCTCCATGTCTAGAATGATGAAATCAGCAGGAAAGACAAATTTATCCACTTTCACTAGTAAATCTTCGCATATGCCTCTTGGGAAGGTGACCGTCTTGTTTGCCAAATGAATTGCCATGCGAATTGGCCTTGGCTCCGGGAGGTCTAGCTTCTTAAAGAATGAGTATGGCATAAGATTCACACCTGCTCCAGAATCAGCTAAGGCATGAATTGCAGCCAAGTTGCCAAATTGGCAAGGTAAAGTTAAGCTCCCCGGATCACCCTTCTTCTTTGGTAGCTTATTTAGCATTGCAGCGGAGCAGTTCTCATTAAGCACTACCTTCTGCACTTCTTCCATCTTTCTTCTATTGGTGAGGAGTTCCTTAAGGAACTTTGCATACTTGGGCATTTGCATGACGACTTCAATGAATGGTATGTTGATTTGAAGAGTCTTAATGTGGTCTAGAAACTTCTGATATTCCTCTTCCTGCTTCTCTTTCTTGGCTCGGGCTGGGTATGGCATTGGAGGCTGGTAAGGCTTTTCAGGAGATTGTTCACGTGTTTTTGATGAGGTACTCGCCGAGTCCATCGACCCTACTTGGCGAGTAGGACTCTCAGATTGTAACTTTTGGTTTTCTGCTTGTTTTTCCGCTCCTACCTTCTGTGAGTCCTTGGTTGCTTCTGTTCGAATGGGGGCCAGGGGAGTGATGATCTTCCCACTTCTTGTTGTGACAATGTTTATGTGTGCGCCTCGTGGGTTGTTTTCGGTTTTGCTAGGAAGTTCACCCGGTGACCTTTGGTTAAGTTGTTGAGCAAGTTGCCCAAGCTGCGTTTCTATATTGTGGATGGATGCTTGCTGGTTCCTGAGCATGGTTCTTGTTTCTTGGATAGCAGCATCATGATCACTGTGCCTTTTTTCGGAAGCAGCTACAAATTTAGTAAGCATATCTTCCAAGCTTGGCTTCCTTTCTTGCACCGGCTCCTCCTTTTGGTAGAATCCTCTCCCTTTTTGTCTATACTTCTCCTCCTTGGCTTTCTTGTACTCTTCGTAAGGAAGCCACTCTTTCTTTTGTTTGTGCCAATCTTCATCATATCGGTCTCCACTTGAGTAACACGCTTGTGCCTTCTTGTTGCCATTCTCATCCAAATTGCAGTCTCTAGTGAGGTGAGGCCCATTGCAGTTTTCACAACCCACCCGAATAGCATGGATCGTTTGATCCATTTTATCCATTCTCCTATCCATGGTTTTTAGTATAGCCATGACCACGGATAAGTCTTCAGTAGCAGCATAAGCGGCTCCCCTAGTGACATCATGTCTAGGGTTATGGTATTCTCTAGAGTGTTTAGAGAATTCTTCAATCAATTCTTTAATCACCGGGGTCGGCATCTTTGTAAGTGGGCCTTGCGAGTCTAGCAACTGCCGGGTTGTGACATTGACTCCATCATAGAAGATGGAGACTTCTTGCTGGCTGTTTAGATCATGGTGTGGGCAGTTTCTTAGCAGACTCTTGTACCTCTCCCATGCTTCATATAGCGACTCTCCAGCTTGTTGTTCAAAGTTTGCAATGGCCTTCTTCAGCTTGGCTATCTTGGAAGGTGGTCAAAAGTGATCAATGAATTCTTCCTTCATCTTGGCCCAAGTAGTGACTGATCCGGTGGGAAATGACTTGAGCCAGTCTTTAGCAGCACCCTTGAAGGTTACCGGAAGCATACGAAGTAGTTTAGTTTCGCGGGTTACATTTGGAATATTGAAGTAATCAGCTACATCATTGACTTCATCCAAGTGCTTGTAGGCATCTTCATGATCTTTCCCATAAAAAGGTATTTCTTTGAGTGAAGCTAGGATATGACCCTTTAGCTTGAAGGTAGCAGTCGCGGGAATTGCGGGTTGCACAAGTCCCGGGCCATTGTCGTCGCGCATCCTCTTCTTCCATTCTCCCATGGGGATTTCATCAATGTTAGCCATTGTGAAGGCTTACTCTTCCTCCGACTTTGTTTCTTGCTCGTACGTTGCCTCCTCTTCTTCCTCGGTCCCGGGCCATTGTCGTCGCGCATCCTCTTCTTCCATTCTCCCATGGGGATTTCATCAATGTTAGCCATTGTGAACGCTTACTCTTCCTCCGACTTTGTTTCTTGCTCGTACGTTGCCTCCTCTTCTTCCTCGGTCTCGTACCCGATATCTTCTTGAATTGGTTCCTCGATTATCAAAGAGGCGCTAGATGCTCCTGATTTACTGCTCTTCTTTTTCCCAAAAACTGTCTTCAAGTTGGACAAAGGTGATTTCTTTGGTGTACTTGAACTCTCCACGTCCTTTCCTTTGTTCCTTTTCAATGCATATTCGGGATCTTCAAACGGGGGTACCAGTGGTGTGTTTGATCCTCTGGTTATGAAAGTCCTGAAATAAATAGAATAAAAGCGTAAAAAGAACAAAAAACAATGTACTAAAAAAATTAAAATTTACTGCTAAATAAACTGCTACTCGCCGAGTAGGTGCGATTGCACTCGGCGAGTATCAGTGGTATTTTGAAAAAAATTATAAATTTAATACTAAACTAAAACAGATACTAAAACCTAATTACTAATTACTAAATTGCAATAAATGAACTCTATGCAAGTAAACTCACACAAAGGATCGAAAAAATTAGGAATTAGATTAATTATTTAGAACCGTTTCCCGACAACGGCGCCAAAAACTTGATGTGTGTAAAATGCACTTGTTTTATCCCTACTTTTAATTAATAAATTGAACACACAAAGGCAGTGAACCTGTCTTTTAGTGGTATAGATTAGTAAGTAAGGTGTCGAACTCAGGGAACGGAAAATTAAACTAATAACTAATTTTAACTAAACAACTAATAAAAGTAAAGGGGTTTCTCTAGTTTTGCAAGACTAGACACTTAGGTACACTAAATTAACTAATTAACTAAAGCAACAACTATTCACCAAATTTGATAAAGATGTTTCTATTTAGGTTCAACCAATTCACTCCTATGGTTATTTTTATTTATGGTAGATTAATTGCTATTGGTTACCAATTATAATAGTTAGGTTCATGTTCATTACTCCTAACCCTTTGACAATTAACTAATTTAAGCGGTGATCAAGTGTTTAAACTAATTAATTCCCTAGATTAATGATTTGGATTAAATAAGATTTGTAATGGTCAATTAAGTTATTAATTCAATTAACCTCTTGTTTGATGGTTTCTCAAACAAGCTCACACATTAATCTTCCTATTGTCTTATTAATCTTAGTTTCATAATCATTACTTCTAAGCATATGGTTTGGTATTCACATAGACATATGAGGTTAACAACTAAGAGATGTTCATGCAACCTAATTGTCTTCCAATTAACAGAAAATAGTAGTGATTAATACATAAGGTTCTTTAACAAACTTAATTTAATATATCACCAATAAACAATCAAACAAAAACTAATAATTAAACCATAGGAGTTCCTTGGTATTCCCCAAACAGAAACAAAAACGAATTTAGTTCATAATTGTAGTAGAAACAAACATAAAAACAAGGTTTACTAAATCAAACATAGTCAATTCCTAAATCTAAGTGGTAGAATTAACCTAATTGCTTGAATTCTTTAAAAGATTGAAGCTTAGGGTTCCTTAGCGTCTTCCAGGGCTCTTAGTCGCAGCTTAACCTTCAAAAATCGCCAGGAGTGTTGTCCCATTAGATAAGGATTCGTCTTTTATAGATATCCCAAAACAGGGTGTACTCGGCGAGTAGTAGAACCAACTCGCCGAGTAGGTGCATAGTTATCCGTCTTGAATCAGGAATCGTAGTTATCTTCTGGAACATCCTCGTGTACTTGCTGAGTAGAGTCGCCTACTCGCCGAGTAGATGGTCTTTTTTCACTCTTTGATCTTCAATTGCTTCCCCTTGCTCCCTTTTACTTCCAAGCATATCTTCTGGACTGAAAACAAACTTTACAACATTTTAAGTACCTTTTGTCCACATTATTCACATAATTAATTAAAAATAACTAAGAATATATGCTAAATAATTAACTAATTATGCACATATCAACAATCGAGCCCAGAAGTGAGGATACTTCCTAATCGACTGACTCACGCGCTCCCATGTGACTCTAGGTCCTTGGTTAGTATTCCAGCGACCTTTCACTAATGGGAAGTGGCGTTGTTTCTTCCGCTTGACCTCGGTCCATGGTCACTATGGTTCTTCCAAGAAGGTGAGGCTCTTGTGGAACTCGATCTCGTCGAGGGGAATTGCAAGAGTCTCGTCGGATAGATACTTCTTGTAAATTTGGGACGTGTTGGGTAGAGTGTGCTTTACCAAGCTCGCGGAAGTAGATTGAAGTAGCGAGTTACAGGGCTGATTCTGACAAGAATCTCGAAAGATACAATTATTTGGGGTATTAGCTTTCCATGCTTTCCGATGCGTACTAAGTTTTCCCAGAGTAAGTGGTTCTAGAGGAATTTGGTCGGTTATACTGGCGTTCTAAAGGTTTCTTCCTCTTGCTTCTCTTCTTGTCAAGGGTTGCTCCCTTTAGGGTCAAAGTTGGGAGGGGGTCCGTATTTTACGAGAAGTTCCAGAGGAACTAAGACGGTAGGTCAGCGAGACCCAGAATTTTGGCGTATTCCTTCTAACGCCTTCGGTGCTGACTGTTTCTCAATGGTTTTGATCAATTGAAAGGGTCCTTATGAATTTCCACCTTGATAATCATGTGTCTTGAGAATTGGACTCCTCAATTCCAAAACTCGTATCTAGAGAACTTCGGGTAATACTTCTCTGATCATATTGCTTCTGTGGTTTGTTGTAGCTGCTCTCCTTGGTTTCCTTCTTACTATGAGGTTAGATAAGTAAGTCATTTGTAATGACGATGATGAACTGATCCTAGCAAGAATGGCATATCCTATTTATTACGTTTATGAATCCTACGAGTGGGTTTGATCCTATCCGAGGGTATCACTACGAACTTTCAGCATCCGCATCGAAATCGGAGGATTGTTCTCGGACATCCTTCTTCAATACTCATGAATGGTGATATTCAGATCTCAGGTTCAATTCCTGAAGGATACCTCGTTCCTTGCGGTTTGTTGGCCTATTCGTCTATGCGAGGCAGATAGTAAAGGTTTCTATTGGAGATGTTGTCGGGGCCTCTAAAATCGATGGAATTATGAGTAATTTGCTTTTTTATTTGACGAATAAGACCAGAGCTTTTCAGGGTGAGAAGCTTAGTTCTTCAATTTCATTGTTGAGTAGTTCGACAGGTTTGACGTGACAGCTCTTGTAGCTCGGTAGGAAGCATGTGGGTTTGGTTTACGCGACTAGGACTTTTTGAATGGTAGGACATTTACTCGTCCTTCTGGGCAACCTTAGCCCGAAGCTCATGGCGGGACTCGTACTATATCTTTCCCAAGCTTCTATGCTTGAATCTTGTCTGATACATGCATGACATTCCCGAAGGTCTCCTGTAAATACATGTGATAAGGCTTCGGGAAGTATAACACTCCTCTGGTGCGTGTTTTGGAGTTCCACAGCGAGAGATGACCCAAAGGTCCGTGCTGGATGTTTATGAGAGACGATAGTTTCGATATTCAGGGGTTAGGCGAAAGGCCCTTTTGTAGTCGTTTAATCGGGAAGACGAGGGCAATATCAATCAAAATTGGATAACGACAACACTATCTTTTTAGATAACATGAGATAAGTTGTATTCGAAGGAAGAGATCACTAGAGTGATAGAGCTAGTGTCTTGTATTTCTTTTCTGTGTGTTCCGTTTTGTTTGATGTTATGATTATTGTAGATTATTCATACTACAGTGTCTAGCACTGGTAGTGCGTGTGTTTTCGATAGCCAGTAATGATATTTGATATCATGATTCCTGACAGGTCTCCTCACGATCGAGCGGTATATGATCGTCGTATGTAAATTGATATCGTGAAATTGTCGAGTGGGTGACCCCACTCAACCCTTAATACTATACATGGAATCGGAGTCAGGATGGAATTATTTGTTTCAAGACTTTAGTATTTTGATTTTAATTAACCCCGATGTATGGACATGGTCATCACAACTTATAGGTAATGCTCCTAAGGTCACATATGAATGTCTTTGGTTTGATTTGTATGAGAGAGAACGTTTTAGCTACTTTTTAGAAGGAAGGTTACTTTAGTAAGCATACCAATTTCATTACAAACATATAGTACTTAAACGTTTTGTCGTTGGGAACATTACAAAAGTCCTAACATGGTTTCCTTGCTGCTCCTGTTGATGTGTTCATCACACTCCTCCTGTCCCTTCGTCATTCTTCTCAGTTGGACATTCTCTCGTGAAGTTTCCCGTTTCACCGCATAGGTAGCATACTGGGCCTACCTTGGTGTAGGTGATTGAAGGGAAGTGCTGGGTCGGGATCTTACAGAAACGGACGGTATGCCCTTTCTTGTTGCAGTTTTTACAGTGCATCTCCCGGCAAGCCCCATGGTGATGAAAGCCACATTTGTTGCACTTTGGGAATGATCCCTCATATGGTCTGGCAGGCATTTGGGTGGCAGACCCCGAGGCTGGTGTCGAGGCATGTGTCATGACTGCTGTTGTAATGGTAGGGCGGCCCTAGGTTGTTGTCTTTTAGTGTATCCTTGAGATTGGTGGCGCTCTTTCATGTTCCAAAACTTTCTCTTCTTGTTCCTAGGTTCGTGGCCTGAGGTATTTTTGTTGGTAGGTACCCATTGGTGTCTCTGATTGTTACCACAATTTGTATTGTTAGTACCGTTTCCACCCCTGCTGACGTTGTTAGTATTGAAATGCACCATGACGGCTGCCACGGCTGCCGTGACTACAGCTTGAAAAGTAGCAGCGTCTATCTGCAGTGTTGGCGCCTTGCTAGTTGGTTTGTTGCCTCTTGGTGAAGACATAGTTCTGTTTCATGACGAAAAACGACTTCGTTAGTGGAAATGATTGTCTTAAGTGCATCCTTACAATTTATATTTACGCATATAAATTTTTGCACATTACTGTACTATTCTTAGTGTTTCTGCTAACGCTCCCGAGATGGAGTTATGGCAGTAGGTAGGAGTAGGTTTCATACGGACGTTAAGCTTTACTCCTCTTAGAATCATGTTTGTCCGAACACACTTGGCTGAGGAATTTTGATGGGATCCGGTGCATTAGTGCTGGAACGTTCGCACTCCATAGGTCTATGAAGAAGAAACTTCTCAACAAATGTTTAAAGGTGAGACGATAATGAGTTTTTAGAATGGTTATATGTCGCGAGTTTTCTAACTAGGTTTACCTCATATCGATTTGTATCAAAGTTCGGTTGTTTAGGGTGTTCTGAAAACAATTTATAACAAGATTCTTTGTATAATAAACTCATGTATTTTAGTAGCTCTGTATCCAAGTGAAACCTTATACTTGACCCAAGCTAGGTCCTTATCACGACCTATTGATGTATGCTTAGTTATATAATTAAGGCTAGATAGTCCTTCGAGTCTGTTAAGTACATCCTAAGCCCATCTTGTTAATATGACTTTAGTAATCATGATTTTAGTGAAAATTTTGACCTCGATGCAGGTGTACTTCACATTTGTGCATGGGCGGGTTTTGATAGTAGATAGATTTCTCGATTAGTATGACCATTTAGTTTGTAGTGTTGTGATTTTACTTACAATAGAGTAGCACCAGCGCATACTTATGAAGCTAATTACCAGGTCTGGTGAGCGGCATGAACTCTACTTACGATGATCCATCCCTTGTGATGCCTGAGGCAAGGTCGATGCAATTTTGTAGCTTTGCCAATCAACGCTTGGCTACAATCCTCCTTTCTTTGAATGCTGTGTGTCCTACCCTGTTACTCTCTTTCCTCTTCACGAGAGGCGATAAGGTCCTAAAAAGAGAGTTGGTCTCGGGAATAGTAGTATAATTCTGAGTCACCGGTACATGAGATGGTGGGGTCTATAGTAGCGCGCAGTTTTCTGAACTCAGATTGTAGTCTTCCTGTTTTAATCCCCGATGATCGCGATCCGCCGGGTCTTTGCCGGGAGGGCTCTGTCCGTCAGTCCCCCGTGGTTGAGGTCATAGCACCCTCGTTGGTCTCCACATGGTGGTTGTTGTCATTGTTGTCGACATTCAACCCTCAATCATGATTGCCCAACGGGTCACAGGTTCGTTATAGTCGAAACGGTTCGCGGAACCCTTGCTATGCATGGAGGATCGATTACCTCCGGTCCCACTTATGATTCTTATCATAACCATTCACCATTCCTCGAGTTCGGATTAGGAAAGTAAGGGTCGTCCGGTAAGTAGGATTTTGCTATGCCGTATTTGCGAGAATAGAAGTGGAGGAGATAAGTACTATGCGTCTAACTCTATTATCACTTACTTATAGGGGTGATCCTTATTAGTTACTTTTTTAATGACATAGTGCATACTAATTACATATAACAAGATATGATAGACCTTTGAATAATTGATCCCACTCTAGGTCCACATCCAAACAAGGAAAAGGAAGTAAATTAATGACCACAAATTCTAAGTCTATAATTTATAAGTTATATATAACCTTAAAGTATCCACTTAGGGACTATAGACCTATTATTAAGGATCTATTTAGTTTTCATATAAGTTATGATATTACAAAATACTCCTATAGTATTTTAAACTCATGTTCTGTTCTAATGTTCTCATTGTGGTAGTGTTGGTAAGTTTTTAGACTTGTTTCCATATCACAACTATTCTTGGGCATGTGCTAATCACTCCTCGGACCAGCATAGTTGATCAGGCTATGCCATTCCCAAGACTGACCATACATCCCCGAGCTTACCTGTGATATTCAACAATCATTACTTTTGTTTTGTTCTAGAGTGGTGCTGACCTTAATATGTATGTATGCATGTATACCTTTAATAAGCAACTATTTATTTCTAAAAGTATAGTTGTTTTGAAACTTTAAATCAGAGACTTAGTCCCAATGCATTTATAGTTTGTATATCTTATGTGGTTTGATATACTGAGTTCACTATAAACAATGATCTGATACCAATGTGTCACACCCCCAAACCAAGGATGGCGGAAACGTCCGGGGGTGGAGGACTTCATGTAGAGTATCACAACAATGAATATAATAGTGCTCAAAGTAATTACAACCATCACAAATATAATTGAAAACATTACATCAAAGCACATGTTTACACGATTCACATCAATTACATTATGATACAAAATGAACTGTTTGACGATTTATCGTCCCATCCTCAAAACGTTGTTGATTTCCTGTTTTCACTGAATTCCTGAGAATACAAGTAGTTTTGAAAAGTGTCAACACAAAGGTTGGTGAGTTCATAAGAGATTTCGTTAGAAAAGTAAATCATTTTCCTTGTAAAAACGTTAGAATATGTATCCAGAAAATCCGATATTTTCTTTAAAATCTGTGTAATGTAGTCTTATGACTGAAGACCAAAATGTATAAGTAACCTTTCTTATTAATAGAAAATGTTATGTACTTAAATGGACATGGACGCGTTTGAATTAAATGAAATTTCTGTATGTTCTCATGTTTGTTAATACTTTATATATATGTAGTCCTAAATTCGAGGACCGAGAAATAACAAGTATTGACCATACTTAAAGGTATAAATGTGGTTTCAAATGATGTGTAGTTGTAACTACCAAAACCAAAAGTGTACAGTAATATCTGTACTCATTGAGATAAAGAGTGATTTTAAATCGACATAAAACTCATTTAGGTTTTATAAATAAAATCCCGTAAACTTATGGATTGTTATATCCCTATGTGAGTCGCTATAATCATACTATGACTATGTGAACCTGCCACGACGTTTCTCAGGCGTCGCGAAAACTGAAATGACATTTGTCACCCGTAGATCTGCAGGTCCCACTGTAGCTAGCAGCAAGGTGTGGGGTGTCAAACCCAATATAGATCTATATACAAGTATCACGTTCTCCCTCAAGGATATTCTGATTATAACTACCTGGAATTATATCCCGCACTCGGACGTACGGGGGAGAGAGAGAGAGTCTCACAATATAGGTTAACAAGTTTACGTGAAATATGTGTGAATATAAATCTTTTCTGTATGAATGTACCCTTTCTGTACGAATGTGTTGTGTGATGTATCATAATCTATACCTATTATAGTTTATCTAAAATGTATGTAATATGTATGAACTCTTTTATGGAAATGTATTAGTGTTATGAATTTATTAAACTATACTTTTTATAGTTTATTATACTTGTTCTAAAATGAATGCATAATATTTATTACGAATGACTTAGTTTCAGTTTATGATGATAACTAACAAAGAAACACATTCAATAATTAGAACTTATGATTATACACTTTGCTCAACATAATACAAAGTGTTATGATATTTACATGCTGTTGGCTAACTTTAGCCATTCTGCCCTGTTTTGGAAAAATCATAGAAAAATCATACGAAGTCGAAAACTAGATCCGTAAATTCTGAGAGTTCAAAAAATGTGTCTAGTTTACTCATAAGTTTTATCACGATTTTTAATGACCTCCAACTTAGGTGAAAAAGTCCATAATCACAGACTGGTCCGGATTGTTGTTCGAAATGATAGACAGTTTTGTAAAAATCACCATAAATTGTAGAAAAATTGTATGGAGATGTGCAAGTAGTCATTTTAAAGCTAAAAACCTGAACTATTTTCACCTTGTACAGGTTTGAAAACAAAAATGTTTAAGATGCCCAAAACAGTCCGTGAATGGAGTTATACTTTTCTGATGAAGGCTGTTAGAAAAATTTAGTTATGTTCTTTGGTGTTTTAACTTGTATTCCCCCCCCCCCCCCCTGAAAACTTGAGAAAACATGAAAATGTAGGGGTATGAACTCACCTTGAGTGATTTCAGTAGATAAGTGTTGAAGAAGAGAAGTGTTCAACCCAAGAACACTTGAAGAATCACTTGAAGATTCGAAGCTCTAACACAATTATCATGGAGTTTGTGTAAGATATCCATGATTTGAGTATAACAAGTGAAATAATCACAAGGAGAATGGATTATGCTTACCAAATGTGGAGGAAAAACCCAAGATCAGCCCTTGAATCTCGAATTTCTAGAGAGAGAAAGTGAGAGAGGAAAGAGTTTGATCTTCTTGGTGAAATGAGAGCAAATGAGAGAAGTGAGGAGAGAGGATGAATATTCAGCTCTAAAAAAGTAGGAAAGAGTGATAATTGAGTGGTAACAACATTGATGTGACCTAGGTAAGATGGGGAGGTGTGGCTGGTCATAGAGTGGGTGTGGGAGTGGTTGCTTGTGTCATAAGGTAAAGCAAAGTTAACACTCTACCTCTTTGTACTTTACCCACTTGCTTTTATTATTCAAACAAAATTTTTTATGAAAATATGATTAAATTGTGAATATTTAGGTTTATTATGTTAAAATATGATTTTGGGTGAAAATCCCGCGTTAAAATAATTAAAAATGGGCCTTAAACGCAAAACTACGCGAAAACCGGGAAGAAAAGCATTCCCAGCGAGACCTCTCGGTCCCTAGGCCGAGGTTCGGTCCTTGCTGGGGGTTGTAGCCGGAAACGAACAGAGGGAAACGAAGGGGCGAGGAGGCGAAAGGAGGCGAGGAAGCGAAGGTGCGAACCGGAAGTGAGAGGCGAAGGCGAGGGTTCGGTCCGGAGATGAGAGGCGAAATGTAAGACCCGAAATGAACCGAATGAACAGTAGTGAACAGTGTCTTCGGGTTCGGTTCTTCCTTTTAAGCGAGGTTCGGTTCCTCCTGGCTCGGGTTCGGTTCTTCCTTGCTCGGGTTCGGTTCCTTGCTCTCGGATTCGGCCCTTCTTGCTCTCGGTTCCTAAGAGGACCTTCGGGTCCTAAGAGGCTTCTCTCTTCTCAAGAGGTTTCGGTTCCTAATGTCCATTTTTCTCGTTTTTCCCCGTTTTAAGTTGTTTTTGACCCGGTTAAGGGTCGGAATGACCCGAATGATTCTAAAAAGTTACGGGAAACTTTGGAGAGAGATTTGGGAGAGATTTCCCATACTTGGAGAGATTTGGGAGATATTTGACATTCTTGGAGAGATTTCTCATACAAAGAGATATTTGAGAGAGATTTCACATACTTGGAGAGATTTGGGAGAGATTTGACATTCTTGGAGAGATTTCTCATACAGAGAGATATTTTAGAGAGATTTCACATACTTAGAGAGATTTGACATTCTTGGAGAGATTTCTCATACAAAGAGGTATTTGAGAGAGATTTCACATACTTGGAGAGATTTGGGAGATTTGACATTCTTGGAGAGATTTCTCATACAGAGAGATATTTGAGAGAGATTTCACATACTTGGAGAGATTTGACATTCTTGGAGAGATTTCTCATACAGAGAGATATTTGAGAGAGATTTCACATACTTGGAGAGATTTAGGAGAGATTTCAAATAGAGAGAGATAGAGTGAAAACGATTGAGAGAGGTTTCGAGTGTGGCATTTGTGAGTGTCCGGCTTCGCTATGCAAGGTCCGTAAACACTGTTATGCCTTGTTTAAGGATCTTACACACTCTCGATGAGTATGCAACATTGTTTTATCGGTTTGGCTAGCCCCGTACCACAGTTTTAGGTTAAGGAGATCTAGACGTTCGCACTTTTTGATTTATGATCTCTCATTAGAATAGAGAGTTGTGTAGAAATTTAATAATGTAAATTCTAGTACCCAAGGGAAAATTGAGTCAAACGGTTTGACTTGTTGACTTTAGTTGTCTTTGACTTGACCAAAATTTGACAGTTGTCACAGGTGGCAAGAAATAAAGATTGAGTTCAGTCCATATGAGTTTGGATTTGTCATTATCCTTGTCTTGTGACTATGGTTTTGACAATTCACATGGATAAGAACACATACACCATTAAATCTAAGTGTTATAAGGTTTCTCTCCGATTCATGAGAATGATGGTGAGGAAACTCTTTCACTATGTAGATTTTAGCTACATAGCAATTGTAATATTTGCATTCTCAAAGTCGTTAGTGGAGCGTGTGTGGTTTACCGGCACACTAACATGGACTTGTGAGAAGTGGAAAAGGTCTAAACAATCGAGACTATGATTACGACATCCCTTTTCATAGTTCTTAAAATTGTTCAGACACACAAGTGTGCTATCTAAGGCAAGGTGTATGATTTTGATAAAGTTGTATCAAAACAATCTAGTATCAGAAATCTGATCTTTGGTAAGAAAGTCAGTTGATTTCTGAGTACATGTCAAAGCTAGTGGGAGCATAAGTGTTATGCTCATAATCATCATGTTAGTGGGAGCATGATAACTATGATAAAGATTGCAAGTTAGCAATGTTAATTATAGAAAACAAAGTTTCAATCGTGAAAGAGTTGTTTTGCTATAATTAAGGTAGAGGAAATTATACTTCATCTCAAATCTAAAAGTTTAGATTGAGGTTTTAATCGTATTTAGTCAAGGATATATATATATATATATATATATATATATATATATATATATATATATATATATGTATGAATTTCATGTTGGAATGGCTCAACATAAGGAAATTCTGTATATGGGTCCATTATTTGCGTTCTAAAATTCGATTATGATTACGGCATCCCTTTTCATAATCTGAATTATGAGAACTGGGCAAATAGAAATGGAAATATTATAACAAAAGATTGGTTTAGTCTCTATGTGAGACATCATGAATCGTGTCCCATATACTTTGGATATAGGATCGATTACATGTGCTATATTCATCCTCTCTAAAAAAATTTCCAAATGCCTGGGGAATTAAGAAGGGAAAAGGTCTAGAATTGGATATGATTAAAATGATTAAGCAATTGTTGAGGACAATCTAAGGTTTACAAGGATTGGTTACTCAAGGATAGTTGGAAGTATAGTGTTGACTTTGGAAGGACCATATTGACGTAGTCTGAAAAGAGGCAACTCTTATTCGGAAGTGATAGTTAAAATGGAATATGGAAATGGTTCAAAGTTAGAAAGTATTCAATCTATAAGATTAGGAAACTTAATGCAAGAAGGATGTTTCCAAGGAGTTGATCTCCATTGGAATACTCTGTAATGATTGTTGCCAAGTCTGGTTGAATTTGTGCATAATCATTACAAGAGGATCAATGCATATAAGTTTAGAATCTAACAGATTTCAGTAAATGGCATGAATTTAGAATTCTTGCATTTGCAGTAAGGGTTTGGGACCGTGAAAAGATGATCATCGGAGTTATGCTCAATTGATCTATTTCACAAAGTAAAGATCATAGAGAAACATAGTATGCATACTTGGTGTGTGGCATGACTAGTGTTCAGAAAACATAGTGTACATGCTTGGAGCATGGTACAACTAGTGTTTTAATTCTAGTATAAAGTTGATAAAACCGAAACAATGAATAATGAGTAATCAATATGGTGATAAATAAAAGTGTTTGTTTATATTCATAAGGTTTGATACCATATCTGATTCATTTATTCTTGTGTTTCAATTTGCATGTTTTGACTTCCAGAATAAACTAGGTTATTCCTCCAGAATGACTAAGTTATTCAAACCATCCACAGTCGGTCATATGTTGGAAGTAGATATGAATCAAGACTGTCATGGGTTGGCTTGTAGAGGTCTAAGGTGTTGGATAAAGGGCTACAACACTCATGAGTGCTCATAAGTTCTGAGTATTGGATTCAACCCGCACTCATTGGAATCACTTCATGGATTTTATCACGAGTGATCATGAGACGATAATATCTTATATTCTTCAAACCTAGAGATATGAGTTGTTACTATGAGTTGGTGGTACATTGATTGCATGAAAACGCATTCGGTAACTCGGTGTTATAAAACGTGCCTTTGTGTATGATTCAACAAGTAGCAGAACAAGCCATATGAGTCAAAGTTGATCCATTCCTTTTACCTTCGGGATAAAAGCAATATCAGTGGGCCCCTCGATGATTTAATGATGACACATGTGAGTGCTTGGCCAAGGCAGGACTGATTTGATTTGTTCAATTAGTCAGTCGTCATGAATCAGAAATCGGGAAACAACAAATGGACAGAGAGAATGACTATAATCCATGTCTCAGTCCATATGATATCTAGAATGGAGGAATATATGATCCCTTATCTAATGGACAAGTTCGTTGACAAGATCAGAGTTCAACAGCGGCTTTAAGAGCTACGATTTCCAGTTAGGTTTTGAAGTCATACTCAATAATAGTTTTAGACTTATCCAAGTGGGAGACTGTTGGATTAATGTCTAAGTTCATAACTATATTTGGTATGTACTTGACCCGACTCGGCATGGTCCATTTGGGTTGCACTTCACCGACACAATTTATATGGATAGTCTTTTGAGAATAGTATATTTATGATTAATATTAATATATTATAAGTTCTAATATATTAATATGGAATCATATTATTTAATTAATATTGATCAAGAATTAATTTAGAATTAATTAAGTGATCAAAATGAACTAATTAAATATGGACTCTTATATATATGGAATGGGCCAAGTTCATTTAGGTTAGTCTAAGCTTTCATGGATAGTCCATAGAGTGTTTAACCCATGGATCATATGAAATGAAAGGTCATGGGTTTAACCCTAGTCTCCATACTATATAAAGATGTCATTGGTTGGTGAAATTGGCACTAGTGTGGTACACTAAGAAGGGCTAGCCGATTTCACTAGAGAGAACCAAGTATCCATATTCTCTAAAGTCTTCCAAGGTGTTTTGGTGATTTGTGATTCCACTTGAGGCTTCCACACTATTGGGTATACACTCTTAAAGCTTGAAGACATCAAGCTACATCAAAAGGTATGTCATCTAACTAGTACATTGTAGTATAAGAACTTCATAATATGCTAGTTAGGATTAAAGCCTTGGAAAGATCTTATTTGCATGTATAATAGAGAAAACATAGATCCAAGGTTTATAGGGTTGCATGTACACCATAGGAGTGTTAGAATGCTCAAAATCCAACAGTTTTACCCAACATTTTTGTAGATATAAAATACATATACAATTTAAATCATATAAAACTTGTATAAAATCGTTCATCTAGCATATATAGCAAGTATAAAAATAATATACACACATAACACATAGTTTATATAAAATAATTCATATCTATGTGTAAGATGAAAGGGACCATGCACTCACTTGAAAAGGTGTTGGTTTCGAACTCAGACAGCGCTTCGCTTCTTAAAAATAATTTTCTTCGACGAAAGCTAGTATTATTACCACTAGAGTTTAGTCTATTATTCGCTGAGACTAATTAATAGTCTAGCTATTATTACTACTATATAAACATTAAAAAAATACTTATATAACCATTAATAATAGCCCAAGTATTTATTATAAGTTGTTAATAACGTTACTATAATTAAATAAAAGCTATATTAAATATAGCGTAGGCGTAGCTCACTTACAGCGGGTTTTATAGAAAACCGGAGCAGCGTTCCCAAGCCAAAAAGCTCTTCTTCTTGGAGCCGTCAAGCACTCTGGGGCATCCGCCTCATGTTAGGGAGGTTCCCTAGGCTTTTTGGGGGATTTCGGGGCTAGAGAGAGGTTCTAGAGAGAGAGTAAAGAGAAGAAAGAATGGGAAAGGTGTGAAGAGAATGAGGGTGGGAGAGGTGGTATTTATAGGGTGAAATGTGGCTAAACTTGGTGCCACATGTCACCATTTGGTGGCAAGCATTGGGGACAAAACAATTGCCAAGATTGTGCCACATCACCCATTTTCGCAAGTATACTTTCTACTTCTAAAATCTGTAACTTTCACATATGAGCTCCGTTTCTGACGTTCTTTATATGTACGCGTAGGTAAAATAAGATCGATAACTTTCATTTTGGCTCCATCGGCTAGTTCTCGACCGATATTAAATTTAACAATACGAGAAGATTACACTATTAAATGTCCACGTAAAATTCATAACTTCGACATACGGATTCTGTTTTCGTCTGTCTTTTTACCGTTGAGTTCCTATTAATGAGATCTTCAATTCTCATTTAGGTCGCGTAGGCCAAAAATCGCTCGATCTAAAATTCGAGTTTCGGGCTGTACATTGCTAAGCCGAAACTTCAAAAAATCATAACTTCCTCATACGAAGTCAGATTTGGGCGTTCTTTTTATGGAAGCTCTCGGTTTAACATATTCTACAAATTTTGTTTAGATTGTTAAGGCTAAAACTCGCTCTATCGTAAATTCACTATTTACGCTTCCTGGTATCGTGCCAGTTCCATCGCGAAACTTCGACGGGTCATAACTTCTTCGTTACAACTCGGATTTCACCGTTCTTTATATCTCCAGAATCCTTGTTTCGACCACTACAAATTTATGTAAAGATATAGGGTTTATCTCAAATTTTAATTTTGATGCTTATTTTTATCCTTTATTTATTATACATTTATAAATGAGTAATAAGCACATAAATACACATAATTCACATAATACTCAAATATTTCATTTTTATTATTTCAGAAAGAGATATGATAGTCGACCTAGATTATTACATTGTCTAAAAATGCTTAGCACTGAAACCTAGGCGTTACAGAAGGTTTTAGGGTTTCCGCTATTATCATTTTCTGCTAGAACCGTTATTCATCATTGATGCAGTTCTTAGACTTCGATCGTACCCTAACCTTGTTTACTAGTTTGATCTTGAACAGGTTTCAAATCAAAATTATCATGTCTCTTGAAGATTCACAAACGAACCCAATCAACATCTCCAACAATATCGGATCAACCACCAGGATTCCTATCTTGTATACTCAAGATTATGAAGTTTGGACACATCACTTTGAAGACTATGTGATTGGTTCAGAAGATAATGGATACTTGATTTGGGAAGCTATTACTATAGGCCCGTTGGTTCACTCTGGCACAAACAGAACAATCAAGACGCAAAAGGAGTACAACCAACTCTTGGTAGATGTAAAGGATGTTCCTCAAGACGAGAAGGAAAAGTTTGTAAGAAAAATTAAAGCGCTAAGAATGATCAGATTCGCCCTACAATCTAGCACATTCCGGTTGGTCAGTTCATGCAAGACGAAAAAAGAGATATGGGATAGATTGAAAGAGTTATATTCCACCGATGAAGATCTTGAGCATTCTATCCAAACCTTACTACTTTCAGAGTTTGGAGACTTCAAGCAAAAACCAGAAGAGAAGCTTATTCAAACCTTTGATCGTTTCAATCATCATCTCAGCACAATGATAAAGCATGGCATAGAAAGGAAAGTAATTAGGCAAAAGGTCACTTTCATGAATGGCCTAAGAACCGAATAGATGGTGGTTGTATCTACAGTAAAAGATCATGAACAATTCAAAACTTATTTCTTAGTGAAGCTAGTGGGGATTCTTAAATCACACGAAAGTAATGTGACTAAAGAAACGAATGCGGTTTCAAGCATGGGATCTTTAGCTCTCATATCAAAAGGAAAGAATGTGGCTGAAGAAGAAGAGAATTTAGATTTGTCGGAATTTGATCTAACCAATGAAGAGTGTGCTTTGATGGTCTCTAATCTAAAGAAGTTCGTGTAAAGAAAATTTCCAAACTCCAAGAATAGAAACTGGCAAGGAAACAATTCGGATAAGGAGGAACCAAAGAGCTCTCCTAAGCATGAAGAATGGACGAAGGATAGTAAGCCTGTTGGTGACTCTGGATTTGATTGTCACTTCTGTAAAGGCAAAAATCACTTTGCTAAAGGTTGTGTTTTGATAAAGATGTCAGAAAAGAACGAGAATGAAGATGACGAAGCCTAATATCTGAGAAAGCTAGAAGAAATAAAGAAAAAGAAAGTTGTTGCTAACAATACTATGAATACTTTAATGGTGCAGGAAAATCTCGTGGATGATGAGTTTCATGGTGTGGAAGTCTGGTCCAGAGAATCTGAGGACGAAGAAGTACGTAAGCCCACTCATGGCACGACTTTCGTGGCGAAAGAAAATGAAGTTGAAAGTGTAGGTAAGTGCTTAATGGTGACTGTAGGAGTACCAGAGATGCGAGGCTACACTACTGATGGGGGTTTTGATGAAGCAAAAGGAGAAGCAAGGGAGTGAGAAGACCAGTGTTTCGCTGCGAAACCAATTGGAGAATAGATCAACGTATGTGACCAATTGATCAAAAAAGTACAATCAATTTTCGAATTATTAAAAATCCCTATTATAGACTATGAAAAGGAAATTAAAGAACTAAAATCTAAATTTTCTAGTTTAAGATGAGACAATTTATGTGAAAAGGGATAATTTAAAGCTTTTAAAACAGAGAAATGTTTTTTGTTTAATTGTTAAACATTTATATTCGAATATTACCCAATTGCATCTTAATTGTGATATAGGCAAGAAAATTCATAGTATGATTTTGCCCTTCCTTGAATTTAAGGAGGACGAAATTGACGTTGATGCATATAACTGTGAAGCCATTGTATCTTCTGATGACATTTCTTTAGCATACAAAATTGGTCTTGACAAAATAGAGTCCTTCATCAAGTCCAAAGACCACAAGGACATGCTTAAGAACCTTTTGGACGAAAATGACAAATTAAAAATTAAAACCAAAACTATGCAGAAGTTTAACTCATTGAATGCCAAGTTAAGTTCATAAAACAAAATTGATATTGAAAATGCTTCTGAATTTAATGAGGATGATGATCTGAGTGAAATATCTGTAGAAGATGAGGTGGACTGTTCTGAATTTGTCAAAAGTGAATCCGAACCTGTCAAAAATTTTATTTATGAAAATTCGGTTGAGTTTGCTCACTTATCCCAAACTAAGTCCAACATTCTGAAAGAAAAGGCTATGGTATATCAAAAGGTTCTAACTACACCAAATCAACTTTATGTTGTTAAAGGAGTTACACCGCAGCAAGCAGCCGAGCTGACAACGATGGTAAATAACGACAATTATAACGGTTGTGAGGAGTATTTCTGGTCAGCTATAATCGATAATGCTGATGAAACAGTTGGTTTATTTGAGACAACATCATGGAGAATCAAAGGCAGATATGTGGCAAAACCACTCAACAAGCCTACGGATTTTGATGTGC
The DNA here is from genome assembly GCF_052625555.1 of Lactuca saligna. Classification (NCBI taxonomy): domain Eukaryota; kingdom Viridiplantae; phylum Streptophyta; class Magnoliopsida; order Asterales; family Asteraceae; genus Lactuca; species Lactuca saligna. Next base: position 141,132,200 of record NC_136420.1, read on the forward strand.
CAAGCACAAGTGGTACCAAAAAGGCTCCAAGAGAACCGGTCAAGGCTACAAGCGAAACCTCCTCGCTAAAGAGCGAAACTCGCGATGAGAGGCCGAAACCCAAAGTTAATATCCATAAAACTCCAAGGAAATGGACAGAGAAGAAACATCAACGTAATAGGAGATATAAGAAGAATCTATCCGAAAGGAAGCAGTTTTGGAAGTCCCAAAACCGTAATTATGTTCACTTAGACAAATCTTCATGCTTTGTAGGAGCCTCAAAATCAAAGCGTAACTCTACTCCTTGTATTCAATGCCATTCTTGCAGTCAAGAGAAACGAAAGAGTAGTTTCAGCTCCCAAAATGGAAGCAAACAAAACCAAAGAAGTGGTTTCAGCTCTCCATCTTCAGATGACAAGAACCGAAAGCTAGATTTCACCCCTAACACTGATCTTCCTCACTCAATGCGAAATCCTAAAGAGGATATAAAGGGAAAAGGAAAGCTAGTCTCAGAAGATGAAAATAAGACAAAGAAAACACCTGCTAGCTCTAGTAAAAAGGACCAAAAGGTTGTGAACAAAAAGAGTACAATTCCAAAGTTTGAAGATAAAGAAACAAAAGCAAACAAAATCAAAGTTTTCACAATAAAAAAAAAAAGATGAAACCACCTTAATAAAACAAACTTTTTTTTTTATTCTTCTCTTACTATTCCCTAGTTTGTAAAAGGCTCACAAGGACCCAAGAAACTTTGGGTTCCTAAATCTGCTTGAATCTTGCAGGTTATTCGTGACGAGCATTTCAACGATGAATGGTATATTGATAGTGGCTGCTTACATCACATGACGGGGAGAAGGGAAGAGCTACGGGGGTTTTGGGCTCTGAAGGATGGTGGTTGTGTCAAGTATGGAAAAAATTCTTTTGGCACAATAAAAGGCTATGGAATGATCAAAAATGGAGAATTCTCGATCAGAAAGGTGGCATATGTGGAGGGCTTACAACATAATCTCATAAGTGTCTCACAACTAGTGGTTGGAGAAGGATTGAAGGTTTCATTTGATGATGAAGGTTCAGAAATCATAGAAAAGAAGACCAAGAAAGTTCTATTGAAATCTCAAAGAAAAGGCGAAGTGTATCCATTGAAACTTAATACAATATGAGGGAAGCCATTTGTATGCCTACTAACGAAAGCAAATTCAGACGAAAGTTGGCTATGCCACCGAAGGCTCTCGCACCTCAAATTCAAAGACATCAACAAACTAGTACTTGGAGATCATGTGCGAGGACTTCCACTTCTCAAGTTTGATAAGGAACACTTCTGTGCTGCCTGTGAGATGGGAAAACAAACTAGAAAAAGTCATCCAACTATTGTGAACATGAAAGCTATAGAACCATTGGAACTTCTTCATATTGACCTTTGCGGTCCTTTAGTTATTGAAAGCGTAGGTGGTAGCAAGTATATACTTGTAACTGTTGATGATTTCTATCATTTCACTTGGGTGTTCTTTCTTAGATAGAAATCATATGCTACTCCAAAGCTCAAAGATTTTATCAAACAAATTGAAGTTCAACTACGAAAGCTGGTTCGCAATGTTCACAGTGACAATGGGCTTGAATTCAAAAACCAAGCATTTGACGAATTTCTTGCTGAAAAGGGAGTGTCACACAATTTCTCCGCTCCTTACACTCCACAACAAAATGGGGTCATTAAAAGGCAAAACCGCTCGTTGTGTGAAGCAGCTCGAACCATGCTCAGTTTTGCTTCGTTGCCCTTGTAATTATGGGGTGATGTTATTGCCACTGCTTGCTATACCCAGAACCGGTCTTTTCTCAACAAATGATTCACAATAACACCTTATGAAATTTTGAACAATCGTAAGCCTAACGTCAAGTTTTTCCATGTGTTCGGTTAAAGATGCTTCATCTTCAACTCTAAAGAAAACCGAAACAAGTTTGATGTGAAAGTGGATGAAGGAATCTTTCTTGGATATTCGCTTACCTCAAAAGCATACAAGGTTCTGAATAAACATTCCTAGAAAATCGAAGAAAGATATTATGTGTCGTTTGATGATAACTACGTAAAGAAACTCACATCGAGCAAAGAACCAATAGATGAAATCTTTCCTCAAACTGGTCAAGTCTCGATTCCCATCTATAACTTAATTGAAGAATATGTGAAGATTTCTGAAGAACCAGAGACTATAGTTCGCTCTGAAGCGAAAGAAACTGACAACGTTGGTGATACTTTCAAGAGGGTAACTGACGAAGCTGCTAAAGTAATGGAAAGCAAACCTTCAAGTTCACGTGGATTTTCTTATTCTACTTTCCAGGGGAGAATTTATCAACCAACATACCCAATGAATGTCCCATCGAGGGGTAGAATTCTGAGCCTGAAGCAGAAAGTATTTCATCATTCGACGGGGAGAATGTTAATTCAAATGATGCAGATGATGATACACAGTTAGAATTCGAAGAAGAAATAAATGCTAAACTGGATCCCTCCTATGATCCAAATTACCCTCCCCTTATTAAATGGAAAAAAGATCATCCAAAAACCCAAATCGTTGGTGAACCATCAGAAATAGTTCTCACACGTTCTCAACTAAAAGCGAAACAAACTGCATTATTCTTTCAAGTGGAATTTTGCATGTTTAATTCATTTTTCTCCAAAGTTAAACCAAAGACTATTAAATATGCACTCGATCACTCTAATTGGGTACAGGAAATGCACGATGAACTCAATGAATTTGAGCGAAACAAAGTATGGAGACCGATTCCTACACCAAAGGATGCATCTGTGGTTGGATTGAAGTGGGTTTTCAGAAACAAGATGGATAAAGAATGGAACATGATCCGAAACAAAGCTAGACTGGTAGTCAAAGGTTATTTCCAGGAAGAAGGGATTGACTATGAAGAGACTTTCTCACCTGTTGCTAGATTGGAATCCCTTCACATCTTCTTGGCATATGCAGCACACAAAAACTTTGAAGTTTTTCAAATGGATGTGAAGTGTGAATTCTTAAATGGCGAATTATAATAGGCTCTTTATGTAGAGCAACTACTTGGGTTCATAAACGAAAAATATCCCAATCACTATTACATTATTGACAAAGCGGTTTACCATTTAAAGCAAGCTCCAAGAGCCTGATATGAAACTCCTACTCGTTTTCTTAAAATGTCCAAAATTCAAGCAAGGTTCGGTTGACCCAACCTTCTTTCGCAAGAAAGATGGTGACCACTTGATGATCGTACAAATTTATGTTGATGACATCATCTTCAGATCTACTAACCCCAGTCTAACAGTTGAGTTTCGAAAGTTGATGGAAACTAAATTTGAGATGAGCTCAATGGGTCCAATTAACTTTTTCCTTAGATTAAACATTAGACAGTGACCAGAAGGTTTTTTCATTAATCAGGAGGCTTACACAAAAACTCCACTCGCCAAGTTTGGAATGATGGGGAAATCAAAAGTGAAGGTTCCCATGGCGTTTGGCACGAAGTTAACACCTTCTTTGGAAAAACCGGTTGCTGACATGACTCTCTATCACCAAATGATAGGGTCTTTGATGTATTTAACAGCTAGTCGACCAGACATAATGTTTTCTATTTGTTATTGTTCAAGGTTTCAAGCTAATCCATGCGAACCTCACATGATGGTTGTAAAGAATATTTTTCGATATCTGAGGCGAACCTCATCTCTTGGTTTATGGTACTCTACGAAATCAGGATTCTTCGTACAAGCATTTTCAGATGCTGATTTAGGGAGTTGTGGTCTAGATCAAAAAAGCACAACAGGAAGGGTGTCAATTTCTTGATGGCAAGTTGGTTAGTTGGAAATCAAAAAAGCAAACATGCGTTTCATTGTGAATAGCTGAGGCTGAATACATTGCTGCAACTTTGTATACATCTCAAGTCATTTGGATTCAAAGTGAACTTCGCGACTATGGATTAAATATGAAAAGAATTCCACTCTATTGTGACTCTGAAAGTGCGATTCATATATGTCACAACCCAATGCAATGCTTAAAAACGAAACACATAGCACTGAGATATCACTTTATCAAGGATCATGTGGAAGATGGCAACATTGAGGTTCATTTCGTAAGATCCGCTGATCAACTGGCTGATATATTCACCAAGGCACTACCTGAAGCAACATTCAATAGAATTATTCAAGGGCTGGGAATGATGGAAGTTGATTCTGTACTAAATCCACTATCGCATTCATAAAACCATCACTGCGAATTGGTGCGAACATTCGCAGGCATTCACAGTCCACTGTTCATTAACAATCAATTTTATCAACACGAATCTATGTGAATGTTCGCAGCAGTTCGCAGGTATTTGTTCGTTCGTGGTTTGGTATTTCTAATATCCTTTTGTATTCTTTGTGTATCTTTGCTTATCTCTTTATTTTATTTTCTTATCTTATCTCCGTTTTCATAAATTGTTTACTACTGCGAATCGGTGTGAACATTCGTTGCCTTTCGCAGTCCACTGTTCACTATCAGTTTGTTTTTTCGTTATTTTCAGAAAAGCTTCAAAAACCAAAATTTATTTATTTGTTTTATTTTTGTGGACTAAAGCCTCCAAGACTCTGAGTGAAGCCTTAATGATTCGATCGACACTAATAATTTCTTCCCAATTAGGCTGCTAAATTCACTCAAGTCATGAGCTACCTTATGCTTCTCATATTGAGTTAAGAGTTTTCTGCTCTGTCATTCGTATATAGCAGAGGTACTTTCGGTTCCTTAACGACCTTATCTATTTTCTTCATCTCATTTCATTCCACAATCATAACCCTTGATAGTCTCAGCAATTACCACTGAGGTTTATGGTTACACAACATCTGTGTTAATGATCTTAGATACGTTCACCACGTACTGAGTGAGACCGAAAATCCAACACCTTAAATGTATTGACGGTGAACGCTTAAATGTTCAAGCTATTACTTGTTAAATATCATTTTACTTTTCCATGATCTTTATGAAATTGTCTACCACCAAGACGTTTCTTCCCAAAAGATCCAATTTATTTTTTCTAGATTTCAATATTATTCCAAGTCAATTATAATACATTCCTAACCTACTCGTTCAACTAACTGAACTGGTCACACGAGTACCTTTTCCAACCTTTGTTCTTATGTTGAGTTCGTAGTTTGTTTAATGGATAGACATCTGATACCAGCCTTATCTAAAAGATGTTTTTTCAGTGTTTCTCATCAAACAGCTGATCGTATTCAACAAGAAACCGAACAGACACTTCTCGGTCTCTCTTAACTGTGAAGGAAGAGATCTTTGCCTAGGATCAACAGTTTTATGTTATTTATATGACATCACAACATCGCACAGATAAAACTTATTTTATTTCTTTTTCTTTAACACTCTCGCATGAAGATCCTTGGGATTTTCAAAAGTCTTGTTCATGGTTCTGTTTAAATTTTAGGTTTGCAGTAGTATGCACTCAACGTAATTTTCTTACTGCGAAATAAGATAAGCTGACGCGACAATCCTAAAAGGATCAAATTTTAAAAAGGTGCGTGAAACGTTGAACCGCCTACTATTCTTACACCGCCTGACACATGCCTCTGACTTATCATAACTATCAAATTGCACCTTTTCAGGTGACGGTCTAGTTCTCGAAATTCTCTCTCCAGATTTCACTCGCCAAATCAAATAGTGTAAAAGGATTTTGACGGATTATTGTTTACTTACCACTTTCAAAATTCTCTCAAAGATTTTGGCTATTCAAAGGCTTTCTACTGTTCATCTTCTTCAAAGGCTTCATTCAATGGCGGCATCCTTTGAAAATCAGCCTGTGCAAGATCAAACAGTTCATTCCACACTCTTTCAGTGAAGCAACATCAGAACCTAATCATCTTCTTCAAAGGCTTCAAAGGCTTCATTCAATGGCGGCATCATCTGAAAATCAGTCTGTGCAAGATCAAACAGTTCATTCCACACTCTTTCAGTGAAGCAACATCATAACCTAATCATCGATTTAAATCCATTAAAGTATGATGCTTTTCTTCTACCTATGATCGAGTGTCTGAAGTACTCTCCTCTCACTATTGCACTGACTCAAGTTTAGAATGTTCCTCTCTCGATTCTCTCCAAAGCATATACCACTGCCAACTATGTAAAGGACGAGCAAATGATTTATTGCGACGTCCATAATCACACAACACTTATTTCCAAGAATCGTTTTTGCACTCTGCTAGGGCTTCCACAATCTGAAAATCTGATAAATCAAGAAACTATCTCCAACGCAGCTCTCTTGGAAATGTTCTATCAAATGGGATACAAGGAGACACTCAATGTTGTATCCAAGTTCAAGAAACCCAATATTCCACCGATTTGGAATGCTCTTTTCATGATTCTATTCAAATCATTTTCTAAAAGAGTCATAGGTAGCGACTGTGCAAGCAAACTCTTCATGGGGTTGATGTATGTCCTCTACACTGGTGAAAGCAACGACTACAATTCTATACTGTGGGCTCAATTAATCCAGACTACTCACTCTATAACTCGTCACAGTGAAATCTCCTACGTGAGATTTTGGACCGTGGTTGTTAACAGGGCTATTAACTAGCTCAAGATCACAGTGATGACTGATGCACTATTGGCTTCTATTGCGACATTTCATACAACAGGGACTAGCCTGGCAGATAGGTCCAAGTTTGATTTTATCGGTTCTATTCCGGAGGCAATGTTTTGTGTTGTTCCTCCTTCCAGCAAAATTCTCAAAGGACATTGTACTCTTACTCCTTCAAGACCTCATCCTCTCACTGATGAATTCGAAGCCATTTTGGCGAAGGTTGATAAACCAAAGAAAGGAGGGAAAGGGTCTAAGAGACATGCAAATAAAGATTCTACGAAATAAGGACCTTCTGCAATTCTGAAATCTCCATCTAAGAAGAGAAAATCTCCTTCGACTTCTACTAGTGCACCTAAGCGAAGGAAACAACATGCAAGAAGGCGAAATTCTCCCACTCCATCTCCTTCTCAGAGTGAAGGTGAAAACTCAAATTCTGAGACTGAGTCGGAGATTCGCTTTGAGAAGGATCCCCCTGTTCGCAATATGGAAGGAGAATGCGTTCACACAGAGGAAAAAGAACCAGTTTGCACTGAGTGTAAGGTACCTTCACTAATTAATGATTCTGTTCCTTCTCCTCCTCCCTCTCCAAAAACAACTACATATGTCTCCATAACCATTGCTCGTTTCCCAATTGTATCATCTCAAACACCCACAACAGTTCTAGTCTTCATACCTATTTTCACAGATTCCACACTTCCACCCCAAACCTCTATCTTTTTTGATATTTTTAGTCACAAGACCTCTGTTTCCAAAACACGCTTTTGTTCTCTTCTAGGGCTTGCTACTGATGATTCTGTCATCTCTCCGGATTTTATCACAACATTTCAACTGTTTTCAATGTTCTATGAGATGGGATACACAGACGTTCTTACTACAGTGATGAAATTCAAGAAGCCGTGTTTACCTCCACAATAGAATGGTCTGTTCACGCTACTCTACAAGGGGTTAGCAAAAAGGGTTGTAGGATCCAATGGGGTAAGTAAAGGTTTCACGACCATCCTTTATGGTCTCTACAATGGAATCCATTTGGATTATGGATCTTTAATCTGGTCACAGCTAGTGCAGAGACTCAACTCCTCATCTAAACATTATGAGATCTCATGCGGTCGTTTCTGGATGATAGTCACCCGTAGGGCCATTGAGACTTTTCAAATTCCAGACATGATGGATGCTCTAATGTCTTCTGTTGCAACGTTTCACACTACAAAAATCATTTTCTCTGATCCAACAAAGTTTATGTATGTTGGTTCTATTCCTGAATCGATGAGTTGATGTATCTCAAGTGAAAGCAAAGTCATGGCCAACTACAAGAAATTGACACCTTCGGGTCCGCGCCAACTCACTCCTGAGATGCATAGTGCTTTGGATGCTGCTCATAAACCTTCCAAGCAGGGGAAGAAACTAGAATCTAAGAAAGCTTAGACCGAAGGTCCCTCATCTCCCAAAAAGCATAAGGCTGAAAAAGCTGCACCTTCGGCTCCCAAAAAGAAAGGGTCAAGAAGATGGCCAAACGACCAAAGGTACCTTCGCCTACTGATTCGAATGAATAGGAGCAATCCGCTGAGGAAGAAGAGGAGGTTCAACATGAAGGCTCACCAAGAAGCTCAAAATCCTCCAACTCTATCCAAAATCATTATCCAAACCGAACTAAATGTTAATGTAGCTTCGGGTTCTGGTCATGAAAAATTAAAGGGTGTTGTGAATGATGATGATGATGATGATGATGATGATGAGGAGGAGGAGGAGGAGGAGGAAGAGACGATTGCTGAAGCGTTAAAGAGGAAGAAAAGGGAAAATGAATTTGATGAAAATTTGAGAATAGCCAGAGAGGAAGAAGAGAGAGAGAGAGAAAACAGAAAGAAGCTCATGATGCTCTGGTTTGCAAGCAGGCTCTCTTTCCCACCTGGAGTAGGGAAAGATTAACTAAAGAATCAATTGAGTCTCCCAGCATCCACTGGCTGGAACCGGTTACCTCGTTTGATTGCGACAATACGAGGAACTCGTAGTTTGACATGCCCATCACTTGTAGGGCATTTGTGTTCCATTCTTTTGATCCTACAGTTGAAGTCCCTTCTCCTCACCTGAAGTTTGATCAATATTTAATTGATTATAATCTTGAATTTGCTCAGCCTCAATACTTGACATGGAGTGGTAAGAAGATAAACTCTGTGAAGGTATTTGAACCGACTGTTGCTAGGAAATCCATTAATGTGAAGTTCAGGGTGACCCGAGGTTCTGATGACTCGGTGCATATGATTTTGTTGGCTGATCTTCCAAATCTAAACCCATACGACTGGATTCTGTTGTTCAACATTTTGCTCACTAGTCAAGAACAATATGAGCCGATCCTTGATCACATAAAGAGAATATTGGCTTCCTATATCCATGAAGTTGCTAAGATGGATCAGGAAGTGGCAAATTTTTTGAGGAATAAACCAACTATTAAGCCCATTGGAAAGCCAAGTGATCTCAACAAGATGAAGACGGGGAATATTGATCTGACACATCTCATTGTCATGTTCACAAGAGGCGAAGGTGAAAGATTCCTTTTCTATCTTCTTGACAAACATATGTTCTCCACTTCCTGCTTGGAGCACGTACTTGATATCACTCACAGATGTAAACACAATAGTGATTCGGACAAGAAAAACTTTTCTGACATGCTTTGGTGGTATATACATTTTCATCACACTCTTTTCGCCATTATACCGAAGGTGTTCAAGACGGTGAAGAAGTCTGCTCTTTCTTAGTCGAACTAAGATCTCACCTCTATTGACGCAAAGGGGGATAATGTTGGGATTACAGTGTTGCGTCATATGGGCATATTGTTAATATTTTGATTACTCGATTTGGGCATGTTCAACATGATGGGTTTTGAGAATTCTAATACTCCTAAGTGTACATGCAACCCTAAATACCTTGGATCTATGTTTTCTCTATTATAAATGCAAATATGAACTTTCCAAGGTATTCATCCTAACTAGCATATAAACATTGATTCATATGAATATCTCAAGTTAGAATTACATACCTCTTTGATGTAGAATGTCTTCATGAAGCTTGAGTGCCTAGTGCCCCAAGTGTGACACCTCAAATGGTTCACACAACACCATGAACACTTGGAATAACCTTGAGAATAAGGATACTTTTGGTTCTCTCTAGTGAACTCGGCCTTGCCCTTTTGTGTACACACACTAGTCTAATTCACCAACCAATGACATCTTTATATAGTGTAGAGATTAGGGTTAAACCCATGACCCTTCATTTCATATGATCCATGGGTTAAACACTCCATGGACTATCCATGAAAGCTTATAATATATTAATATACATCACTAATATCCTTTTTCCTCATCTTGTCTATCCAATTGTCCCGATGCCATGCAACCCAAATGGACTATGTCGGGTCTGGTCAAGCCTTACCAACTATAGTTATGGACTTAGACATTAATTCAACAGTCTCCCACTTGGATAAGTCTAAAACTATTATTGAGTATGACTTTAAAACCCAACTACCAATCGTAGCTCTCAAAAGCTTCTGTCGAACTCTGACGTGTTAACTAAACTATGATCTTGTCAATGAATTGTCCATTAGATAAGGGATCATATATTCCTCTATTCTAGATATCATATTGACTAAGACATGGATTATAAATCATTCTCTATGTCCATTTGTTGTTTCCCGATTTCCGATTTATGACGACTGACTGATTGAATAGATCAAATCAGTCCTAGCTTGGCCAAGCACTCACATGTATCATCATTAAATCATCGAGGGACCCACATATATCGCTTTTATCTTGAAGGTAAAAGGAATGGATAAACTTCGACTCATATGGCTTGTTCTACTACTTGTTGAATCATACACAAAGGCACGTTTTATGACATCGAGTTACCAATGCGGTTTCGTGAAATCAATGTATAACCAACTCATAGTAACAACTCCTATCTCTACGTTTGAAGAATATAAGATATTATCGTCTCATTATCACTCGTGATAAAATCCATGAAGTGATTCCAATGAGCGCGGGTTGAATCCAATACTCAGAACTTATGATCACTCATGAGTGTTGTAGCACCACTTTCTCTAACATCTTAGACCTCTACAAGCCAACCCATGACAGTCTTGATTCATATCTATTTCCAACATATGACCGACTGTAGATGGTTTGAATAACTCAGTCATTCGGGAAGAATGACCTAGTTTATTATGGAAGTGAAAACATGCAAAATGAAATACAAGTATTATTGAATATAGTATGGTATCAAACCTATGAATATAAATAGAACACTTTTTATTTATCACCATACTGATTACTCATTATTCATTGTTTCGGTTTATTAACTTAATACTTGAATTAAAAACACTAGTTGTCCCATGCTCCAAGCATGTACACTATGTTTTTCTAAACAATAGCTTTGCCATACACTAAGTACGCACTCTATGTTTGTCTATAATCCTTACTTCGTGAAATAAACCAATTAAAAATAATTTCAATGATTCTAATTTCACACTCCCAAATCCTTATCGAAAATGTAAGAATTCCAAATTCCTATCATTTATCGAAAGTTGTTAGATTTTAAACTTATATGCATTGATCCTCTTGTAATGATGATGCACAAAGTCACAAAGACTTGTCAAAAGACATTACAGAGTATTCCAATGGAGATCAATTCCATGGAAACATCCTTCTTGCATTAAGTTTCCTAATCGTACACAACTTGCACCTTCCCATATTCCCATTTTGACTAACACTTCTGAACAAGAGTTGTCTCTTTTCAAAATATGTCAATATGGTCCTTCAAAAATTAACACTATACTTCCAACTATCCCTGAGCAACCAATCTTTGGTAAACCTTAGATTGTCCTTGACAATTGCTTAATCCTTTTAGTCATATCCAATTCTAGACCTTTTCCCTCCTTAACACCCCAGGCATTTGGAAAGTTTTAGAAAGAATGAATATTATAGCGCATGCAATCGATCCTATATCCGAAGCAAATGGGAATCGATTCATGATGTCTCACACAAAGACATGATACTAGACCAGACCTTTTGCTACAATATATCTATTTTCCAAGTTCTCATAATTCAGATTATGAAAAGGGATGTCTTAATCATAATCAAATTTTATAACGCAAATATGTATCCATATATAGAATTTCCTTATGTTTAACCATTCCAACATAACATTCATATATATACTTGACTAAATTTGATGAAAATCTCACGATCGAAGCTTATAGACTTGAGATGAAGTATAATTTCCTCTCCCTTAATTTTAGCGAAACAACTTTTCCAAACCTTGCAACCTCACGAATTGAAACTTTTGTTTTCTATAATTAACATTGCTAACTTACAAACTATATCATAATTATCATGCGCCCACTAACATGATGATTATTAGCATAACACTTATGCTCCCATTAGCTTTGACATGTACTTAGAAATCAGTTGGACTTCTAAAAGTCAATACTTTACTGACTTTCTTTACAAAGTTCAAATTAGTAAGACGAGATTGCCTTGATAAGACTTTATCAAAATCATACACTTTATCTTAGATAACTTACAGGAGTATCTAAAAAATTTTAGAACTATGAAAAGGGATGTCGTAATCATAGTCTCAGTTGTTTAGATCTTTGCTATCTGCTTCAAATCTACTTGGTGGAAGTCTTTCCTCACCATCATTTTCATGAATCAGAGAGAAACCTTATGACCCTTAGATTTTATGGTGTATGTGTTCTTATCCATGTGAATTGTCATAACCTTAGTCACAAGACAGGGATAATGACAAATCCAAACTAATATAGACCGAACTCAATCTTAATTTCTTGCCACCTGACAGCTCAAGGGTCTGCCATTGCTTCCAAGTTGTTATGCAACCAATTGAGAACTCTAAGAACTCATATGTAAAGCCAACTTTAACTGGAATAGGCACAGATATAGAAATATGTCAACACGATAGGTTATAAACCTCACGTTGTGTGCTAGTGTTAAACTACAGGTTTTTATTCTTGATTAGATCTTGAAATTCTTTTCAGGATCTTTAAGACTCCTACTGTCCTCTTGACATATAAGACTCTCTTGTCAAACATTCAAGAGATAGTGCAGATTCTGTATCAAGACTAACACTTCACACAGTTGGCCTAAGTTGGTCTTTGTTTTATCCAAAACATACAACTTACCAATTTCAAATGTACAAGAGTAGAAAACATTTTACTCATACGTTTGACAAGTGTTAATAAACCTTCTTTAAGATGTGTCACTCAGATTACATTCTTTGGAATATAACTCTAAGAATTGTTTTTGGAACGAAGTATGAATCATCTTCTTGATTTAATCACTTCAACAATTCATAGCTCCTCTTTTTAGCTATCTGAATGCACATAGAGGATAAATTGTGATAAGATCTCTTAATCATTAAGATGATCATGTAACATGATACTAAAGTACTCTCCCATCTTTTCAGATTTGAGAAACTTTTATCCTTCTGCCTACTTTGATTCTTCTCATTCGTTCTGCCATACATCGAAAACTTTCCAATGTATCAGAATTACACTTAAACTTGTAAGTGTAACCATATTTACTAAACTTTAGTAAACCATGATGAATAGTCTTATAGATCTTTTGTGGTGGACTTGATCAGTGCACAAGAGTGTGTACTCGATCCCTTAGTCCTTCACTTGATTCACTTATCCATGTGAACAAGTAATTAGTCTTAATTTTCCAATGCTTGAAAGTTCTCATTCATCATACTATACAACTTACATGATTTCAAGTTTCGGTCCAATTGAAACTTGGGTGAAGAGAAACATTCCTTATTTAGTAAATTTAGACACTACCACAAACGAAAGAAAAAATTCATATTTCCACTCTTGCTATTAATGGAATCATATAAGCAACAATTTTTTTTTTCACAAATGCCATTGTAAGGATATTTTAAAAAATAAACAAAATCAAAATGTTTTTCTTTTATTTTAAAAACTTTGTGGAAAAACTATCCTCACAGTGCAAAAGCACATGAAAACTTTGTTGTTATCTATTCCTAATCAATATATCATAACTCCTAAGAAGTAGCTCAAGAATCCGATCTTCAAACTATGCGATAGAAATCCATCTACGCGATCAGATTCAATATACTCTTTCTTTAAGTTTCTTCATGTTTCTTTGATTCATACAACATAAGCATGTGACCCAGTCGCATCATGTAACAAGAATCTCATAATAGAAAGTTAATACAGTTAGATAGTGGAGTTTACCTGAAGTAGAGTCAAACTTATTGACTTTACCAGCCTTATGATCTTTCAGGTAAATTTGGTAGCTTCGCAACCAATGCCCTTTCCTTTTGGCTATAGAACCATATAGACCCTTTGGGAAGGGTAAATGAGACAATCTCAGACTTAGCCTTTCTCTTTACCATTTGGTCAACCGAGTTGACTATGGCCAATCCCTTTCAATTGGGAAGAGAAAGCTTTTACTGGGTATCCAATGCAACCATTATCAATGTCCATTGAAGGTTTGGGAAGTTGATCTACTAATCAAATTTGATTTACCAAAGCTCCAAATCATTACTAATTCAGCAGTGCCAAGTAAATAGATAAGATCACTAAGGGTCATGTCATAGTCTATTTCATAGTAGTCCCTAAGTTAACTCACTATGTGACCTAGAAAGTGATTGAACGTCCAACTTTCTTAAGAATTTGACACCCAACTCTCCCGGCTTGTCAATATGTGACTTCATCTCCAAGATGTGAGCACACATAGACTTTGCTTGCCAATAGGACTTGAGTGACCTTGAACTTGTGGGTTAGGGAGAATAATTGGGGGATATGGAGGAAGTGAAGTTACAAGAGATTTGGGAAGATCATAGATGTATGAATTAGACATCTTTCGGGAGATATTCAAGATAGTTGATTTAAAGTCCTTAATATAACACTCAATATGAAATATTAAGGCTAGAACCCAACAAAATTATTTTTATAACTTGGAAGAGGGATGTCGTAATCCAAGCTATAGAATATTTGAAGGTGGGTAAATGACGATTCACCAATTTCCACCAAGATAAACGAAATGTATTATTAGGTTTTAATTGGATTTGAAACTCCTAGATCTTTTGAGATTCATTGAACTTTTCAATGGCATGTTTCAATCTTGAGTGTGCCCTTCAGGTTTTGTGGCTGGGATGTCGAGGATCACAAAACAAGGTGTGAAGTAACCATGGAAATTACTTGGTACCCTTAAGTGTCTACCCCTCAATCGATGTATCAACTAACCGCACACGCTCCATCGATACTATGATAAACATTAAGTTACCCTTTGCCTACCTTGTTAAATATGAGTTAGTGTGTCGGTTAACCACACACGCTCCACTAACTGACTTAAACAAAGTGCAAAGTGTAATTTCATGGATTAGCACCTTATTCTCATTTTCCTAAAGTAACTAAGATTGGGAATTATAAAAAAAACATTTAGTTACTTTATATTTATTATTAATACTTTTAATGAAGGGAGAATTGTAGCCCTTGTCCTACCCATTCGGTTACCAACCTTCCACCAGTCAAGGAAGCGGTGGGTGAGAGTGGACACCCATTAAACTGCCATTTTATAGGCAGTAACCTTATACCCCCCCCCCCCTTATAGACCGACTTCGTGAATGAGGCCTACTAATGGTAATACGACTTGCTCTTATATATATATATATATATATATATATATATATATATATTATTAACTTATAATATTATAAAGTATAAAGGTTGAATTTTAACTTTTAAAATTCTAAGGGATTAACTTGGAATTTTAGTATTCATGGAAAAAGTTTACAAATCCCAAAACTTGTGGGAAAGTTTTTGATACTATTCAAAACTTTTCAATTCATAACTTATGAGTTTAATGGTTCATTAAAATGAAGACTCTTCATTTTTTATGTAACCTCTTATTCTTTAATAACACTTTCAAAGGAGTGACTCTTAAACATCCATAACTTGAGGACAAGTTATGGAGTCATAATAATATTTAATGAAAAAAAACTCTTCATTTTTATGTAACCTATGAAACTTTTATGAGTTTTTAAGATTCATAAATGTGACCTTTTATGTAAGTTGATGACAAGTTACAAAAACACATTTTATGAACTAAAACACAATTTTCTTTTCATTAATCTAAACTAAATCATAAATCAAGGAAACATAAAACTTTTGGTAGTCCATAACTTATGGAGTTAAATGCTTGTTTTATGATGAAACTTTTCATGTTACATAACTTAAGAATAAGTTGTGGAATTCTTTAAAACATTAACACCAAATTTTGTAACTCCATAAAAAAAAAACTTTGAATCAATTTTTTTTAAAACCTTTTCATATTCATAACTTCTGGAGGTTAAAAAAACACTCTTTAGATCAAACTTTTAAAACTAATAAAATAATCATATCATTTTATCTTTTACTCAATTTGACCTGATTCAACTCATATAGCAAATGATTAATATTTTACAACTAATTAGTTTTTCAAAAAAACAAGTAATTATCTTAAAATTTGAAAAACATCATGTTTTTTTTCCTTTTTTTCAACTTTGAAAATAAAACATTTGCATCAATATAACAGAAAACAACCTAGGTCTCTGATACCACTACTGGGTTTTAAGCATTCTAACACTCCTAAGTGTACATGAAACCCTAAATATCTTGGATCTATGTTTTCTCTATTATACATGCAAATATGAACTTTCCAAGGTATTCATTCTAACTAGCATAATAACATTGATTCATATGAATATATCAAGTTAGAATTACATACCTCTTTGATGTAGAATGTCTTAATGAAGCTTGAGTGCCTAGTGCCCCAAGTGTGACACCTCAAATGGTTCACACAACACCATGAACACTTGGAATAACCTTGAGAATAAGGATACTTTTGGTTCTTTCTAGTGAAATCGTCCTTGCCCTTTTGTGTACACACACTAGTCCTATTTCACCAACCAAGGACATCTTTATATAGTGTGGAGATTAGGGATAAACCCATGACCCTTCATTTCATATGATCCATGGGTTAAACACCCCATGGACTATCCATGAAAGCTTAGCCCAACCTAAATGAACTTGGCCCATCACACATATATATCTAAGAGTCCATCTTTAATTAGTTCCTTTTGATCACTTAATTAATTATAAATTAATTCTTGATCAATACTAATTAAATAATATGATTATATATTAATATATTAGAACTTATAATATATTAATATAAATCACTAGTATCCATTTTCCTCATCTTGTCTATCCAATTGTCCCGATGCCATGCAACCCAAATGGACCATGCCGGGTCGGTTCAAGCCTTACCAATTATAGTTATGGACTTAGACATTAATCCAACACAACCGTGGTTTAATCATTAGGGTTAGCTTATATAATATGCATGCATGTATACCTTTGATGTTAACATTTTCATTGATAGTGATTGCGTTGTAACCCTAACCACACCTCTACAATTGAAGTTCTTCATTGAACTCTTCTAAGGTGTGAGATATTAATCATTCAACATCTTTTGATCCATTCTCGTGTTCTTTGATTTTTTATTCTTGTTAATCTGTTTAAAATCTATCGATCTAATAGCGTATTAATCTCATCAAAAATATTTTAGGAGGATGCGAAGTGTACGATCATTTGGAGCCAGTATGTAGACCCCAAAAGACCATACTATTATTTGATATTGTGATATGTTAGAACAGCATGCTAGTAATATGCTAGGGATCTTTAGGAATTTCATGATAGAATTACATGATTATGTGATGCCTTAGTTCCTATAGATTTCCCTTGTTTGAGTGTTGTGTGACTCTTTCGCATGTGAACTGGCTATTGAGTGGATATGCTAAGTCACATGCTACATTATTTAAAGGATCTTATGGTGATGGGTTTGGTTCTTCTTAACAGCTCTTGTCTGAGTCCAACCATTGTGGGATTAATTCTTTGAGCCTAAGATTGTTTAAGTTGTAGGGCATGTGACTGTACTCATGCGATAGTCGTCTGGAACCAATGAAGAGTCGTGTGGTAAATATGGTATGGTAAGGTAGTGATGGTTTCCCTTGTTTGGGCTAGGTTCATGGCGGGTCGATATGAGGAAGGATTAGCCACTCTTGAGAGAGTGAGAGCAAGGAAAAGATGCACATGAGATGTTGGGAGTCTGAGATTGAGGATTTCATAGGAGGATCCATCAGATCTTATTGCATTTTAGTGTTAGTCGACTCCTCTGCATGAATGTTGCTTGCTTTGTGCTTTGTGGAATTCATGAATGATGTGAGTTAGCCATTAAGTGAATATGTCAAGTCACATGTGAAAAAGATTGGATAATCTAAGAGTGATGGATTTGACCATGCTACGCAGCTCCTGTCTGAGTCCAACCGAAGGTTAAGATGAGTCTGTTACTCAAAGGATTATTTGAGTTTGATCGTATGTGATTGTATTTGTGGAATGGATGATTGACACTGTGAGGAATTCTTCAACAGTTGATGGCAGTGAAGTGTTGAAGCCTAGGATAGCCCAAGGGGTTCTTTATTGTGATTGTCTCGTTGTTGAGCAGATTTCAGGAATATTTTGTGACTAGGTCATAGAGGGCCCGAGATAATTCTTGAGGATAGTATGGATAGGTGTGGAAGGTAGTATTGGGCCCGTACTATTGAAAGCACAGGATCCGTACTCGACTCAAGGAAAATTTCTGGGAAATCTAAGGGTTGGTCAAAGAATATATCATGGTTGGATACCATGGTTCGAGGCAATGGTTCCATATTTGTCGATCTTTTGGCTTGGGCTGCTTAGGCGAGGATGGTTTTTGTGTTTGTTCAGGCCTCTATGGCGATATTGATGTTGGCTGAATGGTTTAGGCCCAGATGAGTATGTTGATTGGAAGTCTTGAGGGTTTTGTTAGAGGTCATGCCTCAGGCCTCGAGGCATGGGAGGAAGCAGTTTTATAATCGGTTTGGAATTGCATCTGGGATTCAAGTGGTGGATTTTTGGTTTGGTTTGTCATTATCTACAGCAGGGATTTTTGCCTTCACTTTTCTGAGTTAGAGGGAGGGGCATACTTTTGACCTCCCAAGTTAGATGGGATTCTCAACTTGAGGTATGTTGGTCGTGGTGGTTGGAAATAGCATGTCCGCGCTGGTGTACACAAGTGGTTTGATATGGCACGATTATCTTAGCAATGTGAGCAAGGTTCGTAGCCTTAGGAGATGTGAAGGCCAATTATCGGATTGTTGTGTGAGTTACATGCAAGGGTGTATGTTGGATCGTAAACCAACAATTTCCTATGCTTAGTAAGTGGTTATTATGGGAAGATCCGAGGTTTTCAGTTGTATTTCAGGTTCCTAATGGGGTTCGTTTGATCTGTAGCTTGGGGGCCATTCTGCGGGTGATATTCGTTTCATGGTCAGGTATAGTTGTACCTGGATGGGCTGCTTGGGTTATATTTTGGTTCATCACCAGTGGGCGGTGGTTCAAGTTCTAAGTGGGGGAAAACTGTGAATTATCAGGTTGAGTGTCAGTCCTTAAGGGTCTTGGCAGTTCATGGTTTTGTATCGTTGTCTTCAGATTAGTTGGGCAGTTGTTGACCGATGGATCTTTTCCAAAATCAGGTGTTTCCAGTTCCATGAGGGTCTTGAATTCTTGTGTTAGTGTATCATTGACCATTGGTCGTGGGGGTTCCTCATTCAGCAAAGTTTCCTTGGAAGGTTTAGAGGTGTTATCCGAGATTCAGTGATCGGGCCAATCTATCATCAAGTTCAGTATATTTTATGATTCCTTCGGTCTTCATGTATGTTTACCTTCAATGGTAGAGTGGAAGCTTGGTTCATATAAGACTCAGGTTTTGGTAGCCTTCATGATCATCTTATAAGTCTCTCCGAGCTAGTTGTGTAGTGATGGAATTCGTTCAGTCTCACAAGTATAGGGTCTTGTTTGACCGATCATGGGGATATTTCCTATTTTGAGTAAGGTGGCATTTTGATTATCTCTGGTATTTCTTTTCTCTTTGGATGAGATTAAGGGGTTCCTAAGTATGTGTATGGGGGTTTTCCATGTGATTTGGGCAAGATGGCATTGGGGCTTTTGGGTTCGAATTATGTGCATGATTCTCTTGGGTTTCAACTTCCAATTTGGATCAAGAGTTCGAGCATTATCTTTTCTGCAAATTGTGTGTGACCTTGATTTCGTAAGGATTGCTTGGGTAGCAACTACATGATACTTAGTAGCGCTGTAAGAGTGTCGTCAAGGATTCCATGTTACCATAAGCATTCCAGTCATAGGTTGTGGGCTTAGAGATCATATGGTTCATTTCTTCTGCTTGTGGTGTCTTCGGGGTTGACACGTTGATGGCGGTTGGGCGAGTCGTAAATCTATTGGTTGGATAAGGGAAGTAGTAAGGATTAAGGGAAGTATCAGGTATGTATCATAAAGTCTCAGTAGATTGTATGCACTAATTCCAGTGGTTCGCAAGCGATAACTAGAGTTATGACTCTCAGATTGGAAATTCTTTATGCAGTCGTAAGTCGTGAAATTCTTGGTGATTGTATCGAGTGAGTGCCCAGGTGGGGGTACTAAGGAATTGGTAAGGGTTGGATATATACTAAAAAGTTCATGGTTTGATCATCGTTGTTAGTAGTGGTCGATAATAGCATAGCAAGGAGTCAAGGGTGTTACGATTTAGGGTTCATCATATGGTTTATTTTGGGATAAGTTTGTGGTCAGTGTATCTCAATGGATTATCTGAGCTTTCTGTCAGTTATAAGTGTGTTGTCGCTATGTATGGTTAGTGACTTTGTCTCCCTTTTTAGGCAACATGCGATCAGGGGTTGGAAGCATCTTGTTTGGTGCAAGAACCTATGAGGTTGGTTTTGTGATTGTTCAGTGAAGGATGTCTGACAGGGAGTCAGACTATTGAGACTTTAGGTTTCAGATCTCAGGGGAGTTAAGATTGGTTCTTATTCAAAAATTGAGGATTCGTTCTGCTTTGGTCTTGAAGAACTATTCTAGGGATGGTTTTGGTAGATCTAGATAGACATATATATGATCAGAGTTGGAAGTGTTATGATTGGTCTGTTGGTCTATCTGGAAATAATACCATTATATATTTCATGTCTCAGAAGGTTAAGAAGTGGTTTGCATGGGCTGAAGTTTTGGTTGTTATCTTCAGGTAGGAAGTTTTGGTTCGGGTTCCGGTTGCCATGAGAAGGTTGTCTTAGGCGCAAAATTTATGTTTGTGATTATCAGGTTGGTCGTTTTGATATGAATAGTAATAAGAAGCAATTTTAAGGATGGAATCTAATTTAAGTGAGGGAGAGTTGTAACACCCCAGTTTTCAAGTACTTTTAAATACATCCTTTTAGTTTTAATTATGTCACTTTTGGTCCTTGGATTGGAATGAAGTGGCCATGGGAAGCCCTAGTGGAAAAATAGTAAATTATGTAGCAGGAGTTGTATGTTGGGAGTACATGTGAGTATGCTAAGCATACTAGGGCGCGCCTAGTATGATGGGCGGATGTGTCTAGGTGAAAACCCTAATCCTTAGGGTTTGTGGAGTATTTAAGCTTCTTATGGACCATTTCTCTCATCTGTTTCCAACCTCCAAGTTCTTGGTTCGTTTTGGCAAAACCCTAACCTCCATAAGTGTGTGTTGTAAGCTAAGAGTGTTCTTCTTGTATTGTTAAAGGAGAAGTTAGTGCATCAAAGGAGTCAAGGAAGGAAGCAAGCTTGTAGATCTGGGATTATAATCTTCTTCGGATGCTTCAGGAGGTATAAAGTTTCTAAATTTATGCTTGGATTTTTAGATCTTGTTTTGGTTGCTTTTTGGCATTCTTCTTGTCCAAAAATTCCCAATATTGTGCATGTTTTGTTTTGGTCATGTTGGGCTATCCTCTCAGACCCTAAGATGGGTCCTAAGGCATAAAAATGAGGCCCCTTGAGCTAGTTTGGTCCCATGTTCTTTGTAGGAGGTCTTAATGGATTAAGACCACATACTAAGCCCTTTTGGACGTCTAAAGTGTTAAATTTTGAGACTTTATGATTTGGGAGTACTTTTGAGTCATGGATCTGAAGTTTGAGCTTAGGTTCTTAACCTATTAAGCAATTATAAGGATTTTAAGGCATGCGAGGGTATGCCTTATGTAAGTTGATGTATGCCCCATGTACTGAGTCAACCACCCCGATGGTGGTCAATGCGATGTGAGGTACGCCCAACATACCGAAGGCGTACGCCCCGTGTACGCCTCTGTTTGTGGTTTGAGACTTTACGCTTCGGGTTTGGGCCATCTGTTTGGGGTTTGATTCTTGGGCCCTAATGGAAAATATAGATAAATGTGTTTTGGACTAATTAGAGGACTGGACCTTGGATAAGGCCTAATAAGGAGTTGTGCCTAATTTTGAAAATTAGGCAAAGTGTGGGCCTTGAGGTAATTTGAGCCTTTTCGGATCAAGATTCAGGTTTGGTTTGTATTGGGTTGTGTTGGGCCGTCTGGGATTTTATGGTTCAGGCTTTTGGCTTGCTGGATCTTCTTGAGTGAAGGCCTAATTTGGAAAATTGGGCCATATTTAGACTTAAGGAGCTTATTTTGATGTTGGACCTTTCGTCATTAGTTGTGCGTTGGCTTTGGACCATGCTTGAGGAAGGGTAAAAAAGTCTTTTACCCTGAATTGGGCTCATAGTTTGAGTCAGTGGCTAGATGTTGATGGATTGTCATTTTGGTAACTGTTAGCGTGCGTGTGATAATGGATCTGCAGTCGGAGATTTTTCATATAATTAGTTGCTGATGGGGTGTTGCCTTGATGTTGGTGATTTGGGGATCTGGCAACCAGCAGCCAAGGATCGTCTGTGTTTTCGGCAGTATGGGGTGAGTTTTCCTCACTGTACTTATGGGTCAGAGGCACCAATATTGGACCTATTGGATTGATATCATGTTTTATCTTATGATTGAATGGTCTTATGATCTGTTAGATTGGTATCCTGATAGATAGGATGTTGCTATGTTGTTATGATCTATTAGATCGGTATCCTGGTAGATAGGATGTTGTTATGTTGTTATGATCTGTTAGATCGGTATCCTGGTAGATAGGATGTTGATATGCTTAGTGATCATTAAGATCTGCCTATTTGTCTATTGACTGGTTATGTGTTTAATTGCTATATATATTTCGAGATGTGTGTGTGTGTGCGTTGTTGGGTTGAGGCGGCCCTGCTGTGTGCTGAAGGTTAACAAACCTAGGACGGCCCGGATAGACTAAAGGCCCACGAGGCAGTCTAGTCAGTCCGAAGGCCCGAAGAGCGATCCAGGTCAACTGTATGCCTTGCGAGGCTGTCCATTCATGTCGAAGGCTCGAAACTGGTCCAGACAGGTTGTGGGCTCGGTGAGGCGATCCAGTCATGCTGAAGGCTCGGTATACATGTTATTTGTATATGTTATCTATTGGGTGTTGGTACTTTGGGGGAACTCACTAAGTTTCTTTCTTATAGTTTTGGTTTATGGGTTCAGGTATTCCAGTGGATCGTTGCAAGGTGAAGTCGTGACCGTACACATCCTCGCGTTTTGGACTTATGATTTTTGAGAAACTTGGATAATGTGAACGTTTTGAAAACTATGTTGAAAAAGGTTTTGATTTTAAAATAATGTTTTGGAATTAATGGGTTTTGTAAACACTTCTATAGAAAACGGGTTGTTTTGAAAAGTTTAAATTTTATGGATGTTACAAACAAATCAAGCTTCTAAATCACAATAACATCTCCTAAAATGGTGACTATGCCCTTTTCGCTGACTTATAAGTGAGTTTCAACCATTAGACCAACCTTCATTTATTTAATGTACAAATCGAGCTTCTAAACCAAAATAACATCTCTTGAATAGGTCAATTGGTTGACATTGCAACAAAATTGTAAATTTAATGACATAATTGAGAAAAAAAACTCAGTATCAAAATCGAAATTTTGTGGTAACATGTTGACTTTCTCTCAATTTGAAAATCGATGTCAAAATCAAAATTATGGTAAAGTTAGTGGCTTGATTGCAATTAAAAAAAAATGGCTACCAGAAGAATAGAAAAAACCAGTCATTAGGTTGACATTGCAACCAAAATGTAGATATAATGACATATTTAAAAATAATAATAATAATTTGGTGTCAAGAGTTTCTTTCAGTTTGTCCTTTTCTACTTGGAAAAATGACTTAGGAGGGTAATCAATTGTTTATTTTGTTTACATTTGATAACTTTCATTTTTTTTGTACACAATATACCATCTAACTTGTTATTTGTGCTCACAATAACCTTTTTGATCGACTATCACCTGTTATTAAAGGTTTCTGGTGTCTTTATCCTCTCCAATGCCTCTCCGGTCAACTTCTCCGACGAGACTCCGACAAACATGAATATTCCAGCGAGTTCTTAGAAAATGTTCTTGTTTGTCAAATCTGGAAACTTCTTGAATGTCATCACATCATAACCCACACACAATGTAAACTTAAAACTAAAATTGTGTTTGTGTATGAGAAATGAAAATTTGAAATTGTTTTTTAGGGTTTTCGTAACAAGATGGAAAATCCAAGATCGAAATCGAAAACTGAAATTGTGTTTGTGTGTAAAAACTGAAATGCCATACAAATACAAGAGCTTAACGAATCATGTTTAGAAAAAGGAAAGGGGTAACTCAAACACAGAAGATGAACACTACTTGTTTTCTCAGATCTGACACACACTTCAACCAACTGTGCTCTTTGGATCAATCAAGGAGGGGTTTTTAGAGATCTTGGAAGAGCGCTTGGTGTTGGGGTACAAAGTTATTCATTCATGACTTTGTAAATTCTTGACTTTTGTAAAACCCATTTGCATGTGGTGCTTTAGCTTTTAGACCCATTTGTTAGTTAGAGTGAGAGAGAGAGACATGTAAACACCTCTATAAATAGTGGGTTTGTCCACTTGTAGAGGTGTGCTTGAGAGATGTAAAAGTGAGTGTGTAAGTGTGTGTTAATTATGTAGTCTAGATCTAGATCCTTTTTTTGTAACACCATATACATTCAATATATCTCTTAAACACCCAAATCACCATGTTCAATTGTGAAAGCTTTAATTCTGCATGCCAAACCATGTTCTTTGTCACTACAATTGGTATCAAAGCGGGTCTTCAAGATCAAGGTGATTATTGAAGAACGATTCTCGGTTTGGCAATTTTTGTCGCAATTTGATCAATTTTGGTGAGTCTCTCTCTATGATCTCTCGTAATATTTGGATTCGTGTATTGCGTTCTTGATTATTGATCGATTTGACTTATTGGATCTAAATTTTGTTGAAAAACTTCATTGTTGATCCAATCAATTTTTGTTTAGATCAAATTCAAACCAAAAACAAAACACTTTTAACTGTTCATTCAAAAAGTATAATGTTCGCATTCGGTTACTATTCATTTGATTTCTAAGCCCATATGTTTTAATTTGAATCAAATAACATTGAGTCCACATATTTCTTTCCGTGATCTGATTTCCTTAAAAGTGGAGCCCAAAGACTGATTAAATCAGTTTAATTCATTGAATGTGTTCTTTTTCATCGTGCGCATAAACGAGTTGTACATTCTTGTTTATTTTCATTGTTCTTGGGTTCAATATTCACTTTCTTGTTCATTAAATCGATTAATGTTTAAGCCCAATGTTCGTGAATATCTTGTCATCAGCCATCTGATCCAATGCTTCATATTGTGCTTATATGAGTTGTACTTTTAGTTCATCCAAGCAATTCATCTTGTTGAATGATTGCTCTTGAAACCTCGATCTCGTTATCTCGATTTTTCTTTCCTGTAAATCGATCAATTGTTGAGTGAGTATGATTCGTATGTGGATCAAAATCGTTTTGGATGTTTGTTTGAGTTTCAATGTGATTCATATTTGGATTAGAGAATACATTTGGTTTAAGTTGACTTTCTGAAGTCAAAACGATGTTCTTGAGAAATCAGAACTGGAATCGATTGAAAAGGAAGATAAAATTGATTTGTAATTGATTTCGAAACCAGCATGATGTTCGTTTTTGGTAAATCATTTGGAGTTATAAGGGCAATTGATTTTGATTTTACTGTGTATTGAGAACTGATAATCGAAGTTTTTGGTTATCAATCGAAGATTTTGGGAGTCGGTAGTCAATGTTTGGAAGTTATCAAGTCGATGTTTAGGTTTGATGTGCGAAGGATCAGTGTACTAAGAAGTCAAACATTTGGTTTGTGTATTAAACGCGAAGGATGAATGTGAAATTGTTTTCTTGTAAACATTCGCATCAAATAGGCAAAAAGCTTCAGTTAAGAGATTGAAAAGGGTTCGCATTTGATTAAGAATGTTCGCAAATGGTGATATGGTTCGCATATGAAATCAGTGGAGTTCGCATTTAGATCTTCATTGAGTTCGCATATGAGTGATTCAATGTCGAGTTCGCATTTGGTGATGTAATGAACTTGCGAAGAGTAGCGTGTGACTGTCAAACATTCATGAATTGGGGAAGAAAACAGAAGTGTCGAAAAGAGTCCCTGCAGTTTCGCATTTTTGGCAACAAATACCCAACTTCGCAAATGGGTAATAAAAACTGAGAAATTGCAGAATTTTCAGTTCTGGTCCTTACAGTTTGTACGAATTTACACATTCAACCTAGTTTCGCAAATGGGAGTGTGTTTCGCATATTTGACTGTTTTAGGAGCATCGGGTCACTGCAGAATTTTGAAATTGACAATTTCTACCCATGTTTGAGAAATTTTGTTAAAGGCGATCCGTGAACGATGATAAAAATTCATTATTTTTTGGATTTTCCGGATTGAAGCACAAAGTTTAGGCCACATGTTAAGGGGGAGTTTGAACATAAAAAATTCCGAATAAAGCACGTTCTTTTTCCTTGGAATTTTATAATCAAATTTCGATTATAAAAAGGGGGAGAAGTTTTATATGGAAATTCGAACTTGAATTTTTCATATTACGCGGATTTGAAGACCGAAGTGATCTTGGAGTTTTGAAGCTACGAGATGATGCAATTGGATGTTCGGAAGTGATGTGTTCGAAATGGGTTTGGAATTATTGAAGATTTTTGGGGTGTGTTTTTATGCGCAACTTTGGGGTGATTATTTGGAGTTTGGAATACTCTTGATCATTCGTTGCTGCTCGGATTGTATGGTCTCACATCCTAGAGCCCAAATTGAAGAATCATGGAAGAATTAAAGATTGAAGTTCATTTCGACATGTGTCACCTTTGAGGCTCGAACCGCGTAGTGCTTGATTTTGGAAGATTTGAAGTGGGTCATTCATTCCTAACTTTGAGGGGCAGAATGTTGGCGTACAAAGTTATTCATTCATGACTTTGTAAATGTTTGACTTTTGTAAAACCCACTTGCATGTGGTGCTTTAGCTTTTAGACCCATTTGTTAGTTAGAGTGAGAGAGAGACATGTAAACACTTCTATAAATAGTGGGTTTGTCCACTTGTAGAGGTGTGCTTGAGAGATGTAAAAGTGAGTGTGTAAGTGTGTGTTAATTATGTAGTCTAGATCTAGATCCTTTTTGTGTAACACCATATACATTCAATATATCTCTTAAACACCCAAATCACCATGTTCAATTGTGCAAGCATTAATTCCTCATGCCAAACCATGTTCTTTGTCACTACACTTGGGAGCGTTCCGTGTTGAGGTTATGGCTATCGTTGGAGCTCACACTCTTTCTTTCTGTGATTCGTGCATGTAGAGCTCCTGCGTCCCATGGGGAGATGGACCCTATTCTCAGTAGGAGGTGGTTAAAGGATATGGCTAACAAATTTAGGTAGAGTTTCTACCTCGGGGAGGCGAAGGTCAGATATGCTTCCTGCCTGTTAAAGGACCAGGCATGGAATTGGTAGGAAGAGGTTGGTAGTGAGTTGGGTGATGGCGTTGCTGATGCGATGTTATGGGATGACTTCTCGACCAGGTTTCGAGCTGAGTTTTCACCGACGATTGAGGTGAAACAGTTGGCAGGAGAGATTCTAGATCTCCACCAGACTACTAAGACTATGGCAAAGATTACTGACAAGTTCCGAGAGAGGCCGGTGCTCCAGCAGATGATATTGCGGGTATGCAGTCTTTTGTTTTTCTTCGGTTGCCATCAGTATTGATGTTGCATTGAATGTTATATTGGTTTTGGTAAGAGTTATGTTGGGATTGATTCTCTGTTAATGTTGTGTTATATCTTTGAGAATTGTTTTATGCCTATTGGACGTCGTAAATCATGGGTGGGTAATTAATGGGTTGTATCTCGTGTAACAGATTCTAATGTGTTCAGTTATCATTTTGGTTTTTGTTCGAGATATGTTTGGGAGTATTGAGTGGAAGGTCTAACAGGATAATTCTCCAATATCATCAAGATTTAGTGATTTTAGCATTTGTGCTGGTAGGAGCGGTAGTTGCCTATGGGAGAGTTGTTGGGTTCAAACACTTCTATTGCTAGGAAGGGAGCGGTAGCAGGAAGATGGTTGGTTAGTTGCTTGAGATGTTGGATTATTGGTATGACAGGAGAGTTTTATATTTTCTTAGGTTGTTGTCGATTAGGATTCGGTTATTCTTTGAGAGTGGGAGTTGGGATGAAGATTCGTCAGTTAGGTCAAGGGTTATGATTTTTACTCGCCAGCATAAGAACTCAAGGATCAACCATTATCCCTTCTTCGTTGACCACGTGACCCAAGAATTGGACTTCTCGAATCCAAAAATCACATTTGGAGAACTTAGCATACAGCTTCTCCTTCTTCAAAACTTCTAACACTTCTCGCAAGTGTATGCCATGCTCCTCCTGGCTTTTGGAGTAAATCAGAATGTCGTCTATGAACACTATCACGGATTTATCAAGGAACAGATTACAAACCCTATTCATTAAATCCATGAATGCTGCCAGAGCATTGGTTAGTCCAAACGACATAACCAAGAACTCGTAGTGTCCATATCTAGTTCTGAACGTAGTCTTCTCTATATCCTGCTCTCTTACTTTCAGCTGATGATATCCTGACCTAAGATCGATCTTCGAGAAATAGCTCGAACCTTGCAATTGATCAAATAGGTCATCAATCCTTGGCAACGGATATCTATTCTTTATTGTTGCCTTGTTCAGCTCTCTGTAATCAATGCACATTCTCATACTTCCATCTTTCTTCTTCACGAATAACACCAGAGCTCCCCAGGGCGATGAACTAGGTCTAATGAAACCTTTGTCCAACAACTCCTGAAGTTGCATCATCAGCTCCTTCATCTCTGTCGGTGCTAATCGATAAGGTGCTTTTGCTATTGGCGTGGTTCCTGGTAACAAGTCTATTCTGAACTCTACTTGTCTATCAGGTGGTAATCCAGGAAGATCTTCGGGAAATACTTTCGGATAATCACACACCACGGGAATACTCTGCATCACCTTCTTCTCCTTCTTAGCATCAATCACGAATGCTAAATATGATGTACATCCCTTGGTCAAACACTTTCTGGCTTTCATTAGGGAAATGATTCCAGAATTCACTCGGCGTTTGTCCCCATACACCATAAACGATTCCTTCCCAGGCGGGTTTACTTTAACAATCTTCTTCTTGCATAAAATTTCGGCATCATTGGCGCTGAGCCAATCCATTCCCAACACGATGTCGAAACCGTTAAGTTCGATAGGCAATAATTCCTCGCAGAACTTATTCCCATTCAATTCAATTAAGATGTTTTTCATACGATGCCTAATAGGTACAAACTTGCCACTAGCAACTTCGACTAATAAAGCATTATCTAGTCTATCAACAGGCAAAGCTAGTTTTCTACCAAATTCATGCGATATAAAGGAGTAGTTGGCTCCAGAATCAAATAAAATTTGGGCAGGCAAATTGTTAACGAGAAAGGTACCTGAAGCGACATCAACTTCATCCTTAGCAGCTTCCAGTGTCATCTGGAATGCTCTCGCCTTCGGCTTTGGTGGAATGTTGGGCTTAGCTGTCTCCTTCTTCTTCGGACAGTCTTTCAAAATATGCCCCTCTTCATTACAACCAAAACACATCCTTTTGTTGTTCGGACATTCATTGGCAAAATGTCCAACCTTTCCACACTTGTAGCAAGTTACATCCTCGCTACATTTCCCAAAGTTCTTTTTCTTACACTTTTCACACCACTTCGCTTCTCCTCCTTTTCCCCCACCAAACCTTTTCGAATCAGATTTCGAAAATTTACTTTTCTTACCGGAACCAGATGTTCCCTCAAACTTCCTCTTCTCACCAACCTCAACCTTGTTGGTGGTTCTCCCCTTTATCATGTTCTCAACAGACTTGGCAGCCCAGATAGTTGCCTCTAAAGTATGTGCCTGACGTACTGGCACTTCATACTCCCATGGAAGTCCCTTTGCATACCGGTCCACCTTCGTCAGCTCGTCTGGAACGATACGCAAGGCAAACTCCATCTTATCGGTGAAGTTATTGGTGTATTCATCAACTGACATACTGCCCTTAGTAAATGTCAGGAACTTGTTCTCCAACTCCAACAGATTTTGAGCCGAGCAGAACTTGCGCTTAAACTGCACAAAGAACTCTGCCCATGACAATTGCAGTGGCTCATTAGGGCTCAAAGTCTTCCCTAGAGTGTTCCACCAACGAACGGCTCCACCTCGGAATTGACGCACGGCATAGATGGTTTGCAACTTACCTCTGCAGCCACACGTCATGAAGGCTAGCTCCATTTCGGAGATCCAATCCATAACCCCAATCGGATCCTCCTTTCCATTGAAGGTCGATGGTTTGCAAGTCAAAAAGTCCTTGTACTTGCATCCCATTCCATCATTCCTTCCATCACGGTTGTCTTGTCTAACTATCGGTGGGTTGGCTGGAGCAACAGACCCACTAAAGTTTCCACCTTCCGAGTGCCCTTCATTTAATTCAGGCTCTTCCACACGAATTGACAGTTCTTCATGATTCTGCTGAAGCAACCGTCTAGTTTCATCCATCTGACGATCCAACATCGTCTGAATCATCAATTGCACACCAGCCATGGTTATTGGCTCAGGTGCTGCTGCTACAACAGGTCTTTGTTCAATCACTGGTGGTTGATTCCTGTTTTCATCAGCATTTCCAACTCCACTTCTTGTTCTCACCATTTTGATCTACACACCGAATAAGGTGAAATTAGATCCTTATTCACGATAGATATTCCAATCATCCTTATCACTCCGAAACGTTTACATGCTAGTTCTAATATCGTAGACGTACGCTTAGAATCCTATACACATAAGGTTTCTAGATCCGGTCGGCAACAGACCATAGATCCGAACAAATAATATCATATATGGCAACATATAACATTTAGCACATAAAGCATTTTAGGCAACTTCCCTAAAATAAACTAGTGCTCGTGTCTAAAACATAACAGACACACATCTCAAAATTCCACTTAGCATTCTAAGTTTAAGTCTAGAAATCCTACAAATTCATAGTTCGCTTAAACTAATGCTCTGATACCAACTGTGACATCCCCAAAATCTCGGCCAGAAAAGACCGATTTTCATTTATGTTTTTAAAATAAATTCAGAGTAAATCCTTTTGATTTGAAAGAGTTGCGGAATTTGTTCCCAAAAACAAAACATGATAAAACAATGTTTACCGAAGCATTTCATAAAAGAAATGTATTTTCATTATAATCAAAACTCGGGGTGTCATGTTCCGATACAGACCAATAAGCATAAACGAATACATTACAAGTCATATAACAAATATAAACATATGTAGACTTGTAAACAAAACAACTTGATGGTTCATCCATCTTACGCCCTTGCGCCACTTCCTGTAATACAATAAAACTGAGTGGGTCAGGCTTGGGAGCCTGGTGAGCATATAGGGTTTTCAACCCACAATAAATAATTAAATTAATTATTATCAACCAACAATAACCCAGTTACCCATTCCCGTTATTCTCACTTTACGTCCCTAAAATAACTAACACAAGGGACCTAATCTAAGAATATTTTCATCGGGGTGACAACACATGCTGCGGGGTTTCCTCAGCAATATAAGTCAAATAAGGCAACCATGAGGGGGATGGAATACAGCGAATGAACACCCAAGTTCATTAACACCTACAGGTTATGAGCCTGCTAGCGTTCCACTGGACTATCTAGAAAAGTCCGTGGTCGTCATCTAAATTCCGCTAGATGACTGGATCAAAACAACAATGAGGCCTCTCATCTGTTTATTACACACCAACTATCTACCCATGTTCTACCCAACATATTAGTAGATAAAAACATACATTTTTATACATATTTTCAAAACCTGTATAGCATGCTTGATCAATACATTTTCCATATAACAGATTAGGCACACACACATAACACGTATTTCATATAGAAATAATCATATCTGTAAGATAGAAGAAAGTGAATATACATTCACACACATAACAACAAAATATACACATAACATGTATCTCGTATAAAATACTTTATAGTTATACGTTAGGAGAAAGTAACAACGCATTCACACGTATAAACGACAATAAACTTAATACCCTCGAACCATACTTGTATTATTATTGCGTTTATGAAAGGTAGTATACACTCACTTGATCAGAAGATTATCAGACAGCACTACGACTTGCAGAAGTAGTAATCCACAGCAGATCTGGAAGATCTCCACAAAAATCGAACTTCTCGCGGGCAGAGCTTCGGCTTGGAAACCGCACTTCTCGGGATCTTCGGGATCTCGGGACTCGGGAATATTACCGGGGCTTCGGGGTATTTTTGGCACGCAAAACGATGCAAAACGGGAGAGAGAAGAGAAGAAATGAACAAAACTTTCGGCTGCCCTCGCAAGCCTTTTATAGGGGCTGGATCTGCGATTTACGCAGGGCGTAATTTATGTACGCGGGGCGTAACAGGGATAAGGCCGGTGACTCCCCCCCATGGATAATATCAGCGGATTTTTATTTAAATTAAATACCGAATTTATTAAATAAACTTCAAAAATTCATATCTTCCTCATACGAACTCCGTTTTCGACGCTCTTTATATCCACGCGTAGGTGAGACTACGATCTACAACTTTCGTTTAGACTCCGTCGGCTAATTTTGAATTTATTTTTTATTATTTATTTTTAGTAGGCCGGGACAGGAAAACTCCGTTATAAAATCATAACTTCTTCATCCGACGTCCGTTTTCGCCTATCTTTTTATCGTTTTACTACAATTAATGAGATCTTCAATTCTCAATTAGATTGTTTCGGCTAAAAACTGCTCGGTCTCAAATCGAGCATTCAGGCTGCATACTACTAAGTCGAAACTTCGAAAAATCATAACTTCCTCATACGAAGTCAGATGTGGGCGTTCTTTTTATGCATGCTCATGGTTTGACGTACTCTACGACTTTCATTTAGATTTCTAAGGCTAAATATCTCTCTAACGTAAATTCACTTTTTACGTCGCGCTGTGTCGTGCCGGTTCCGTCGCGAAACTTCGACAGGTCATAACTTCCTCGTTATAACTCGGATTTCGGCATTCTTTATATCTTCGGAAACCTTGTTTCAACTACTACAACATTATCTAAAGATATCAAGTTTATTTTACACTTAAATTTTGACGCTCATTTTTATTCTTAATTAATCGAACCACATAATTAAGCAATTAAGCACAAAACACATAATACTCAAATAATACAATCTTATTATTTCAAAACGGGTTACAAAGGTTAACCTAGACCATTACATTGCTAAAAATGGCAAGCTCGGAAACACAGGCGTTACAGGTGATCATTGAGTTTGGCTAGCAATGGAACGCTAGTATTGTTCAGCGCAGGGTATGGATGGTTCATGCTATTTGAGGGAGATGGATCGAAGATCCACAAGTATTAAGAGGTGAGAGAGCATTGTCGAGTCTAAGTGGGGGAGAATTAAGTGGCTATTCAGACTAAGGTCATGTTGGTGGGAGCTCAGTAAACTCCTAACCACAAGTCAGCATCTCCTCGGTAAGCATCTCCTCCTCTGGGGTTGCAGGATTCGGTTCAGGATGTGTGGTATTGTGATGGTTTAAGTGTGGTGAGGCCATGGGTAGTAATTAAGGATTGGTTGGAAGTGTGGTAAGATTGCGATGGGATCGTACCATTAATCATTTCGAGGTAGACTATTATTAGGGATGGTCGAGCGTGATTGGGTATCAATTCGTTCCTTGGGCACATCCGCCAGGATTGTCGAGGAGTATTCTCTGTTTTGGGTTGAGAACCGTTGGGGTCCAGGGCAAAGTCGGTCATGTATAGCTTTAGATGAGTAAGACCCGTGGGCGAGGCCTGTGTGCTTATGGAAATTCAGGTTGGACCTGGTAGAGACCTTTGGGTCATGGTTTTGGATCTTGAGTTGCAGGATCATGTGGGAGATCGGTATGTGATACAGAGGGGTTTTTAGGTGGTTAGCCTTGTTGTTTGGACTTTTGGAAACCTGGTGGTTGGACCAGGTGCGAGACTAGTAGTCTCAAAAAATGGTTTGGGGAGTATTTATTTATCGATCAGGTGAGGGGTGTCGGTAATCAAAAAGTTGTGGTGTGAAATACAAGTGCAGATTTGTGAATCTTGGGTTATGAGTGGAGTATCGAATTGGTTTTTGGTAAGATCTCGAGTCGGGTATCACGCATGTTTTGTGTAGGATTTTCGTTTCATCAGAATAAGAATTTGGGGTATCTATATGCCAAGGGCATCAATCGTAAGGTTCAAGGGTAAGGAATCGGTTTAGTTTTAATAGAAATCAAGTCGTTGTGTTGTGTCTTGGGTTGGTTTTGTCTGTGAGAGGGCCACTATATTCTGTCTGCGAGAGGGACACTATATTTTGTGGTTGTAGGGCAACTAAATGTATATTGCATGATATTCTATGGTTGTATGTTGTATGGTATTTTGGGGAAATCACTAAGCTTTGTGCTTATGGTTTTCATTTTATGTTTCAGGTACTCCCGTTTTCAAATGGAAAGGCTCGGGATGATTGCGGATCACACACCACATGTTTCCATTTTCTGTGAATTACTCTGATTTGTCAATGTTTTGATAAAACTTAATTACTCTGGTTTTATGGGAAGGCATGTATTAACAATCTATTAATCTAAAAGCAAAAAATTGTATGTCATGATTTTCGAGGCGTTGTACTATGTGTTCTTGAACACGAACCCAAAATTTAAGCATAAACGAAGAAACCGAACAATGAAATCATTTTCAGAACAAGATGTGTGTGTGTGTGTGTGTGTGCTAAAAATAAAGAATCGTAGGTCTTTTCCTTGAATCAATTTGCAGATCTGGAAAATAGGGAATAATAAAAACCGAATATTGGAATCGCTAATCGATTTGCAGATCTTCGATCGATCTATATGTTTTTTCTTTATTGAATCGATCTTCGGGTCCTCTCCTTCCCAGCCTCCCTCTCTGGAAACAAACACATACAAGAGCTCTTGAGTTCCATGGATGAACCTTCAAACGAACACGTTCACACACATAAATAGATTTCCACTGGTATTAGCTCTATTGTGGACATTTAAAGAGGTTCCCTTCAGATTTGGGTTTCTCAAATCCAAAACACCTGCACACACACATCGTTGTTTTCCAATTTCGATTTTAGACAAAAAGTCACTGGAATATTCATGTTTTAGCGGAGTTTCGCCGGAGAGGACAAAGACACCAGAAACCTTTAATAACAAGTCATAGTCGATCAAAAAGGTTATGATATATAGAAATAGAAGGTGATATTATATATATATATATGTGTGTGTGTGTGTGTGTGTGTGTATATATATATACACAGAGAGAGAGAGAGAGAGACATGAAGGGTCATTTGAGAACTCAAAGTTTCCCGAGAACCAAACATTGACTGTTATATTAAAATAATAGAGGGTTAGGATGCTTTGTGGTATTTTTGTAAATACATGAAAATAAAAATGGATGGGGGCATCTAATTGAAAAGACTTAGAGGTATTTTAGGGATAGTTTAATTGATTCCTCTTTATCATATTTAATCACTCCAACTCTGCCCCTCTCTCTCTCTCTCTCCCCCCTCTCTCTATCTCTCTCTCTTCATTTTGCCTCTCTCTCTTTCTCTACACCTTCATCACGTCAACTTCATCGTTGATTGTTGGATGAAACCACCGTCTGAAATCCATGGCCGCCTCCAGTAATCGTCACCGTCATCATTGATCGCCTTCATCATCGTCTCCCCCTTTCTTTCTCCCTCATAGACACAAACACACACATACACATCTTTACACCTTCGAGACGACGATTCGTTTGATCAGGATAACATCGGTGAGAATCGAGTCTGCCGATCATCCCTAAAAATAACATCACCACCATCATCATAAGCCAAACAGTAATCCTAACTAACCAAAAATATATGTTGAAGATAAATCCATGGACTATATTTGTTGTTTACCCTAAATCTAAAAGCCTTCTAATCTAGACCCTCGCTCTTGTGTAGTCGGATCTATGTCTTCTTACCACTGCCGACGAGTGTCTCCGCCATCATCTACAGCTCCTTCGTCTTGTTCTACCGGTAAATATTTACGTTTCCCTTCGAGTTATTAATTGAGGATTCATCTGTCATTAGTTTAATAATTCAATTCGGGTTATTAGGGATTACTAAAACGCATACAACGGTTAATTCTTCTATTAGATGGGATATTGCAAAATTTGATTATTACCAGATGATCATTACATTTTTTCTTATCGATAGATTCATCGTCTATTAGTCGAATAATTTAATTGAATGTTCCACTTCAGGTGCATAATTTTGTGCCATGGCTGAAAATATGGTAACACAGGAATACGATGAACACATTGAAGCTCTCAACGATCTATTTACTAATTTTTCCATCATGATTCATTCAGGTATCGATTCATCATAAAGTAAAGATCTATTTATTGAAGTCATATATCATTAACGATTGGAATGTATAATTTGTACTTTTGATGCTAGTGTTATTATGAATTGAGGTTGATTTGATTTCTTACATTTTTTCCTGCATTCGATAGCCACAACTACTTGTTTGCTGCTACTGATTTGCTACTTATTTGTTGTTCATATATGAAAATTGTAAAAAAGGGAATATGTTTGTTGATCATGTATGATATCTGATTATGTACATTATTATGTATCATGAATTAGATGTTTGAACTTGTGTTCTTAAGGCTCATATGTGTGATGTTTTTTTCCTTTTGATCTGATTTGGGATGGTTAGCCTTGAAGACAAGCTATTTGATCAAATGCCTGAGAGGAATGTATGTAGTACTTTCATAAGATGCATGTTTTAATTGCTCAATTCTAATATACATGTTTTAACAAAAAAATTCATGTTTTTTATAATATCAACATCTGAAACTTGCATGGTGGGCTTGAACTCAAGAGGGGTTGATTGTGATCTTGAATTTTTTTTCAAATTAAGTGGATTCTGCTTCAAGTCTATGGATTTGATTGTTGTAGGGAGCTTTAAGAACGCACACTGCATTGCTATTTCTTCACTATCGTATCACATACACATACACGATCAACATTACAAACATGAACAACATCACTAAACTAAACCTAAGTTGGTATTATTTTCACCAAACCATGATGTATAGGCTTGTTATAAGAAATGATAATATTTGGTTGTTGTCAATAAAAATTTAAGTGTTTAAGTGATCTAAAATTCTGCATCATTTTTACATTTTGCCACTACATTACATGTCATTTTGTTGCGTTTAAGGATGACAACAATTGGAACAACAATGGATCAACAACCTAATACTACTAACAAACATGAAACTACAAATGCTGCTAAAATTCAGAGTTCAGCTTTAAGGTTCAAAAGATGGGGAAGAAAAAGTCCATTTATCATATATTGTGATTTACATGTGATTCAAATGTGAATCACTTATGATACATGTTAATCATTTGTGATTTACATGTGAATCACATGTAATTCACATGTAAATCATCTTAATTATTTTTTTTCTAACCATATGGTTTATTTTAATGAGCTTCATGAATCACTTGTGACACATGTGAATCAGTTGTGATTTGCATGTAATTCACATGTAAATCATCTTAATTATTTATTTTTTCTAACCATATAGTTTATTTAATATGTTTCATTTTAGCAAAATATCACAAGTGAATCACATATGAATTACATGTGATTCACATGTAAATCACAAGTGAATCACGTGTAATTCACAAGTAAATCACAAGTGATTCACATATAAATTACATGTGATTCACATGTAAATCACATGTAGTTCACATGTAAGGCACAAGTGAATCACATATGAGTTACATGTGATTCATATGTAATTTACATATATATCACATGTAATTCACAAGTAAATTACAAATGATTCACATGTGAATTACATGTGATTCACATGTAATTCACAAGTGAATCACATATGAATTACCCGTGATTCACATGTAAACCACAAGTGAATCACATATGAATTACATGTGATTCACATGTAATTCACATTTGAATCACATATAACTCACAAGTAAATTTCATATGAATCACTTGTGATTCACATATAAATCATAAGTGAATCACATATGAATTACGTCTATATGCACACATGTACTTTTGTGACTTTTCTTACATTAATCAGTTTTTTTCTATTTTCTTGTAGATTTAGAAGAATTTGTGGAAACTATTGAAGATGTGAAAAATGATAAATTAAAGAAAATATAGAAATCTTGATATGAAGACATGGAAACACTTTCAAATTTTTTAGTATTTTTTGTTTTTTTATATTTCATTTTGTATTGAATAAAATAATTGTATTATTGTATTTATAGATCATAAAATAAAAATGGATTTTTATATGATTACTTACGAATATTATAGTATAAGAAAGATGCATATATGCACTTGAAAAATATGCATATATGCACCTAAAACATTGTTTTTTTTTTTTTTGTTAAAAAATTAGTTTTTTTTAATTTATTGATTTTTTTTTAAATTAAAAAAGTTAACAATAACAAAAAAAAAAATTAACATTAAAGGAGATCGGTAAGATGACGATCATGTCTTTAATGATATAATTTTGATCTAACACTCCACCTTTATTTCTCAGGTTCTCAGAAAACTATGAGTTCTCAACGGATCACACCCCTATATATATATATATATATATATATATATATATATATATATATATGTGTGTGTGTGTGTGTGTGTGTGTGTGTGTGTGTGTGTGTGTGTGTGTGTAGGACTAGGATAGTTTGTCGTTTCATATATATATATATATATATATATATATATATATATATATATATATATATATATATATATATAGGTTCAGTTATTTTGTTATTACTAACTATTGTATATCAGAATGCACAGATCTGGACAACCGGATAGAATGAATCAAATGTCATTATCTAAGGGTCTATGATATTATAATAGGATAACATATACCATATAATCACATAAATTTCAACATAAGAGCATTTTAGTCAATTAACCTATATAAAAAAAGGAAATTTTCGGATTTTTAGGGATAATTAATTCCTTTATTTTTAAAATTTTGAATATTTTAGATTAATTCAAATTTAAAAATCCGTTTTTATTCTATTAGAATGATAGTATGTCAACCATAAACTAGTAAGTATATTTTTCGATTTTATTATGTCAGAATGATAGAATGCTAACCATAAAGTAGTAAATATATTTTCAATTTTATTATGTCAGAATGACAGAATGCCCATCATAAACTAGTAAATACATTCTGAAAGAATGCATAATCGATTCTTGAACTAATAATATACCAAATAATTACATTGTATGATTGTGATTCATTGAATAATAACAACATTCTGAAAGAATAACAAGTGTAATTCTTAAAAGTAATAACATTCTTAAACAGTGAGTGTGATCATTCTTTAATTCACTCTTCAAGCCTTTCCCATCAGGTCTTCAAGCCATTTATATCACAAATTCATTGCCAAATATTTTGTAGTGATACACTTGTAACAACAGCACATTAAACATATAAATAATTAACTACAATTCTATAAGAATACAACAATAATATTCTTACAGAATAAACTATTCTTGCATAATGGTTTTGAATATTCTTAAAGAATTAGTATTATCAAGAATATACCCAACGAACAAAACATTTGAAATATAAATGCATGAAAAGCTCATGTTAACACAAAAGGTGACTAAGAAAAAAAAACAATTAGAATATATAAACCATCTTCGTAAGGGAACAATAAGTATGAAGAAGACCCTCCAAGGGTAAAAAGGTCCAAATAGATAGTATCTATCCCACCGGGTGTAAAAACCCACCTTTGTTTGCACCTGCAACTTGTGTTAAGAGTCTATCTAAGTTAGAACAGAGTGTTAACAAACAAACCACGAGTCTTTACATTAATTAGTGATGCTAAGAAACACATCAGTACTTACGTATTTGTTTGTGATCACCCACTGGTCAAGGGCAAATGGTTCAAGCTAGGCCAAGTAATTCATACATTCAAGTGTTATTGTTCAATGGAGATATGTTTAGTTCAGAAACAATTATTGTTCAATAGAGATCTCTTCCCAACAGAAGCAATCATAAAGTATCTTCAAAACTAGGGTTTTACTTCAATGTTTTCACAATATGGAAGTCATATAAAGAAATAGAATAATAGAGCTAGAGGTAGTGTGTGTGTGAGGGGTCTTACACAGGCGACAACGCCGGCATCGACAACTAGAAATCCATTAGCTTTGAAGAGGTTTGAAACAGTACTTTTCCCCATCGTAATTCCTCTGGTCAGTCCGATTACCCTCATTTTTCCTTTGAATTCACGTATACCTTAAACCCGAGAATTGTGATCTGGTTAGAAGCAATAAAAGTGAGTTTTGACCGAAGTCTTTCCCTTGGGTGCTCCTGTGATGTTTGGCCGTGGGTGGTTTAGGATCGATTACATAACACGAAGAATCGACGATGGAGATGATGATGGTGGTGGTCGGCAGGCAAGATGATGATGATTGTGGATGATGGTTTTTAAAGAAATATGGGGAGAGGGTGGTGGTGTTATATATATATATATATATATATATATATATATATATATATATATATATATATATATATATATTAAAACTGATAACCTAACTTAAAGGAGGATATTATTTGATTTTATCAATTTACCATAATTAATTATAGTAAAGATTACTATTATACATTTATATTTATTATTAATGATTTATTTTTTCTTAAATTCTAATTGGTCCATAGATGTATACATAGTTGCTGAAAACATTTGAACCTAGCTCTCTCTCTCTCTCTATCTCTCTCTCTCTCTTTCTCTCTCTCTCTCTCTCTCTCTCTCTCTCTCTATATATATATATATATATATATATATATATATATATATATATATATATATATAGAGAGAGAGAGAGAGAGGAAGGATCATTTGAGAACTCATAGTTTCCCGAGAACCTGAGAACTAAAAGTGGACATTTGGATTAAAAAAATTAAAGGCTAAGATCCTTTATTACATTCTTGTAAATAATTGGGTAAAAAACATGGGAGGGTACCTATAAAAAATGTAACATAAGGACATTTTAGGGATAAACCCAAATAAACATATCGGATCTCTCTCTCTCTCTCTCTCTCTCTCTCTATCTATCTCTCTCTCTCTCTCTCTCTCTCTCTCTCTCTCTCTCTCGATCATTCCTTTTTCCCGATTCTTCACTGACTCCATCGACCTCCTCCCTAATTCCATTGGCACCTCCCTCCACCTCCGCCTCCGCCTCCAACGTCCACCCCTACCTGTATCAACGACCAACACGGTCTAGGATTCGTTGTTGTCGATCATCTCGACTCCATTGAAGGTGAGGTATCTTCTCCTTCATCCATACATCTGTAGAAACCACTCATACATCGACCTACCATTCTCTTCACCGAAGATCCTCCAGCCTCCCTCTCATCTCTGTCAAGCATCGATAATTCATCATTAATCGAAAAAAATTGATTAAGCTCATGGATCGCAAATACCAACCACCTCCATCTGCAAATCAGAATCAATTTCTCGCCTTTTGTTTCGATTTGAATTCTCTGGTCGATGTTTTTCCTCTAAATCAATCTAGTTTGGTGAATTTGTTATGCATTACAGCAATCAGAAGCAATTGTAAATCAACTCATGGTCGTCTTTTAATCCTTAATTAGAATCCAATGCCTCATGTTGATTGTGTTTCTTAAAGCTATTTTGAAATCATTGATTATCTTTTGATTATTTATTTATGATTTATTAATGGATCTTTGTAATTTTGATTACCTATATTCCTTTGCTATTACATCAATCTCCATCTTCATCGCATTCCAGAACTCACCGCACCGATGGCGGTGTCAATTCGAAATCCATAACCAGAGTCTGAAATCCATCGTCTCCTCCGTCAATTG
This sequence comes from Lactuca saligna, assembly GCF_052625555.1. NCBI lineage: Eukaryota > Viridiplantae > Streptophyta > Magnoliopsida > Asterales > Asteraceae > Lactuca > Lactuca saligna. Next base: position 141,174,184 of record NC_136420.1, read on the forward strand.
TCTCCTTCATTGCATCATGTAAGGTGAAGACTCTACGCAGATCATTGAAATGCAGGATTCTTCGAATCTGAATTCTTAGTCACAAAACGCCAACGCGGTGGCGTTTCCATTTAGGTTGTTTCATCATATTACTCTATCAGGTCTGGTCAATTGTCTCCTTATTCATTGCTAGTTTTGGGATTTGTTTTACTGTTTTTTGGCACCATTTGTCAACGAATGGGTCCCCTTTTACTACACCAGATCCATGGCTATTAGAGTTCTAGCTAATTTTCTCATATTACTATATCAGGTACGTCTCTCTCTCTCTCTCTCTCTCTCTCTCTCTCTCTCTCTTACCAGTATACTGAAGAAAAGGAAATATATTTTCTTTTGTTGTGTAATGCCATTTTTAGCAATATCTTTAATTGTTTTCTAATTATATTATCTTTATTGTTGACCAGGAAAGGAAATTGCTGCCAGCTGGCAGGAGAAATGGATTTTACCTTGGTATAATGTCCAAAGTAGTCAGTTTCTTCTCCCTTACAGTTCATCTAAGTTGATAGCAACAACTCACATACAAGATTTGGGACACCAAGTATCTTTTGTGGTTTCTAAAATGTTTTTTTTTTGCTTTGTATTATGTAATCTTTCCAGCTTGGAGTAGGATCTTTTGTGGCGCATAGCCTCTCATCATTTCTGAATTCATTTCTTCAAAACTTTAGGATAAGTTAAGAAGTCCAGAACCTAGTAAGTCCCTCATTTTTACACTATTGGTTACTTTAAGGTTTAGAATATAATCTATTGATCTTACAGAAAAGTTTATTTAACCTTACAGGTTTCTATTTTTGTGGTGCTTGGAATCATTTTGTTAGGAGCTGGTTTCGGATATTGGCTGGTGAGGAAATATATTATTTCTGAAGATGGAGAAGTTGATGTTGGAGTTGCAGTGACATGTATTATCCTGGTAGGTTACTATATTCATTAATTAAACTCATATTTCCAAAAGTGGTTTTTAATGAATTCTATGTTTTACTTGCTTCTATCTAAGGCTTGTGTTATCTTTTTCAGAGCATGAAAGACACCCATTTGGCAATGACTGCAGTGGGGTCTTGTTTGGGTGTATACTACATGATCACGAAGATTGTAAGGCAAATGCCATGTAGGATCTATACAACCCTCAAAGAGCTCAACCTTGGTATGATGGAGAAGGAATGGAATGTATCATTCCATTGGAATGGATGATTCCTGAATGAATGTAATTCCTTCCATTTTCTAGAATTTATGAAGAGGAACAATTTTGTTAGCCCTAAAGTTACTTATGGAACAGCAACTGCTTTACAGGTACAGTTAGATGAATTTTGATAAATTCAACTATATATATGAGAAACTAATATCTTGCTCTTTGATAAAACTATTACAAAAAAAAATTACTAATTTCCTGTATTTCTTCTTGCAGAATGTATCATTCCATTTGAATGGACGATTCTTGAATGAATGTAATTCCTTCCATTTTCTGGAATTTATGAAGAGGAACAATTTTGTTTGCCCTAAAGTTGCTTATGAAACAGCAACTGATTTGTAGGTATAGTTGGATGAATGTTACTAAATTCAGCTATATATATATATATATATATATATATATATATATATATATATATATATATATATATATATATATATATATATATATATATGAGAAACTAATATCTTGCTCTTTGATAAAACTATTATACAAAAAAAAAAAAAAAAAAAAAAAAAGAAGTTTGCTAATTTCCTATATTTCTTCTTGCATTTGCATATTTGCTCTTAATATTGACGTTGATGCTCCAAAAATTAGAATTCTTATAAGATTAAATGTCTCATCAAAGTATAATAGTCATTTTCGTTTGGATTTTGGTCATTTTACATTGAGGAAAGAGGTATATTTTAATTAATCTATGGGAGATTTTCTGTTCCATCATTGATTTCTGATTTGGTGACAAATAAACTAATCCATTTGTATAATATATAAATGAAAATATAACTTAATTGAAGTATTTTGGTTGCAAACTTTACATATGAATTACATGTGATTCACATGTAATTTACATATGATTCACATGTAAATCACAAGTGAATCACATATGAATTACATGTGATTCACATGTAATTTATATGTGATGTAAATCACAAGTGAATCACATATGAATTGTAATTCACATGTAAATAACATGTAATTCACATATGATTCACATTTTAATCACGTGTAATTCACATATGATTCACTTGTGATTCACATGTAAATATGAATTACATGTGATTCATGTGTAAATCACAAGTGAATCACATATGAATTACATGTGATTCGCATGTAAATAACATGTAATTACATGTCACATATGAATTATATATGATTCACATGTAATTCACATATGATTAATTTGTGATTCACATGTAAATTACAAGTGAATTACCTATGAATTAAATGTGATTTATAAGTTAATCACATATGAATTATATGTGATTCACATGTAATTCACATATTAATCACATGTAATTCACATGTAAATCACAAGTGAATCACATATCAATTACATGTAAATCATAAGTGAATTACATGTGATTCACATGTAAATCACAAGTGAATCACATATGAATTACGTCTATATGCACCCATGCATTTTGTGTAAGTGTTCTTCATTAATTATTTTTTAAAATTTTCTTGTGAATTTCACATTTAAATCTTAAAAGATACAATCACATGTGAATATCACATTATATAATCACATGTGAATCTTACATGATATATACATGTGCGTGTTCTTGCATTAATCAATTTTCTTTTACTTTCCTGTAGATTTTGAAAAAAAAAATAGAAAATGTTGAAGAGGTGAAAAGTGATAAATTGAAGAAAATATGGAAATCTTGATATGAAGAAATGATAACACTGTGAATCTTTGTAGATTTTTTATATTTTACTTTGTATCGAATAAAATATTTGTATTATGTTTATAGATTGATTAATAAAAATGAGATTTTTTTTTAATTTACTTACGAATATTATAGTATAAGAAATATGCATATATGCATTTGAAAAAATATGCATATATGCACCTAAAACGTTGATTTTTTTGTTAAAAAAATTATAGTTTTTTATAAAAATCGTTTTTTTTAATGCAGTTTTTTTTCTAGAAAGTATGAAGTTTTTTAAAAAAATGGTTTTTTTTTTTGGAAAAAAAAAATACCGTTTTTTTTTTTGAAAAAAAAATGTTGTTTTTTTTGATAAAAAGATGCAATTTTTTAAAAAATATTTTTTTTCATTTTTTTTTTTGAAAAATTCATGTTTTTTGAAAAAAAAAATTAAAAAATCTCCATTTTTGTAAAAAAGCGAAAAATATATTTTTTTTTTAAATAAATCCGAAATTTTGACTTATTTTGTTAATTTTTAGACATTTATATAAATATATTAAATAACACAAAAAAATTAAACATTAAATGAGATTGGTAAGATGACAATCATGTCCGTAACAAATTACTTTTGATCCAACACTCCGCTTTTAGTTCTCGGGTTCTTAGGAAACTTTGAGTTCTCAATCGATCTCAACCATATATATATATATATATATATATATATATATATATATATATATATATATATATATATATATATATATATATATATATATATATATATATATAATAAATGAAAGTTTTTTTGCCACATGTCCTCTTCTCATTCATTTGGACACATGGCATTTTCTAGATTTTTAAAATTTTCTATTTTCCACTTGTCATTTTGTTGTATTTTTCATTTTAATAATTTAAAATTTCACATCTAATGTGTAAGGTAATATATATATATATATATATATATATATATATATATATATATATATATATATATATATATATATGTAAAGTATTTATTAGAAAGAGTTTATATATGTAATGTATTTAATACATTAAAGTCTCATTAATTTTAATAATTCAAATTTTTCTCATTTTTCTTATAAATTCAAACTTTTCAAATTGTTAAAATTTTATATTTGTTTTTTTTTAATTAAACTCATGTAATACAGAGGTCTCACACCTAGTTTTCTAATAAAAGTATAGTTTTATCTCTTTTGACATATGTCATTTTATTAAGCATCCTAATTAATGTATATTTTAATTCTATTTTTTTCATGTGTCATCCTATTATGCTACTAATTAATGCAAGTTACTTATCAACCTATTAATTCTTAATTTTAAATTTCCTATTCTAATTACATTAACATTAGATTAAAAATTAAAATAAAATTAATAGAAATTATAAGGTGATATAATTTCACATATTTGTTTAAATTAACGATTATAATTTTATATAATTAAAAAAATAACTTAATTAATAGTTTATTTAAAATAATTGATTTATAAATGTGAGTTCTCACTATAAAAGTTTGATTAATTTTGTAACCGTGGTTTCCACGGATTATAAACTAATATATATATATATATATATATATATATATATATATATATATATATATATATATATATATAGGAAAAGTGAATATGTGACTGTCATGTATGTAATATTAGGTATAGAACCATCAAAATTAGCTTCATTTAATTAAACAAACACAAATTTTTTTTCATTGTTAGCTTATTCATAATGCTTTTGAGCTTATATTATTTCTGATTTCATAATTTATCCCCAACATCTATGTATTTCAAATGTGTTGTTTATATTAGACGTCTAGTAGGCTTCATAACTTTCTTTGACACCTACCATATGTATACTTGGATGGTTCTTCTTGATGCGTTATGAGAAGAGGTTTTTTGGGTTTTTGATGAACAATTTCACTGTTTCACTATAATTTTCTATATTAAATTTGAATATGAAGATTTATAGATAGTTGATAATGTATTATTATACATGGTTTTTGGTGCAAAATTAAATATTTAAAACTCTATAAAAATATATAAAAAGCCTATCATTTACTCTAATAGAAGATAGGAGAAAGATGGTAGAGAGATTTGATTGCATTTTGTTAAAACTATGTAGTTTTTTATGGTTCAATACCTAATTATAGGTACATAACAACCACATATTCCCTAAGCTATATATATATATATATATATATATATATATATATATATATATATATATATATATATATATATATATATATATGTGTGTGTGAGAGAGAACAATACTTGGTCATCTCTTGAGTCATTTTCTGTTTCTATTTTACAGAATAGAGTTTTATTTTGTTACCGAGAGTAGCAATCACAACACTTTTTACATTACGAAAACAGAAATGTAATTATTAACAAACACCAACTACATATTATTTTTCCTATATAAAAGAATTAAATATATTCCAAAAACAAAACACACTAATCTAACATGCCATCAACGTTGAAAAAGGGTAATAACAAAGTATAAAAAAGAAAAACAAAAAAAACAAATAGAGAAATATCATGAACCGGAACAGTATAAAAAAAAAAAAAAGTTTCGGATTTCAAAGCCCATTAATTAAACCGCCCGGAAAGCATTCCCGTCGCGCTTGTTTACACCGGAGCTAGCATGAAACGCCGACTGCCTCGAGGGCTCCGCCAACAACTTCAACGTCAGCGGCGACGGCTCCATGTGGTGGTGGTGGTGGTCGGCAGTCTCTTTTAGGGTTAGCTGCGACGACATTCCGACGAGTTCATCTAAATTCAAGGGTTCTTTTTGCAAAATCGGAATCGGTTTCACCACACGATGATGAGATTCATTCGTTCCTCCGCCTTTACTATTTCCTTCTTCAACCGTAGTCATGTTCGACGGCCATACCGGAAACGGAACCGGAATATACGCCGGATAAAACGCAGGTATTATCGGCGGAAGCTCACTCGCAGTCACAGTCCCCGTCGCCGTTGACGCTTCTTCTTTCATCTCGTGTTTCATTTCCATGGATTGATCAGAATCAGGTTTCAACGAGAGTTTCAACGAGCACTTGGAGTTGTCGGCGTGATCTGTAGCTGTAGCTGCTGCCGGAGGGAGCATGAAATGATCTTCCGGTGGTTCTGCCGCCGCCTGTGTAACAAAACAGTCGTGATTGTTAAGCTGATTGAATTCGGATCTGAAATTATAAATTTGAAATGAAAAATGAAGAAGGAAGAAGAAAGAAGGAAGACGAACAGTATCTGGAGCCATATCGAAGAGGCTAGAACGTCTTTTTCTTCGTGTAGCACTGCATTGTCGTATGAAATACTTTTGAGCATGACTAGCGACTTGTGTAGGAGTTCTTGATAACACATAATTACGAGCTATGCCTCGCCAATCTCCTTTGCCTAATTTTTGGAGACCAAGTAGAAACAATCGATGTTCTTCTTCTGTCCATGGAGTACCTGCAATTACACATGCAAACTACTTTCAGAATCGTGAATTTTGTAGTAGTTGATGTAATGGTGTAAACGCTCTTTCAGAAAGCTGACTACTCACCTAATTAACCTTTTAGATTGCTTAATTGGAAAAGTCAAAATTCTATACAAAAATTTTCTTCTTTAAACTTGATGAAAGATGGGAAACATAAAGAGATTAGAATATTAATTTGTTTTATATTGGGAAGACACATGATAAACGTGGAATGATGTAGTAGGTTAAATGTCATAGAATGACAACCTACTATTCACTATGTGTATTTAATCCTACATGGCACTCATTTTATGAGTTTATGTCCACATGGTGTACACATGTCTGTAGTTTAATTTTACTGAAAATTATGAATTTCACTGCCTTCTTCCATTTTTCATCTTCAAAAGTCCATGTGGACGCCATGTCAGACATAATCTGAACATTTGCCAACAGGACGCCACGTAGGATTGACATTAGATGTTGAGGGACTTAATGAGTACAATTAAGTTATTGGAATAATTGGTTGCCATAATATGACATTAACCCTATATACAAAATCCACCATTACTGAGAAAAGTCAAAATGTCAAATCTAAGTTAGGTTTAAGACAATAAAACTGCAATGGTTTTATGCTTCTAGAATCTATCCAAACTATCTTTCAGTAGTTGGTTTTATGTTTACAGAATTATTTAAATGTTAGTCTTATCCCTGCATAGCTTCAACTGTTTCTTATTTAGAGATTTGTGTATGTATGTATGTATGTATTAAGTCATTATTTGGGGATTAAAGCATTAAGACCATATACAGCATATGTGATTAGGATATCATATAAATTCAGGCAAATATGCTTAGTTTTGTCACTGTAGGGTTACAGATAGTTATTTCTGTAAGAGGAGCTATAGTTTTTTACAAACAAAAAACAAAAAGGCAACACAAACATGGTCAAAACAAAACCAAATGTGATAAAAGCAAAGGCATCCACTCAAAAGCCCCACACTACATTTATCTATCTATATCTACAAGCGTAAGATAATATAGAATATAGATAAGACATATAAAGACATGATAAATCAACGATCAGGATCCTAAAATCCTAATTATCATCATTTTTAACAATTAAATAGTATACTGTAGTTAAAGGAATTATCATCATCCAATATCCTCCAATCACATTTCGATAACAATGAAGGGCGAAATTGGAAATTGGAAATTAATTATGCGAAAAATCAAAAAACGAAAAACAGGAGTAAAACCTAAAAACTGACCTTTTTTGCGATCGGCGCGGCGTTTAGCGGAAGGATCGTCGGAGAGGTAACCCTCGACGGGGTCAGAGGTAGCGGGGGAGCTAGGATTGGGCGAGACGGCGGCCGGAGACGACGAGTGATAAAGAGCGGAGAGATTCCCCATGCTAGCACTCTTTTTCATGATTGAGCCATCAGTGAGTCTAACGCCGAACAACTTAACACCACCGCCTCGCGACGGACATGTGCGTGAGTTGTGGCCGTTGTTGCTACAATGAGAGCATCGCCGAGTCATGGTAGACTCGGCTCGGCCTATTCACGGCCAACGATAACCGGAGGGATTTACCAGTGTAGAGATTTTGAGATTAACATCCACAATTGTTCCACTGTGTGTGTTTGAATTTCGATTGCATGCGTGTGTGTGTGTGTGTGTCGAACAGGATGAAAATGGAGGATGAAAGAATAAAAAAGGAATATGAATTATCAATGGAGGACGGGGCTTGGATTTGGTTTTAATTACGGAACGCGAACGGGTCGGTCGGTCGTCGTATCATATCATTATTAATCAGATAACGTCGTGCTTTACTTTGCTCACATTCTACCAATCAAAGTACTAATAAAAGTATCTTTTTATTTGTAATTCAATATTTTAATATATTTTTTTTCAAGTTAAAAATAAAAACTATGATATTTATCTCGTCATCTCGTGTGTATATCTTAATGGTATGTATATTTGTTTGTTGAATTCATTAAATTTGTATTGAATAAAAAAGATTGTACGAATATAGGTTTTGCTTCAAAATACTATGTGATAAATGATATTTATGATAATATACTTTTTGCTATGATTTCAATCGGATATCATGGATAAATAAATGTGAGTTAAATTTCAACACGATATCAAGTTAGTTGTTAGATTAAAGTATGAACAAACAATGTGATCTTTATCTTTTTATTTTTTATAAATAAAACTTTTTTATATATAGTATCTAAGAAGACAGAATTTTATCTTAGATTATATTAATTTGATTTTTTCATATTAATTTTACATATTCCAAGTTGAGAAGATTCTTTATTAATTACTATAACTTTTAAGAGATTTTTTTTAAGAGAAATTAAATTACTTCTTACTTTTTATGCCTACAATTATTCCTACCCACTAAAATTATAACAAATCATCATTCAATTTAATTGTAATTGATATATTCCTAATATAGCCTTAATGAGTTAGTTAAAAAAATATGGAATGATGACACTTGTCATAATTTTATTGGGTAGGAACATTTGTAGGCATAAAAAGTAGTAATCAATTTAATTTCTCTTTTTTTAATTAATTGTGTGTTGAAGTGTAAAAATTACTGAATATTAGTATTAATTGTTTTTAACTTTCTTTATCAAGCACATTACTAGCCATTGCACACACCTACATGCATAGAAAATTTTAGTTTTCTAACCTAAGTGATAATAGTCATTGGAACCGTTGGTCGGTGATCTGGCGGGGTGTGTTTATAGATGGGATAATCAAATCAATCTTTAGGGTTTGATAATGAGGTTGTGAAGCAAGTGTGTATGTCTGAGGAAGGGGAATGGGTTGCGATTGATCAACGAAAGAAATATTGTGAACTAAGGAAATGAGTTTTTAAACGATTTTGGTTAAAAGAATGTATCATGAACAGGAGTTCAAATCATTCCAATCTCCAAAAGGTATTGCAATTAATTTACGTTATAAAATTTTCATTGCATGTTGGTGTGACGGAATTAATGGAGATTGGGAAAAAAAACACGGGGTAATGGTTGATGTGTTTGTTACACCACGGTTATCAGATATGGAAAAAGATTTGGGTTTATTTATTTCATGGGAATCAATGATATGGACAAACTTATGAAACTCCTTTTGCGATATATGGATTGGAACTGCATCTTATCTTAAAATTGAACAACCTGTAAAGGTGTAAAATGGTGTTGATCATACTAACCTAGTTAAAAATAATAATGTTAATTTGAAGGAGATGAAATCATATGTAAATGTTGTAGGAGGAAAATGTCATAACACAAAACAGTAGAATGGAAAGGATGATGTGATGCTCCTTAAATCGACGGGCCGCGTAATTGATGTTAGAAACGAAGCTCGTATCTTGTATGGTGAGGTGAAATTTTCCATACTATCCCAAATATGATGCATCTTTGTTGTAATAAAGGCTTTAATGAATTGAAACTTAAATATGTTGGTGGGTTGTGGGTGTTGTGTGAGTTTGAATCGGTGAGTATTGCTCAAAAGTTACTTAAGCATGTTGGTGTCAAGTCTTAGTTCTCTAATTTGATCCATTGGTCGAGAAATTTTTACATGCATGATAGATTAATATGGTTAGATGTGGAAGGAATTCCTTTAAAGCCTTAGTCTGAGTGTTGAAAATGTTATTTGTTTTTATTACAATCTCATATTTATTTTATTAAGTAAGTTGTGAAGGGTATATTGTGTAAGTGTGTATTCTATAAGGATTAAAGGTGTATATAGTTTATATCTGTTGAAGTCTCGCGGGTTGAATCTGGGTCAAGTATGGATCGGTTTGTGTTCGTGGGTTTTATCCAAGATATAAATAGATAGAAGTTGGTTCTGGACTGAAGAAGAAGATTAGATGAACAGATTCAGAAAAAAGGGTTTTCTCTCATCTTCTTTGTTCATAGTTTTCTCTCGAGAGTTCTGTGTGTTTTGGTTTTCTTTACAGATGTAATTTGTTTCCTTCTATTTTAAGTTGATTAGAAATAGATTAGGTTGAGTGTTCATCTGAGTGATTTTGTAGTGAGTTTTGATTTGTAAGTAAATTGAAAACCACCTGTTTCTTAGTCCTCAAATGATATGAGAAATGGTGATGTTGGGAAGTTTGTCTTGTGAGTTTTTTAACACTGAGGAGTACTTTGTAAAGGTTGTTAAGAAGTGAGGAACAATAATTTATTTCTATGATGAGGAGGATGACCAATACTATTCCACAAGAATGTGTGTTGAATCCGATCACATGAATATAATGGATGATACGGTCGGTGTGGTAGTTGAAGAAAAAACTATATTATATGAGTAAAAGAAGTAATCACTTTGCTTCCTTCATTTGTAGACAAACAACAAGTAGGCGAGAATGGTAAAGAAATAAATGAATAACGTGGTTTTTTAAAGCCAAAAAAGGAAGGCAAGTATGGCAATGAATCAAAAGGGGAAGAAAGTATTAGTAGTGATGGATTTTATTCGTGATGGTGTAATTCAAGTAAATGAAGTGTTAAATGATTTGCAAAAAGTTATAGGGATGATCACTAGGAGGTAGCATGTGAGAAAGTGGTTGATTCTTTTGTTACATCACAATGTCCTCTCGGGTTTACCCCAAATAGGTCCATACACGAGGGTTATATTGTAACACTCGTGTTTCTAGCCTAGGCATTTATATTGAGTTGATAGTATGGATTAACCTTTGTAACTCATTTTGAAGAAATGAAAATGAATTATGTGAATATTATGTGAATTATGTGTTTTATGCTCAATTATTAGGGTTTATTTAATTAAGAATAAAAATAAGCGTCAAAATTAAACTTTGAGATAAGCCCGATATCTTTACATAAACTTGTAGTGCTCGAAACAAGGATTTCGGGGATATAAAGAATACCAAAATCCGAGTTATAACGAAGAAGTTATGATCTGTCGAAGTTTCGCGACAAAACCGGCACGGTGCTGAATGTCGTAAAAAGTGAGTTTTCAATAAACTAATTTTTAGCCTTAGTAATCTAAACTAAAGTCGTAGTATTCGTTACACCGAGAAGTTCGATAAAAAGAACGCCCAAATCTGACTTCATATGAGGAAGTTATGATTTTTCGAAGTTTCAGCTTAACAGTAGACAGCTAAAAACTCGAATTTTAGATCGAGCGATTTTTAGCCGAGACAACCTAAACGAGAATTGAAGGTCTCGTCATTAGGAGCATAACGGTAAAAATTCTGATAAAAACGGACGTCGGATGAAGAAGTTATGAATTTTTAACGGATTTCCTGTCCCGATCTGTTAAAAAAATAATAATATAAAAATTAAACTCAAAATTAGCCGACGAAGTCTAAATGAAAGTTGTAGAGCATAATTTTATCTACGCGTGCATATAAAGAACGTCAAAAACGGAGCTCGTATGCGAAAGTTATGGATTTTAGAAGTTTTTGCACAAAAACCGAGAAAATTCGCATATGTGGCTTCGGCCACGTCACCCTCGCAGCATGCTGGCCACGTGTCCTCGCTCCGCATGCGCCACTTATCGGAGCTGCTGAGTCACCTCACATGCGAGACTGCCGCGTGTCGCCCCGTGTCCTCTTCTGATTCGACCAAAGGGAGGCCCAATCCGAAGCTCGCATCCGGACCGAACCTCGCACCACCCTAGCTCGGAGCCTCGCATAGCCTAGCTCGGAACCTCACATGTGTTGCAGTAGACCGCGGTCCAGTCAGAAGCTACCAGCGAGCCCTTCGCACGTGCAGTCCTCGTGCGAGCCTTCCCTGCGAACCTTTGGATCTGCGACGTGTGTCTCCCTCCTGACCATCCGATCAGAAGTTTCGCCCCTATAAATAGAAGGGTGCGAGACCTCCCGGGTAATTTTGGAATTTTGTCACTTTTAACCCCTAAACCCATATTTTCTTCATTTTAACATCCCGCAAAGCTCCGGTATCGATTTTAAAGCCCGGAATACCCTACGAAGTGCCCGAGAAGCCCAGAAAATTTATCTTTTTGGTTTTGAAGCCCAACTTTTGCAGAGCCTGGTTTCTCAATAAAACTCCCGGTTTTATTAGAAACGATCGTTTTAGGAAACAAATTGTTGCCCGATTATCATCAAATCAAGTGAGTGTATAGTCACTTTCATTTTACACATAGATATGAAGTATTTACCTCATAATACGTGCTATGTGTAGATATATTAATTGTTTATTTGAGATAACTGCTGAGTTGATGTTTTATACAAGTTTTAAACTGTATAAGTATTTTTATCTACAAATATGTTGGTTAGAACATGGGTAGATAATGATGTGTGATAAAATAAAATTTATGAGAGGCCTCGATGTGTTTTGAAATCCAGTCATCTAGCGGAGTTTGGATGACGACCACAGACTTTCTAGACAGTCCAGTGGGAAACATTAGCATGTCCGCAACCTGTAGGTGTTAATGAACTAAGAGTGTTCATTCGCTGTACTCCATCCCCCTCATGGTTTCCTTTAGGACATGTATGGCTGAGGAAACCCCTTAGCAGTAGTGTCCATCCCGATGATATTCTTTAGGCTAGGTCCCTTGTGATAAGTGTTTAGGGACGTAAAGTGAGGATAACAGGAACGGGTAATCAGGGTTATTGTTGATTGATGAACTTAGTAAGTTTATTATTATTGTGGGTTGAAAACCCTATATGCTCACCAGGCTCCCAAGCCTGACCCACTCAGCTTTTTATGTTACAGGTAGTGGACACCGAGCATAGTCGGAGGATGAAGAGAGATTTTTAGATTATAGGCCAGTAGTTGTAAATAACCGTTGAAAGGCTTATAATGTCTTGTTTATGCTTTTGATCTGTATCGGAACATGACATCCCGAGGTTTTGATATATATATGGAAAACGTATACCTTCTTATTGAAGGGTTTTGATAAACTTTTATCATATTTTGTTTGGGGACCAATTCCGCAACATCTTTTTAAAAGATTTCTCTGATTTTATTTTAAAAAGCATAAATTAAATCGGTCTTTTTTGGCCGAGAAATTAGGGTATGTCACATATATGTTGCTTCCTTTTTAGGCTTGATTGTGCTGAAGACAACTCAAAACACGGTTGTAGGGGGATGGTATTTCGGTTTTAATAATGTGAAACTTTTAAGTATAAGTGTTTATGCTTCTCAAGATGTCGAAAATAAAAACAAGAGTCATGGATGTCATTGTTAGCTATGATTAAAAGTTTTGATGGTGAAGTGCTTCATAATGGGATATTTTAATGTTGTATGGAAGGATAGTGAGAGGTGGAGCTTAATCTTTAATCAATTCATTGTGACAATTGTTAAAATTAGGTCATCGTTTGTCACACCCCCAAACTGGAATGGCCGAAACGTTCAGGGGTGGATGATGTCATGTACAGTATCACAACAACTAAATAATAATAATCAAAGTAACAACAACCATTGTAGTTATAATATAGAGTTTATATTGTGTTCACAACATTGTTTGTATAACACCATAACTGTATAGCAAAAACTATAGGACGCAACGCTATGATGCTCCGTCTTCTCAAAACCTGTAAGTGTATTTGTCTACTGGTTTCCTGAGAATACAAGTGATTTTGAAAGTGTATCAACATTAAGTTGGTGAGTTCAGAAGCACTTTTGTTTTAGAAGTCTGCCTTTGTACTTTCAAACTGTTAGTGTGTTTCCTCCAAAAAAATCTAATGTTTTCTTTTGTAAATGAAATGGAGTCTTAGGCCATAAGACCAAAATGTATGTGTGTTAATGTACTTTGAAATAGTATATTGTAGTCTTACTATTAAATAAAACCATATAAATGAATACTTCCCAGAAATGTATGTTGTCCTGTATTAGGAAAATAGTGTACTGTATTGTATTTGTATGAAAACCCTTCGTATGTATGTGCCTGGAATCCACCAACTGTACTGTAATGTAGTGTAATGTAGTTCTATTATTAAAATAAAACCATTGAAGTTATGTTTATCTTGTAAACCAAAATGTTTAGTTAATGCTTATTGTGTGTGATATTATAACCATGCTAAAATGAGTAGTGACATGCACGATGTTTTTCAGGTGTCAGAATGTTATGACATTTGTCACCCCAGACCTGTCGGTTTAACTGTAGCTAACAGTTTAGGTGCAGGATTGTCAGTCTCGTATAAATTTATACGTAATTCACGCTCTCCCTCCAGGAGACTATGGTTATAATTCAGGACTTTAGTATGTACTTTAATAGGTACGATAAAGTAGTGGCTCACAATCATGTATTAACTTGTTTACGTATAGTGTGTAAATGTTCTCTTGTTCTTGTAAATGTATGTATTCCCTTTTTGTAGTGTACTCGTAGTGTAAAATAATTATACTTAAATAATTATTTTTGTATTGTATCTTTGAACATAGTAAAATAGTATAAGTGTTCCATAAACTATACCTATATAGTTTATCATGTATGTTTTTGTATTGTTACTTAAACTAGTAAAGTAATATGTATGTTCCATAAACTATACCTATTATAGTTTATATGTATGTTCTGTATGTACTGCAAATATTTATGAAAATACCCCCTTTGCTTGGCATGTTACATAGAGGTTAAAAATTTATTTAAATAAGATTTATACTCATATATATGTACGACATATATAATTGAGATTGAAAAGGCAGTCATACAAGTAATTTTACCCTAAGCCCACAACCAAACAAGGAATATGAGTTAAGACAAAAATACTAGTCATAAGCCTGTTGAATTATATATATATATATATATATATATATATATATATATATATATATATATATATATATATATATATTGGTAATAAAATAGTTGAAATAGTTGAAATAATTTGGAATTGCTTGAAACAGTTCAAAATAGTTTGAAATCGTTTGAATGTTAACACAAGATTCCTTGTGTTTTACTTGTATCCCCCCCCCCCCCAAAAAAAAAAAAAAAAAAAAAAAAACATTGAAAAGTAGTGAAAACGTAGGGGTATGAACTCACCTCGAATGTATGTTCTTGTTTAGATACGAAGTGGTAGCGATGATCCTTGGGTTAGAACCCATGTGAGTAGTCGTATCCTAATAATAATTATACACGATATCGTATTTAAATTAATGAAATAATAATTTAAGTGTTGGACAACACTAGATTATGTAAGAAATATTTACAAAACTCCTTAGAAATTATTTGAAGGTGTTCTTGGTGTTATTGGGTGTTCTTGGTGTTTTTGGGTGAAAACTTGAAGATTTAAAGGAAAGTATGAATGTTCTTGAGGAAAATAAGGAGATATGAAGGAATTTGGGCAAAATCTTATGAAGATATGATGTTCATGGATGAGTTTTGAGAGAAAAATGGGAAGGATTTTGGCATTGGAAATGAGAAATGAGAAGTGTTTGCGGTTATATATATATATATATATATATATATATATATATATATATATATATGTATGTATATATATATATATGTATGTATATATATATATATATATGTATGTATATATATATATATATATATATATGTGGGGGGGGGGGGGGGAGGGGGGATGGTTTCGGTCTTAATGGGCCTTAACAAGGAGATTTCGGTCCTACATGGCCGAAAACTCCTTGATTTCGGTCCTAATTTGATTCCAAATTAAGATTTCAGTCATGGCTATTCCCAAGGAAGTGATTTCGGCCATCACTTCCATAAAGGAAGTGATTTCGATTTTGGTATGGGATTAGATTCCCAAAACCGAAAACCATGTAGATATTATAAAATATCATGATTTAATTTAAGTGTTTGAACTTTTTTTGAACAAGTGTGACCTTTATTGACTTGTATTGAACCGAAATAACCGGTTGTTACATTATTCCCCCGTAATAGGGAATTTCATTCCGAAGTTATTTCTATAGTGAGTACTCATGGACTAGGGAAAAGATGCGGGTATTTTTGTTGCATCTGGTCTTCTCGCTCCCAAGTGAATTCGGGTCCTCGTTTGGCGTTCCAGCAGACCTTTACTATCGGTATGCGACTTTGTTTCGTTCTTTTGACTTCCCTATCCATGATTTCTATTGGCTCTTCCATGAAGTGTAGTCTCTCGTTTATCTCGATTTTATCAAGTGGAATAACAAGAGTCTCATTGGATAGACACTTCTTTAGATTAGACACGTGGAAGGTAGGGTGTACGTTATTAAGTTCTTTAAGTAGTCGGAGTTTGTAAGCTACTAAGTCGATTCTAGCAAGAATCTCGAATGACCCAATGTACCTTGGATTTAGTTTTCCACGTCCCTTCCAGGGTGAGACCTTCAACAGAACTTGGTCACCAACTTGGAATTCTAAGGGTTTTCGTCTCTTATCTGCATAGCTCTTTTGTCTGTCTCTAGAAGCTTTCAGTCGTTCTCTGATTTGAACGATCTTCTCTGTCATTTCCCTGATGATCTCTGGGCCGGTGAGAGTGGTTTCAAGAACTTGCCCTCTAGCTAGTTGTGCGTCACCCACTTCAACCCCGCACAGAGGTGATTTATACTTGTGATCGTAGAGGGCTTCGAATAGGGCAACCTTGAATCTAGTGTGATAGCTATTGTTGTATGAGAACTCGACAAGTGGAAAATGGGTATCCCACGCTTTACCAAAGTCGATCACACAAGCTCTCATCATGTCTTCTAAGGTTTGAATAGTTCTTTCACTCTGTCCGTCTGTTTGTGGGTGGTAGTCTATACTCATGTCCAGCCTAGTTCCAAGAGATTTTTGTAGTGACTGCTAGAATCTTGAGGTGAACCTACTGTCTCTATCAGAGATAATAGATATTGGCACACTGTGCAGTCGTACTATCTCTCTAATGTAAGTTCTGGTAAATTTCTCCATCTTGTCTATTTTCATTTATTGGTATGGAAGTGTGGGGATTTGGTTAATCTTTCTATGACTACCTATATGGTGTCACAACCACTCGTGGTCTTGGGCAACTTGGTTATGAAATCCATAGTAATCTGCCCCCATTTCCACTAAGGTATCTCTGGTTGTTTTAGTAAACCTAAGGGCTTCTGGTATTCTACCTTGACCTTGGTGCAATTCAAACACTTGCCCATGTAGGTAGAAATCTCTACTTTCATGTTCGGCCTCCAATAGAGTTTCTTGAGGTCCAAATACATCTTTTCTGAACCTGGATGAACGAAGTATCGAGTCTTGTGTGCTTCGTTCATGACAACGTCTCTATACCCACCGAACTTCAGTGTCTAGATCAGATTCATGAGATAACAAACTCCATCACCATCGATTTCTATGTTCTTCTCCATTCCTCTTAAGGCGTTGTTGGATTAGTGTCTAAGTCCATAACTATTATTGGTATGTACTTGACCCGACCCGGCATGGTCCATTTAGGTTGAATGGCATCATGCATTTGGATAGACTAAAATGAGAGAAATAACACTTAATGTTTATTAATATATTATAAGTTCTAATATATTAATAAGATTATTTAATTAGTATTGATCAAGAATTAATCTAGAATTAATTATGTGATCAAAAGAAGACTAATTAAATATATGGGTTGATTGTGTAAATCATCCATACTTGTATAATGGGCTAAGACTCCAGGGTTGATTGTTAAATTTTAAGATAATTACTTGTTTTTTTTGAAAAACCAATTATTTGTAAAATTTGAATCATTTGCTATATTAGTTGAATTGGGTCAAATTTAGTAAAAGATAAAATGATATGATTATTTTATTAGTTTTACAAGTTTGATCTAAAGAGTTTTTTGAAACCTCCATAAGTTATGGATATGAAAAGATTTTAAAAAAATTGATTCAAAGTTTTTTATGGAGTTACAAAACTTGGTCTTAATGTTTTAAAGAATTCCATAACTTGTTCTTAAGTTATGGAACATGAATTTTTTTTTGTGTTACCTTGTTTTATGAGTTAATTTAGATTGATGAAAAATATTATTTGTTAGTTGCTTTCAATCCATATTAATCTAAAAGAAGTTCATAAAAGGTGTTTTTGTAACTTTTATTCAAGTCACAAAAAAGGTCACATTTATGAATCTTAAAACTCATAAAAGTGTCATATGTTACACAAAAATGAAGAGTTTTTTTCCATTAAATTATTTTGTGACTCCATAACTTGTCCTCAAGTTATGGATGTTTAAGAGTCACTTCTTTAAAAGTGTTATTAAAGAATAAGATGTTACATAAAAGTGAAGAGTCTTCATTTTAATGAACCATTAAACTCATAAGTTATGAAATGAAAAGTCTTGAATAGTTTTAAAACTTGCCCTCTAGTTTTAAAATTGGTAAAGTTAGCTCCCCATGTATACTTTAATTCCAACCCTTAGAATTTTAAAAAAATTAAAATTCAAACTTTATGACTTCATTTAATTAATTAAAGTGTTTAATTAAAAGAGTTAATAATTCCATAAAGACATGGTTTAAGTTTAATTAAATTAAGAGTATAGTTTAATTAATAGATTAAACCACCAAGTATTTTAAATGCTTAAAATACACCCTTATACTATTATTATAATTTAAATTATATAGATATGTATAAGATAAAGTCAATCTTACCATTAGTAGGCCTTATTCACGAAGTCAATCTATAAGGGGGGTATAAGATTACTGCCTATAAAATGGCAGTTTAATGGGTGTCCACTCTCACCCACCGCTTCCTTGATTGGTGGAGGGGCGTTAACCGAACGGGTAGGAAAGGACTATAATTCTCCCTTCATTAAAAGTATAATGATAAGTACTAAGTAACTAAACACGTATAAATTGCCAATCTTAGTTACTTAGGAAAATGTGAAATAGGTGCTAACCCATGAAATTACACTTTGTACCTTACCAAGTCGTTAGTAGAGTGTGTGTGGCTAATAGACATGCTAACAAGGACTAGTAAGAGTGGCAAAGGGTAACTTGGCTTTATTATAGATCGGTGGAGCTGTGTGGTTAACCGGCACATCGATTAGGTGATAAAGCTAAGGGTACCAAGTCAATTTGCATGGTTATTCACACCTTGTTTGCGATCCTCGGCATCCCAGTCACAAACTTAAGAGGGCACAATCGAGGTTCAAACATGCCATTGAAAGTTCAATGTATCTCAAAAGATTTAGGAGTTTCAAGTCCAATTAAAACTTAATTATATTTCGTTTTTCATGGTGGAAATTGGGAAATCGTCATTTACCTACCTTCAACTATTGTATAATTTGGATTACGACATCCCTCTTCTAGTTATAAATAGGTTGTTGGGTCATAACCTTAATATTTCATATTGGATGTTATATTAAGGACTTTAAATCAACTAACTTGAACTTCTCCCTTATAGATGTCTAGTTTAGACATCTATGGTCTTCCCAAATCTTTAGGAACAGGCTTCCTAATGAAGATGATATCGTAAATGGCAACCAAGGTGAAAGATCAATCCCTTTGTTGTGCATTAGTGGGACCGGAAATCATACTTCACTTCCTCCACCTCCTCCAATAAATCTCCCTATCCCACAAGTTTCAAGACTTGATAAGTTTTAAGTCATTCAATCCTTATTAGCAAGCAAAGTCTATATGTTCTTACATCTTAGAGGTTAAGTCACATATTGACAAGTTGGGAGAGTCGGGTGTCGGAGTCTCAAGGTAGTCGGTTGTTGACTTGGTTCTTCAGTTACTCCCTGATGGCAGATCACGACATGACCCTTAATGATATTATATATTTTCTTGATGATGCTGAATCAACAATGATTTAGAGAATTGGTAAAGCAAATTAGATTGGAAGATCTACTTCCCAAATTCATTTGGACATTGACATTGGTGACATTGAAAGTCCAATAAACCTTTCTCTTCCCAATTGAAAGGGATTAGCCATGGTCAAGTCATTTTGACCCAATGGTAAAGAGAAAGGCTACGTTTGTGATAGTCCCGTGTACCATTTCCAAAGAGTCCATATGTTTCCTTTTTTCCAATAGGAGGGGCATTGGTTGGAAGCTGCCGAATTCACCTGAAACCTCATAAGGATGGTAAAGTCAAAAGTTTGACTCTACTTCAGGTAAAGTCCGTTATCTAACTCTATGAAGTCTATTTTGGAGATTCTTAATACATGGTGTAATGTAATTACATTTTGATTTTTTTTGAATAATCAAAGGAAGCTTAAAGAAAAGGTGTGTTGATTCTGATCGCATGGTTCGATGACTAGAATTTTGAGCCACTGCATAAGAGTTAGATATTGCTTAGGAATAGATAACAACAATGTTTTCCTATGAATTTGCATTGTAAGGATATGTTTTTCCGCAAGTTCCTAAAATAAATTTTGTTTTATTTATTTTAAGTATCCTTACAAATGCATTTGTGAAATATTTGTTGATTATATGTTTTCATTGATAAGCAATATTGGAAAATGAATTTGATTCTTTCGTTTGTGGTAGTGTCATAATTTATCAAATAAGGAAAGATTCTCATCACCCAAGTTTCAGTTGGATAGAAACTTGGAATCATGCAAATTGTATTGTGTGATGAATGAGAATTTTCATCTTTGGTAAATTAAGACTAATTCATTGTTCACATTCGCATGTGAGTCAAGCGAAGGACTAAAGGATCGGGTACATTAGGTTGTGCACTTATCAGATCCACCACAAAGGTTGATAAGATTATTCGCTATGATTTACTAAAGTTTAGTAAATATGATTATGCTTACAAGTTTAAGTGTAATTCTGAAACATTGGAAAAGTTTCAATATATGGCAGAATGAATAAGAAGAATCAGATTAGGTAGAAAGATAAAAGTTTCTCCAATCTGAAGAGATAGGAGAGTACTTGTGTATCTTGTTTTATGATTATCTTAGTGATTATGGAACCATATCACAACTGATCCTCTAAGGACACCTTAGTGCATTTGTTTGCCTAAGGAGAGGAATCGTGAATTGTTGAAATGGTTAAATCAAAAGATAAATCATACTTCGTTCCAAAAACAAATCCTAGAGTTATTCTCCAAGATTGTAACTTGAGTGACATGGTCTTTAGAAACTTTTTAACACTTGTCAAATGTAGAGTAAGATGTTTCCTATTCTTGTACATTTGAGATTGGTAAGTTGTGATCTTTTGGATAAGACAAAGACCAACTAAGACCAATTGTGAGAAGTGTTTAACTTGATAAGAATCCGCACTAACTCTTGAATATTTGTTTTGTTAAGGAATGGTTCTTGACAAAGAGAATCTTATATGTCAAGAGGATAGTGGGAGTATTGAGATAGTTTCAAGAACTAGTCAAGAGTATTGTTAATCACTAGCCCACGACTTGAGGATTGTAACCTGGAAGTAATGGTTGACCCTTGTGCTGTCAGGTTGCAAGAAATTAAGATTGAACTAGTACAGTCCATATGAGTTTGGATTTGCAACTATCCTTGTCTTGTGATTATGGTTATGACAAATTCACATGGATAGGAACACTTACACCATAAAATCTAAGTGTCATAAGGTTTCTCTTCGATTCATGAAAATGATGGTGAGGAAACTCTATCACTAAGTAGATTTTAAGTAGATAGAAATTGTGAGAATGACACAAGTGAGCTATCTTAGGAAAGGTGTATGATTTTGATAAAGTCTTATCAAAGCAATTGCGTATCAGAAATCTGAACTTTGGTAAGAAAGTCAATAAAGTATTGATTTCTAAAAGTCCAGCTGATCTCTGGATACATGTCAAAGCTAGTGGGTTTATAAGTGTTATGCTAGAAAGATAATAATTATTATGCTAGTGGGAGCATCATTATTATGTTAAGTGTTGCAAGTTAGCAATATTAATTATAGAAAACAAAAGTTTCAATTCGCCTTGAAAAAGTTGTTTTGCTATAATTAAGGGAGAGGATTTTATACTTCATTCCAATTCTACAAGCTTAGATTGAGATTTTAATCTACTTTAGTCAAGGATATATAAGAATTTTATGTTCGAATGGTTCAACACAAGGAAATTCTATATATGTTGCATTCTCAAAATTCGATTATGATTATAGCATACCTCTTCATAGTTCGAATTGTGAGAATATGGCAAATAAAAAAATTTATAGCATGAATCGTATCCTATACGCTTCGGGTATAGGTTCGATTAGATGCACTATAATTTGTTCTAAATTTTCCAAATGTCTAGGGCATTAAGATAGGAAAAGGGATTAGAACTGGATATGACTAAAATGATTAAACAATTGTCGAGAACAATTTGAGGTTTTCCAAAGGTTGGTTACTCATGGACAATTGGAAGTATAGAGTAAGGACTATATTGACATATTTTGAAAAAAGGCAACTCTTGTTCAAAAGTGATGGTCAAAATGGGAATATGGAATTGTTTTCGTAGGTGGAAGTTATTCTTTGAATCTGTGTAAGAATAAAAGAACTTAATGCAAAGAAGGATGTTCAAAGGAATGCACTTTGAATTTGAGACTTCATTTCCATGGAATTGATTTCCACTGGAATACTTTGTAATGTTTGTTGCCAAGCCTTTGTGACTTGTGTGCATATTCATTACAAGAGGATCATTGCATATAAGTTTAGAATCTAATAGATTACAGTAAATGAAAAGAGTTTGGTATTCTTACATTTACAAAAGGGATTGGGATTGTGAAATGAAGATCATTGGAGTCGTGTTCAATTGATCTATTTCACAAAGAAATGACTATAGGTAAACAAAGTCTGCATGCTTGATGCATGGCATGACTATTGTTTTAATTCAAGTATTAAGTTGATAAACCGAAACGATGAATAATGAGTAATCAATATGGTGCTTAGATAAAAGGGTTTTTATTTACACTCAAGAGTTTGGGGCCATATAGGATTAAGTATTGTTATTGTGTTTCACTTTGCATGTTTTGACTTCCAAAATAACTAGGTCATTCTTCCTGAATGAATAAGTTATTCAAACCTCCACAGTCGGTCATATGTTGGAAGTAGATATGAATCAAGACTGTCATGAATTTGGCTTGTAAGATTTGTCTAAGGTGCATTAGACATAGCAAGACTTGCTACAACATTCATGAGTGCTCATATGTTCTGAGTATTGGATTCAACCCATGCTCATTTAAATCACTTCATGGATTTTATCATGAGTGAATAATGAGATGATAATATCTTATATTCTTCAAACCTATAGATATGAGTTGTTGACTGTGAGTTGGTTATACATTGATTGCACGAAAACGCATTAGTAATTCGATGTGATAAAACGTGCCTTTGTGTATGATTCAATAAGTAGTCAGTATAAGCATATGGGATAAAAGCGATATTTGTGAGGCCCTCGGTAATTTAGTGATGACAAAATGTAAGTGCTCGGCCGGGCCTCGACTGATTTGATTTGTTCAATTAGTCAGTCATCATAAATTGAAAATATGGAAACAAAAAATGGACAAAGAGAATGATTATAATCCATTTCTCATTCCATATGATATCTAGAATGGAGGAATATATGATCACTTATCTAATGGACATGTCATAGATTTGTTCAGAGTTCGGCAGCAGCTTTTGAGAGCTACGATTGCTAGTCGGGTTATGAAGTCGTACTTGCAATAATAGTTTTAGACTTATCCAGGTGGGAGACTGTTGGATTAGTGTCTAAGTTCATAACTATAATTGGTATGTACTTGACCCGACCCGGCATGGTCCATTTGGGTTGCATGGCATCATGCATTTGGATAGACTAAAATGAGATAAATAACACTTAAGGTTTATTAATATATTATAAGTTCTAATATATTAATAAGATTATTTAATTAGTATTAATCAAGAATTAATCTAGAATTAATTAAGTGATCAAAAGAAGACTAATTAAATATATGGGTTAATTGTGTAAATCATCCATACTTGTATAGTGGGCTAAGACTCCATGTATTATCAAGTTGGGCTAAAACCCATAGGATACTCCCTCCATGGTGTATTTGAACCCATGGATCCAAGGAAATGGAAATCCATGACAATTAGGGTTTACCCTAATTGTAACAACTGTATAAGCATCCTATTATTGACAAAATCGACCACTAAGAAAAGAAGTGAGGGCAAGCCGATTTTAGAAGTGTTCTACTTTCTCTCTAAGTTATTCCAAATGTATTTGATGTTGTGTGAACCATTTGAGGTGTCAGACTTGGGGCACTAGGCTCTCTAGCTACATGGAATCAAGCACCAACAAAGAGGTATGTCATTCTACTAGATTTTATATTATTTGTACTTCATAATATCCTAGTTAGGATAAATACCTTGGAAATTGATATTTTCATGTATAATAGAGAAAACATAGATCCAATGTATTTAGGGTTGCATGTACACCATAGGAGTGTTAGCATGCTCAAAACCCAACAGGCTTTACCTGCCACATTATCAGGTTTCAAGGCTTCCAGTTGTGCCTCCTCAATTTGTGTGGACATATGTGAATGTATGGTCATGGTAAGTGCTTTTAATCTACGACCTGAGTACTCCTTCGATTGAGGGCATTTGCTACTACATTGGCTTTGCCAGGATGATAACGAGTTTTGCATTCGTAGTCGTTGAGTAGCTCCACCCATCATCGTTGTCTCATGTTAAGCTCATTTTGGTCGAAAATGTGTTGAACACTTTTATGGTCGGTGAAGATGGTGCACTTTGTACCATAAAGGTAGTGCCTCCAGATCTTCAGAGCAATTACTACTGCTCCCAACTCAAGGTCATGAGTGGTGTAGTTGACCACATGTTTCTTTAGTTGTCTCAAGGTATAGGTAATGACCTTTCCTCGTTGCATAACTACACAACCTAGCCCTTGATTGGATGCATCGTAGTATACTATGAAAAATCCTGTTCTTTCTGGAAGAGAAAAGACAGGTACATTGCACAGGGCTTTCTTCAGCATTTGGAACATAGAGTTTTGTTTCTCTCCCCAGTTGAAGGTTACACCCTTCTGAGTCAGGGTGGTAAGTGGCTTAGCGATTCTAGAGAAGTTCTACATGAAATTGCAGTAGTAGCCAACAAGGCCTAAGAACTGACGGATTTCTAATAGCGTGCTTGGTGCTGACCAGTTCTACATTGCCTTAATTTTGGAGGGTTCTACGTGTGTTCCTTCTTCATTCACCACGTGGCCAAGGAAATCTACTTTCCAAATCCAAAACTCGTAGTTTGAGAACTTCGTGTATAGCCTCTCTGTAACATCCCCAATTTCACGGCCAGAAAAGACCGATTTGTTTATGCTTTGTTTTATAAAATCAGAGTAATCGTTTAAAGAAAATTGTTGCAGAATTTGTTCCCAAAACAAAATATGATAAAAATTTATTAAAGCATTTCTTAAAGAAATGTATTTTCATTATATATCAAAATCTATGGATGTCATGTTCTGACACAGACACATAAGTATAAACAGAACTTACACGTATTTACACTAATGATTTACATCTCCTTTAAGCTCTCAGTGAAATATGTCTTCGTATTGATACCTGTGAAACAAAAAAAACTAAGTGGGTCAGGCTTGGGAGCCTGGTGAGCATATAGGGTTTTCGACCCACAATAATATAATTATTATATTCAACCATCAAACAATCAACCCAATTACCCATTCCCATTATCTTCTTTATTTCTCAAGGTTTTACCCTAAGAATTCAACTATCATTCATTCATTCATAAGGATTGACCTAAGGAATTTCTCTGATCCAAGTACTAGTCCTGTGCTTCCGGTAGTATATATCTCTACTACCATTCACACCTACTCATACTCGTCCCAAGTATTGTCTCGCAGTCAACCAAGTCACCATACATAAATCATATAATCTTTCAACACATCAGATAACAAAACCAGGGTTTATATTAATTCTTGAAACGAGTACACAAAGGTCCAAGTTCACCCTATAATATGCCTCTAATAGGCTACACTTCTTGATACATACTTTATATATACTGTTATAAAGTCTTCATCCTTGAATCCTCGCGTTGTTTTCTGCTTCTTCAAGGATCATGTGGAAAGCTTTTGGCTTTGCCGGTGTCTCTAGCCTTGCTACTTGATTTTTCCTTGGGCAGTCTTGCTTGAAGTGCCCCTCTTCGTTACATTCGTAACATACCTTTTTGTTGAATATACATTCATCGGCGTAGTGCCCATGATTTCCACACTTGAAATATGTCACCTTCGCGCCACATTTTCCCAAGTGCTTCTTCTTGCACTTATCGTACCACCTTGTTTCATCTCTTCCTCCTCCTCCAGACTTCAAGAATTTTCATTTCTCATTAGAACCTGAAGTTCCTTCCAACTTTCTCTTCTCGCCAACTTCAACCTTGCTGGCAGTCCTCCCCTTGATCATATTCTCAACAGACTTGGCAGCCCAAATAGCTGCCTCTAGAGTAGGTGCCTAACGTACTGGCACCGTGTACTCCAATGGAAGTCCCTTAGCGTACTTGTCGATTTTAGTTACCTCTTCCTAGACAAGATGCAGGGCAAAGTCCATCTTGCATGTGAAGTTATTGGTGTATTCATCAACTGACATGTTGTCTTTCGTCAATTTCGGGAAGTTGTTCTACAACTCTAGCAGATTTTGAGCCGAACAGAACTTGCGATTGAATGGCACCAAGAATTCTGCCCAAGAAAATTGCAGGGGCTCGTTGGGGATTAGGGTCTTCCCCAGAGTGTTCCACCAACGAACAGCTCCACCTCTGAATTGGCGCACTACAAAGGTAGTCTGCAACCTGCCTCTGCAACCACACGTAATAAAGGCCAATTTCATCTCTGAGATCCAATCCATGACTCCGATCGGATCCTCCTTTCCAGGGAAGGTCAATGGTTTGCAAGTCATAAAGTCCTTGTAGTTGCATCTTATTCCATCATTTCCTCCATTTTGTTTGTTTCGCCTAACTATCGGTGGGTTGGCTTGACCAACGGTTCCACTGAAGTTTCCTCCATCCGAGTGCCCTCCATTCACTTTGGGCTCTTCAACTTGTATTGAAATCTCTTCACGATTCTGCCGAAGCAGACGTCTAGTTTCTTCCATCTGAAGATCCAACATCGTTTGAATCATCAATTGTACTGCAGCCATTGTCATCGGCTCAGGTGGTGCTGCTGCAACCACTACTTGCTTAATCACAGGTGGTTGATTCCTGTTTTCGTTCACGTTTCTAGCTCCAATCCTAGTTCTTGCCATTTTTTATCTAAACACCGAATAATGTGATTTTAGATCTTCATTCACAGTAGATATTCAAATCATCATTATCAGTCCAAAATGTTTACATGCTAGTTCTAATATCGTAGATGCACGCTTAGAATCCTAAACACATAAGGTTTCCCGATCCGGCCAGCAACAGACCATAGATCCGAACAAATAATATCATATATGGCAACATATAAGATTTAGCGCATAAAAGAATTTTTGGAAACTCTCCTAAAATAAACTAGTGCTCGTGTCTAAAATATAACAGACACACATCTCACAATCTTCGCTTACCATTCTAAGTTTCAGTCTAGAAATCCTACAAATTCCTAGTTCGCTTAAACTAATGCTCTGATACCAACTGTTACATCCCCAATTTCACGGCCAGAAAATCCCAATTTGTTTATGATTTGTTTTATAAAATCAGAGTAATCGTATAAAGAAAACTGTTGCGGAATTTGTTCCCAAAAAAAAATATGATAAGAATTTATCAAAGCATTTCTTAAAGAAATGTATTTTCATTATATAGCAAAATATCGAGATGTCATGTTCTGATACAGACACATAAGCATAAATAGAACTTACACGTATTTACACTAATGATTTACATCTCCTTTAATCTCTCAGTGAAATATGTCTTAGTATTGATACTTGTGAATCAAAGAAAACTGAGTGGGTCGGGCTTGGGAGCCTCGTGAGCATATAGGGTTTTCGACCCACAATAATATAATTATTATATTCAACCATCAAACAATCAACCCAATTACCCATTCCCATTATCTTTTTTATTTCTCAAGGTTTTACCCTAAGAATTCAACTATCATTCATTCATTCATTCCTAAGGATTGACCTAAGGAATTGGCACAAAATCCATTGCTACATAAGGCGCATCTACCAACATCATCCTTTAAGCTTCTCTGCCAGGATTACATCATACACTATGAGGCGCGAATGCTAGGTTAATGACATTCTCTTTTAGGCGCATCTGCCGTCATTATCCTATAAGCGCATATGCCAGGATTATACTATAAGTGCATCTGCTAGTATTATGACATTCTCTATTTGGTTCATCTACCAATATTATTCTTAAGCGCATCTGCTAGTATTATGACATTCTCTAATTGGTGCATATGTCAATATCATTCCTAATCATCTTTCATACCTCATCATTTACCTCACCATTTTATCACATACCAACTATCTCATTTATCCATGTTCTACCCAACATATTTGTAGATATAAAATACATATACAGTTTAACTCATTTAAAAACTATATAAAACATCCGTTCCACACTCATCTCAAATAAACAACAATATATAAACATGTAGCATGTATTTCATAGAAAATACTTCATATTTATGTGTTAGAAGAGAGTTAGTACACACTCACCCAAAACATATACTTAATACATTCAGAAAATACTTGTATTAAAATTGTGTTTATGAAAGGGACTATACACTCACTTCAAATAAACAACAATATATATACACATAACACGTATTTCAAAACAAATACTTCATATTTATGTGTTAGAAGAAAATAACCACACACTCACTTGATCAGAAGATGATCGGACAGATCCACGACTTGTAGAAGTAGTATTCTTCGGTGAAACCGGGAGATCTTCACAAAAATCGGGCTTCTCGTGGGCAGAGCTTCGGCTCGGAAATGTCACTTCTTGGGATCTTCGGGGCTTCGAGAATGATATCGGGGCTTCGGGGTATTTCCTTCACGAAAATCGAGGCAAAACGAGAGAGAGAGAGAGAGAGAGAGAGAGAAAAGAAATTAGCAAAGAAACTTGGCTGCCCTCGCAAGGTATTTATAGGGGCTGAAACTGGAATTATGTTGGGCGTAATTCTCCAGTTACGTTGGGCGTAACTCGGATAAGTCTGATGACTGCTCCCCTCCCCCCCCCCCCCATTCGGATAATATCGGATTTTATATTTTAATTATTTAATAAACTTCAAAAATTCGTATCTTCCTCATACGAGCTCCGTTTTCAAATTTCTTTATATCCCCGTGTAGGTGAGACTACGCGCTATAACTTTTGTTTAGACTCTATCAGCTAATTTTGACTTTATTTTTATTATTTAATTTTAGTAGGCCGGGACTGGAAAACTCTGTTATAAATTTATAACTTCTTCACTCGACGTCCGTTTTTGTCTGTCTTTCTATTATTGCACTACTAATAACGAGATCTTCAATTCTCATTTAGATTTCCTCGACCAAAAATCACTCGATCTCAAATTCGAGTTTCGGGTTGCATACTTTTAAGCTGAAACTTAGAAAAATCACAACTTCCTCATTCAAAGTCAAATTTGGACGTTCTTTTTATGCATGCACTCGGTTTAACGTATTCTATGACTTTCGTTTAGATCGCTAAGGCTAAATCTCGCTCTATCGTAAGTTCACTTTATACGTCACGATGTGTCGTACCGGTTCTGTTACGAAACTTCGACAGGTCAGAACTTCTTTGTTATAACTCGGATTTCAGCATTCTTTATATGTACGGAATCCTTGTAACATATACTACAGCTTATGTAAGATTATTCCTTCAAAATAATCTTCCATCAAAAAGTCATTTTTGAAGCTTATTGTCCTTAAATTGACTAGCCCTAATCTACGGGCGTTGCAATTATCTCCCCATAAGGATGATTACGTCCCGAAATCATCAACGAAACAAGGCTTGAACAATGATTCTATACGTTAACTTTCCATCCTAATTAATAACCCTGATGCTCAATCTTTCATCTGCTCTTCATATTATGTTGGACTTTCAATCGTAACCTTCAAGTTACAAAAAAAATCCTTATTGTGGACTCCTTCTTCTTCTTAGGATAAATACATTCCTTTATCTATTGTCACAGACCGATGGGTCGTGTCCCGATGACCTCTCATCGTAGTCGGACTCAATTTGATATGACCACTAGGGTCGGAATAACAACCATCTTACTAGTCATTACCGAAACAATGGTAATGACATACTTGGATAAAACGGAATCAATTACTAGCTTCTTGGTAACCTTGCGAATTTATCTGGAGAAGTTCTGTATGAACCTGCGGTAGTAGCCAACAAGGCCTAAGAACTGACAGATTTCTAATGGCGTGCTTGGTGTTGACCAGTTCTGGATTGCCTTAATTTTGGAGGGTTCTACGTGTGTTCCTTCTTCGTTGAACACGTGGCCAAGGAAATCTACTTTCCGAATGCAAAACTCGTAGTTTGATAACTTCGTATATAGCCTCTCTGTGACATCCCCAATTTCACGGCCAGAAAAGACCGATTTGTTTATGCTTTGTTTTATAAAATTATAGTAATCGTTTAAAGAAAATTGCTGCGGAATTTGTTCCCAAAACAAAATATGATAAGAATTTACCAAAGCATTTCTTAAAGAAATGTATTTTCATTATATAGCAAAATCTCGGGATCTCATGTTCCGATATAGACACATAAGCATAAACAGAAGTTACATTTATTTACACCAATGATTTACATCTCCTTTAATCTCTCAGTGAAATATGTATTCGTATTGATACATGTGATACAAAGAATACTAAGTGGGTCGGGCTTGGGAGTCTGGTGAGCATATAGGGTTTTCGACCCATAATAATATAATTATTATATTCAACCATCAAACAATCAACCCAATTACCCATCCCCATTATCTTCTTTATTTCTCAAGGTTTAACCCTAAGAATTCAACTATCCTTTATTCATTCATTCCTAAGGATTGACCTAAGTAATTGGCACAAAATCCATTGCCACATAAGGCGCATATACCAACATCATCCTTTAAGCGCCTCTACCAGGATTACGTCAAAACACTATGAGGCGCGGCTGCCAGGTTAAAGACATTCTCTTTTAGGCGCATCTACCGACATTATCCTATAAGCGCATCTACTAGGATTATCCTATAAGTGCATCTGCTAGTATTATGACATTCTCTATTTGGTGCATCTACCAATATTATTCTTAAGCGCATCTGCTAGTATTATGACATTCTCTAATTGCTGCATATGCCAATATCATTCCTAATCATCTTTCATACCTCATCATTTACCTCACCATTTTATCACATACCAACTATCTCATTTATCCATGTTCTACCCAACATATTTTTAGATATAAAATACATATACAGTTTAACTCATTTAAAAACTATATAAAACATCCATTCCACACTCATATCAAATAAACAACAATATATAAACACATAGCATGTATTTGATAGAAAATACTTCATATTTATGTGTTAGAAGAGAGTGACTACACACTCACCCAAAACATATACTTAATACATTCAGACAACACTTGTATTAAAATTGTGTTTATAAAAAGGACTATAGACTCACTTCAAATAAACAACAATATATATACACATAACACGTATTTCAAAGCAAATACTTCATATTTATGTGTTAGAAGAAAATAATCACACACTCACTTGATTAGAAGATGATCGGACAATGCTACGACTTGTAGAAGTAGTATTCTTCGGTGAAACCAGGAGATCTTCACAAAAATCGGGCTTCTCGCAGGCAGAGCTTCGACTCGTAAATGTCACTTCTCGGGATCTTCGGGGCTTCGAGACTTGCTTCGAGGTTTAGGAATGATACCGAGGCTTCGGGGTATTTCTTGCATGAAAATCAAGGCAAAACGAGAGAGAAAAAGAAGAGAAATTAGCAAAGAAACTTGGCTGCCCTCGTAAGGTATTTATAGGGGCTGAAACTGGGATAACGTTGGGCGTAATTCTCTAGTTACGTTGGGCGTAACTCGGATAAGTCTCATGACTCCCCCCCCCCCTTTCGGGTAATATTATATGTTATATTTAAATTAAATATTTTAATTATTTAATAAACTTCAAAAATTTGTATCTTCCTCATACGAGCTCCATTTTCGACGTTCTTTATATCCCCGCGTAGGTGATACTACGCTATACAACTTTTGTTTAGATTCCGTCGGCTAATCATGACTTTATTTTTATTATTTATTTTTAGTAGGCCGGGACAGGAAATCTCCGTTATAAATTCATAACTTCTTCATCCGACGTCCGATTTTGTCTGTCTTTTTATTATTGCACTACTAGTAACAAGATCTTCGGTTCTCGTTTAGATTGCTTCGACCAAAAATACTCGATCTCAAATTCGAGTTTCGGGCTGTGTACTGTTAAACTGAAACTTAGAAAAATCACAACTTCCTCATACGAAGTCAGATTTGGACGTTCTTTTTATGCACGCTCTCGGTTTAACGTATTCTACGACTTTTGTTTAGATCGCTAAGGCCAAATCTCGCTCTATCGTAAATTCACTATTTACGTCGCGTTGTGCCGTACCAGTTTTGTCGCGAAACTTCAACATGTCATAACTTGTTCGTTATAACTCGGATTTCAGCGTTCTTTATATGTACGGAATCCTTGTAACATATACTACAACTTAGTTAAGATTATTCCTTCAAAATAATCTTCCATCAAAAAGTCATTTTTGACACTTATTGTCCTTAAATTGACTAGCCCTAATCTATGGGCATTACATTCTCCACCCTTAATGTTTCTAGAACTTGTCTCAGGTGTTGGCTATGTTCTTCCTTGCTTCGTGAGTAGAAAATTGTACCATTTATGAATACTATCATGAATTTGTCTAGGAAAGGACGACATACCCGATTCATTAAGTCCATGAACACTGCGGGTGCAATTGTTAGTCCAAAAGTCATCACTACAAACTCGTAGTGACCATAACAAGTTTGGAATGCTGTTTTGGGAACATCAATATCTTGGACTCATAGTTGGTGATACCCCAATCTCAGGTCGATCTTTGAAAAGTAGCTTTCTCCTTGGAGTTGGTCGAACAGGTTGTCTATTCGGGGTAGAGGGTATCGATTCTTAATGGTGATCTTGTTTAGTTTGCATTAATTTATGCACATGCGGAAAGATCTATCATTCTTCTTCACGATTAGGAACGGTGCTCCCCAGGGTGAGAAGCTCATCCTGATGAATCCTTTGTTTAGCAGTTCGTTTAGTTGGATGGATAATTCATGCATCTCTACTGGTGTTAGACGATACGGGGATTTGGCTATGGGGGTAGCTCCAGGAATCAAGTCGATTCAGAACTTAACTTGGCATTCAGGAGGAACTCCTGGAATATATTCGAGAATGATCTCGATGTCTTTTACTTCTTGCTTCTCATCCACTACGGGTGCTAAGAATGCGTGGTACTCTTTGCGTAGATAATTTGGGGCATTGACGCAAGAGATGATGCGAAGGTTCATACCAGGTTTGTCGCCGTAAATGACAAGAGTTTCGTCACTTGGCAGATTAAGGTGAACGGCCTTTTCGTAGCATAGAATATCAGCATGGTGAGGACTTAACCAATCCATGTCGATGATGATGTCGAAACTTTTTATTGAGACCGACATAAGTTCTAATTGAAAAGAATAGTCGTTTAGAGTGAGGACACATGCTATGTATATGTCGTTAGTGCTCTCTGTCCTCACGTTTTCCATCTCGATGGTGAATGTTCCATTTAGTGATCGTGGTCTTTGTTTGAGTAGATATTTAAGTTTGTTGCTCACGAAACTCTTCTCCGCACCACTGTCAAAGAGTATGCATGCATAAAAGTTATAAAAAAGAAACGTACCTCTGACCACCTTAGTATCTGCTATTGCTTCTTCCTGCCCTATTCCCAGTACGCTTCCCACACCGCCAGTAATCTTCGCCTTCGGGCAATCTCTCTTGAAGTGCCCAGTTTCACCACACCCGTAACAATCCTGGCTTACTCCAACATTGGGGACCTGGGTGATTGGTTGCGTCGGTGCCTTACAGAATGGGCAGTGTTCCCCTTCTTGTTGCAGTTATTGCAATGCATCTCCCGACAGGGTCCGTGGTGATGGAAATTGCACTTTTTGCGCTTCGGTAGGTTCCTAGCATATTGCTTTACTGGTGATGGGGTAGCAAGGGTAGTTGCAACATGAACATCCAAAATATGTTGTTTTTTGATAAGTTCTTGTGACGGATGGCCCTTCTTTTTATTCCAAAACTTTCTCTTGTTCTCACCCCCTTTCGCTTTCTCGGGGACAGGGGCCATCACGCTTTGGCGGACTCCATGATCTATGAGTCTCTGGGCCAAGCGTTTGGCGCTATCTAAAGTAGTAGGGTTTAAAGCCAGTACATTCCCTTGGATCTGAGGAGATAGTCCCCAGATATATCTCTTGATTTTCTTACTCTTCGGGGTAACCATCCCGGGACATAGAGCTACTAGATCACTAAATCTAGTGGTATAAGATGCTTTGTCGGAGCCTGTCATGGTAAGGTTCCAAAGTTCTTGCTCCATCTTTTGAATTTCGCCCCTCGAGCAATACTCTTCCATCATCACCCATCACTACTAGAAAAAAGGCCTTTTACGACGCGTAAAACACGACGCTCTTTGATTTATGTTACGCATTAGAGAGCGACATTAAAAAAGTGTCATCTCTTCAAAAAATTTAAGGATTTAGGTCGCGCATTACTGAGTGCCCTTAAATTAGTGTCTCATGTAAAAATATTAAAAACACGGAGGGCACCTATAATAAAACGGGTGTCCTCTACAAATGTTGCTTTATAATTTTAATAAACGCGCGTTTCTGGGACTCCTTGATAGGTAAGGGGGGAAACTAAATCCCCCAAAATTTTGAACACCCGCTTCCTCTTCCTCTCTACTCTCTACACCCGCCAAAATCGACTTCATTCTCTCCCTTCTTTCTCTCTGCAAACCCCTTCCTCTCCGATCGACTTTCACTTCCTTCTATGTGCAAACCCTAATCAAACATAACACATTTGAAATAGTAATATCTTCTTTCACAAAATAGAAGATTGATCAAAGAATTATTTTCTTTTGATGAATCGGACATCACCAACAACAATAGCTTCCATCACAATTTGTGTTTGCTTTCAGACTCCACCGTTACAACATCGCACCACAACACCAGCCCTGAGCCACCACCACACTGCCTTCGCAACAGCCCAGAACCACCACTATACCACCACTGTTGCCTATTTCATCTGCGTAGTAGGCCTATTTCAAAGGTAATTCTTCCTTTTTCAACCATAGTTACCTGTTTCATGTCCTACTGGTCCTTCTTTTTGGACGATTTTTTGTGCCTTTTTACCCTCTCTCATATATTTTCATGGAATTGTTAATATTTTATGATATAAGTACCTGATTTTTTTATGCACACTAGGTGTTTGACTAAATGTTTGAACCAAAAAGGGATTGTCCAAAGATTAATGAACAAGGTTCAAAGCAACCTGCCACAGTGACAACCTCACAGGTAAATAAAAATTGATGTATTCCTATTAGATTCAATTTACTATTATTATACATACACATGAGTAGTAATCAGCCAATTGTGTTTTGATAATGATAAAAAAAATCAATTTAGTGTTTAGGAGTTGGAATTTAATTTATGTAATAGGAATTGAATCTCATTTACCTACAATTTCTAAACTGATTTGATTCCCTTTACTATCTCAATATGAGAATCCAGCAATACGGTCACAACTGTGATCTGTTACTGTAGAGTTGCTAACTAAAACCTGTGTCCAAACTCTAGAAGGTCACACACACAATGTTTCTGCTGTATGTTTCCATCCCGAGCTTCCAATAATAATAACAGGTTCAAAAGATGGTATTGTCCGTATATGGCATTCAACCACATACAGGTGAGCTCTTGTTTTTTTACCTTTAAGGGTGTGTTTGTTTTGTAGATTCTAAAAGAATCGGAATGCTAGATTCCATTCCATGGTGTGTTTGGTTTCCAAATGGATGGAATTCAATTTTTGTTGGATTCCTTCAAATTCCATGTTTGATGAATGGAAGGAATTCAATTTCTTTCTTCATTTCCTATCAAAAGACCAAAATACCCTCGTTATACATATGTTAAAAATGTAAACTTTTTGACTTTATGCCACTCTTTTTTTTATTCAGACTTGAGAACACCTTGAACTATGGACTTGAAAGGGTTTGGGCTGTTGGATACATGAAAGGTTCACGTCGGTAAGTTTGTATAGCACTTTTTGTTTTTTGTTTTGTGGGTCTTGAATCTTGATTACAGGTTTCGTTTGGGCTGTTGGATACATGAAGGGTTTGGGCTGTTGGATCTGATTTTTTTTTTACAATTACAGGTTTCGTTTTTTAGTGATGATGAAGAGACTACCAGCACACCAAAAGCAGATGCTCTTTTTATTCCAAGGGAGAATCCAAGAGCTCTGGTTATTCACCCTCTTAAACAATGGCCTGGCAAATCATCTGCTGAAAAATTAAAAAACGCATCTTCCCCAGCACAAACAAACGGTAAACTAATTTTCTGCTGCTACCTTAAAAATAAAAATATTCATTTTTTATCTCATTTTTTTTATTTGAATTCAGGTGATTACACTGGGTTTGCTTCTTCCCCTCCTTTAAATGGTCGCTCTACGGAAAACGGTAACAGTAAGATCATTTCTTTTACTGCAATTTGAATATTTGGAACTCAATTCCATACTAATATCAAAATCTTTGATTACAGGAAACCATTCTGAAAACGGAACCCTAAAGGAACAAACACCAATCAAAACCCCCTAAAAACAAAACGGAGGATGTGATGGTGGCGAGATGGAAGATGGCTTTGAGTTTATCGTTAAAAACAAAGGCATCAACACTGAGGTGGCTTACCCATATCAGGCAACAGATGGAACCTGCAACACCAAGGAAGAAGCTGTCCATGCTGCCACCATTACTGGGTATGAAAAAGTTCCAGCCAACAGTGAATCCGCATTGTTACAGGCAGTCGCTAATCAACCCGTATCAGTTGCCATTGATGCCAGTGGCATGGGTTTCCAGTTCTATTCAGGTGGCGTGTTTACTGGGGATTTTGGAACTGATCTTGACCATGGTGTTACAAGCTTGTTGAATCAAATGGAGTTATATGTGGTTGTGTATATACTTGCAATCTTAGGCTTAGATAGTCTACAAGGAATCATGCTGGATCAAGGCAGCTGTATTGATACACGTTGTACTTTTTGCAGGAAGGTAATTAAACTTTATTATTATTATTATTACTATTAATTACAAGTGTAACATGTTTTAAGTAAATTTTCATTCCTTCTACAGCCCTATTACAAATGATACGTGGCTCTGCAGTTCTTTAAGTTGTCACCAGAAGAATCATCAAAGGATCCATTATATCTTTTGAGGGACATGTCCAATAACGATAACAAAAACTAAAATCAAGTAAAAATGTTTGCTAAAATGCTTGTAATTTTATTATATATTTGGCTTATATAGGGATTCCATGGGATACAAAAGGGGACATTTTGTTTTAATTGCAAAATAATCATTTCTGCACTAGGCTACTTGATGCTGGGAACTTTTATTTATGTGCTTATCGTTGATGGATCTACATTCAATGCCAATGTATTATCAAGGTACCATTTAAAATTTCCCTTTTATTTAATTTATGTAAAAAAAGTGTAATAGTAAATGCTCATACATAGTTGTAAATGCTCACAGGTGCATGATAGCAACAACAACCGATTTCTATTTTTGTATTGTCATTGTAGCAGTAAGTCTTTGTTTATTATATACTTTCCAACTATAGTGAAAAGGAGATTTTTCGACTTTTGTTATAACAATAATGTTTGATTGCTTCTTTTGATCAGGTGTGGATTACATATAAGGAATCAAGGTGGATAAGTGCTTTCTTTTGGATACTTTCACTTCTATCTTTTTGGAGGGTAAGCATATATATAAACTAGCTCACTTTCCTTTTTTCACTCTCATAAGTATATAACTATATATGGGATGTTGTTTGGATTTACAACTGAAGGAATCATGGTATATTTCCAGGACCCTGAAATCATTTACATTGTCTTATTTTCTCAAAATATTAATTGTTTATGTTGCTTCCAAATACAAGGTATGAAAAGCTGCAACGGTGGGATGATGCCCTTGAAGCATACACTGCAAAATCTGCTCAAGCAACAAGTCAACATCTTATCTTGGATGCTACACTAGGTATTATTCAAATATACCATGCCATGGTGTTATAGTATTTATATTATTATCATTTCAAGGTAATTAATTAAAATATTTGTTCATTCTTATGACGAATGAGGAGTCAGTGACAGATGGGTATATATTATATAATCAAAACACTATAATTATAAATATTTATATTTTTTACTATAAATAAATTATTTGAGTTAAAATGGCATGAATGATTTCAGGTAAATGGGGATGGTAATTCTGAAAATGGCTCCCATATATGTGAACAATATCCATTTTCAGTAAATGAGAAGGTTGTTATTTTTATTTATTTCACTTTTGTTTTCTATGTGAAGATATACTGACAAAAAAATACATTACATGACATGATATGTTGGTTGAGTAGCTTTACGTGTTCTAATGGGTGATGTTAGATGGAATTGTGATGATATACTCTCTAGTTTATATGATCAAAGATTGTCATTGTGAATATCATTGTTGATAGCTTTACAGATAATATTTACCATTTGTATGCGGGTATTCTTGTCATTGTGTTTGTCATTGTTGATATTAGGTAATTCATATTGTAGTGTATTTATTCCAAATCCCAAATTCTTTGGATAGAGAAAAGGGTAATTTCGTCTTTTACAACTAACATTCCAAGTTTGATTCTTCTAATAATTGCATTAACATATTAATTTTTTGACTTTTATTTGATCAGGTCACAAGAATTATCGGAGCAGGGGTTCAATATTAGTCTTAAAGAAGTATGAAAGGCAAGATTCACCACTACTTAGTTGGAATTTGATGTTTATCATCTTTGTGTATATCTTTTTAGTTTGTATAGCATTACATTGCATAAGGTGTCCCTTAATAGCAATTTAGTATTATGTTATATATTTAGGGAAAACCTCTTAATAACAATGTACAATTAGATCCCCTTAATATAAATGTATTACAATTTTTTGACATGATGTTGTTGGTATATATTTGTTCACATATGGAACGATTATTTGTATGACATTAAATTTATGCAATGGATTCTATTTTTGTATATGATATTTTATTATCTATTATTAAACATTAAATACAAATTTAATTTGAAAATAAGCAAATCTATAAATAATATTTTTTTAAACATTTAAAATTATGATACGCAAAAATGTGTGTCATCTTCATTTATGACATGGCCTTTCTTGACAGGGGCTTCCTTGATACGCATTGCATGTCATAAACACGCGCGTCATAAGGTTACGACACGCAAATGCGTGTCGTCTTCCTTTATGACAGGGCCTTCCTTGATACGCATTGCGTGTCATAACCGCACGTCGTAAATGCGCGTCATAAATGTGCGTCGTCTCTCTTTATGACAGGGCCTTCCTTGACACGCATTTGCGCGTCGTCTGAGCGTTTTACGACGCGCAATGAGCGTCGTAAAAGGCCTTTTTTCTAGTAGTGCATGGACTTAGCCACTATGAGGGTCGGTGAATTGCCATGGCCATTCCACCATGTAAGGGCCCTGTCAGAGAAGGTGCATGCAGCAAACTTCACCTTGCTCCCTTCTGGGCATGAGAAAATCTCGAAAACTGCTTCTATTTTCTTGAACCATTGCGCCAGGGCAATGACTTCCCTGCTTCCATTAAAGGATTTTGGTCTGCAATTGGTGAAGTCTTTGTAGGAACACTCCCGTAGGTGTCCGAGACTTTCTCCGTGGTTAGAACTGTTAGCACCACTACCTGCCCTACTAGCACCACTAGCGTTGATTTGTGTCATGGTGGCTGCCACGGAGGTTGTCATTGCTACTTAGAAAATAGTAGGGTCATACTGTGGAGGTGGTGGCGGCGGTGGATTTGTTGGTGTGTTGTTTTTGTTCCTGTTGAACTTCTTTGATGGCATCTTTCTTTATAATGTTTAAAGAGGAAGTGATGATAGGTCCTTTATGATGGTCATGAGTTAGGTGATATTAAACAAGATATATCTTAGTTCTAGACGCGACATATCCTGACTGTTATAGTGTTCTATTAAGCGATTTACAATAGAAGTCTACTAATATAAGTAAACAATCGCAAATTTCAATTTATGAAATTCATAGCAACACTCTAATGAATTTGTATTGTGTGACTCATACCTGGTCCCCCTATAATCACATAGCGTATACATATTATATATAACCAAGACCAAATAGACCTTCGAATAAGTGATCCTACTCTAAGTCCACAACTAAACAAGGAACAGGAAGTAAAGCGAAATCACAATTTCTAAGTCTATAAAATCTTAATTATATATAACTTTTAATGTATACACTTAGCAATTATAGATCTACCAGTAAGGGTCCTTTGTTTTCACATGATTGATTCTAGTAAGAAGGCCTTTCTTAACTATTAGTTTATATAACTATTGAAGCCTAATTGTTGTTGTTCTAGTGTTATAGTTCCATAAAATACTCCTATAGTATTTTACATTCATGTTTGGTTCTAGAGTTTATCTTGTATATAGAGTTGGTAAGTTTTAGACTTGTTGCAACACCACGATCATTCCCAAACACATGTTGGTCATATCTCAAATAAATATAGTTGATCAGGCTATATTTATTCCATATATGATTACATAACTATCCAGGATTAACCATAGTGTCCAACTCATCTAAATACTTGTAAGTAGTTCTTACTGTGATATTGTTTCTGGTATGTATGCATGTATGTATACTTTTATAAAAATATTAATATATTTTAAAAGTATATCACTTGGTCAGAGTGTTTTTATCCCATTGTGTTTATAGTTGTATATCTTACATGGTTTGATATACTTAGTTCACTATAAACAACACTCTGATACCAATCTGTCACACCCCTAAACCGGAATGGCGGAAACGTTCAAAGGAAGATGACGTCATGTATAGTATCACAAAAATTGAATAATAGTAATTAAAGTAACAACAACCATTATATTGATAATATAGATTTTACAATGTTTTCGCAACATTGTTTGTATGATACCAAAAGTGTAAAGCAAAAACTATAGGACGCGACACTATGATGCTCCGTTTTCTCAAAACCTGTAAGTGTACATGTCTATTGGTTTCTTGAGAATACAAGTGATTTTGAAAGTGTATCCACATTTAAGTTGGTGAGTTCATAAGCAATTTTGTTTTAGAAGTTTGCATTTGTACTTTGAAATTGTTAGTGTGTTTCCTCCAGAAAATCCAATATTTTCTTTTGTAAATGAAATGTAGTCTTAGGCCTTAGGACCAAAATGTATGTGTGTTAATGTACTTTGAATTAGTATAATGTAGTCTTATTATTAAATAAAACCATATAAATGAATAATTCCCATAAATGTATGTTGTACAATATTAGGAAAATAGTGCAATGTATTGTATTTGTATGAAAACCCTTTGTATGTATGTGCCTGGAATCCACCGACTGTACTGTAATGTAGTGTAATGTAGTTCTATTATTAAAATAAAACCATTGAAGTTATGTTTATCCCGTAAACCAAAATGTTTAGTTAATGCTTATTGTGAGTGATATTATAACCATTCTAAAATGACTAGTGGCCTACACGACGTTCTTCAGGTGTCGAAATGTTAGGACATTTGTAACCCCAGACCTATTGGTCTAACTATAACTAACAGTTTAGGTGCGGGATTGTCAGTCCCATATAGATCTATACATAAATTCACGCTCTCCCTCCAGGGGACTCTGGTTATAATTCAGGACTTTAGCGTGTACTCTAGTAGGTACGATGAAGTAGTGGCTCACAAACATGTATTAACTTATTTACATATAGTGTGTAAATGTTCTCTTATTCTTGTAAATGTATCCCTTTTTGTAGTGTACTCGTAGTGTAATATAATTATACTTAAATAATTATTTTTGTATTGTATCTTTGAACTCAGTAAAATAGTGTAAGTGTTCCATAAACAATACCTATTATAATTTATCATGTATGTTCTTGTATTGTTTCTCGAACTAGTAAAGTAATATGTATGTTCCATAAACTATAATTATTATAGTTTATATGTATGTTCTGTATGTACTGCAAATATTTATGAAAATACT
Organism: Lactuca saligna; assembly: GCF_052625555.1. Classification (NCBI taxonomy): domain Eukaryota; kingdom Viridiplantae; phylum Streptophyta; class Magnoliopsida; order Asterales; family Asteraceae; genus Lactuca; species Lactuca saligna. The sequence continues at coordinate 141,216,640 of NC_136420.1, forward strand.
CATTTTGCTCGGCATGTTACAAAGAGGTTAAAATTTTATTTAAATAAGATTTATACTCATATATATATGTACAACATATATAATTGAGATTGAAAAGACAGTTGGACAATTAATTTTACTCTAAGCACACAACTAAACAAAGAACAAGAGTTAAGGCGAAAACATTAGTCGTAAGCGTGTTGAATTATATATATATATATATATATATATATATATATATATATATATATATATATATATATATATATATTGGTAATAAAATAGTTGAAACAATTGAAATAATTTGGAATTTCTTGAAACAATTTAAAATAGTTTGAAATCGTTTGAATATTAACAGAAGATTCCTTGTGTTTTACTTGTATCCCCCCCCCCCCCGGCGCAGATTCAGGTTGGGATGATCCATCAAGTACTTCAAACTCTTGTGGTCCGTGTATATGATACACCGAACCCCATACAAATAATGATGCCATATCTTGAGGGCGAACACCACGACCCCCAACTCCAAATCGTGGGTAGGATATCTCACCTTGTGAGGCTTCAACTGCCTCGATGCGTACGCTATCACATGTCCTCTCTGCATAAGCATTGCACCTAACCCTGATGTCGATACGTCACAATATACCACAAAATCCTCCATCCCTTGAGGGAGGGCTAATACCGGGGCTTCGCATAATCTCTGACGAAGCGTCTCGAATGAGGCCTGCTGCTCTGGACCCCAACTAAAAGTCTTGGAGAAATCCCTGATAAATCTCCAAAAGTAACCGGCCAATCCCAGAAAACTCCTGATCTCGCTGGGGGATTTCAGCACTTCCCATCTCATAACCGCCTCAATCTTGGTCTGATCGACCAATATCCCATTCTGGTTAACGAGGTGTCCCAAGAACTGGACCTCTCGTAACCAGAAATCGCACTTGGAGAATTTGGCGAAAAGCCTCTCCGACCTCAATACTCCAAGAATCTCTCTCAGATGCTCCTCATGCTGCTCTCCAGACCTCAAATATACCACAATATCGTCGATAAACACGAGCACCGACCGATCCAACATCGGCCTGCACACCCTGTTCATGAGATCCATGAACGTTGCCGGTACATTGGTGAGCCCAAAAGGCATCACCACGAACTCGTAATGCCCATAATAAGTCATGAATGTCGTCTTCTGTATATCTTCATCTTGCACTCTCATCTAATGATATCCAGATCTCAAATCTATCTTGGAGAACCAAGACGCTCACTACAACTAATCGAACAGATCATCGATCCTCGATAATGGATAACGGTTCTTGACCGTCAACTTGTTCAACTCCCGCTAATCAATGCACATCCGGTGTGAACCATCCTTTTTCTTGACAAAAAGGATTGGTTCTCCCAACGACGAGCTACTCGGTCTAATAAACCCCTTTCCCAGCAGCTCCTGAAGCTGCGAGGATAACTCTTGCATCTCTGGCGGCGCAAGGCGATAAGACGCTGCCCCCGGAACCAAATCGATGCGGAACTCCACCTGCCTCTCGGGAGGCTCACCCAATAACTCCTCTGGAAAAACATCCGGGAACTCACGCACTATCGGAACATCACCAATCAAACTCGGTCTCTCTGCGACCACTCGTGTATCCATCACATAAGCTACAAAACCGTTGCAGCCCTACTGTAAACTCTGCCTCGCTCTAGCATCCAAACAGAATGCTGACCCACATCGGGTACCCACGCCACATATAGTCAGCACTCCCCCACTAGGGTATCGTATCGTCACTAACTGCCACTCGTAGTCTTTACCCACCCCAAATTGGCTCAACCAATCCATGCCCACTATAATGCAAACGTCCCCCATCACAATCGGGACTAGATCTATCGGAAACTCAACACCGAAGATCTCAAGTATACATCCTCGGATCACATCAGTAGCATACACCGCTCACTCGTTAGCTATGGAAACTCGTAGAGGTCGACTCAACGCCTCTCGCTGAATACTGATGTGCTGACTAAATGCTAACAACACAAATGATCGAATCACACCCGAGTCAAATAACACCAAATCATGCACATAATTCACAAGAAAAGTACATACGCATATCATAAAATAAGCACAATATCTCAACTCAGCATAAATAAATGAAAGAATACATACCAGCCACGACTTCGGGCGCTGCACGGACCTCCTCCGCTGTCAACTTGAAGGCTCTCCCTCATGCCTTCGGTGCTTCGACCTTCACTGGCCGACCCTCAGTATATCGTGTAGTAGCAGGGGCAGATCCCTGCGCTGATCCTTGTAACAACTGCGGGCACTCAGCCTTCCGATGGCCTGTCTGGTTGCAATGAAAGCAAACCATAAATCCCTTGGGGTAGTCCTTGGCTATATGCCCCTTCCTGCTACATTTATAGCAAGCACCCGACCGATAGACTCCATCATGTCCCTTGCTGCACTTCCCATAGGTGCCTCCCTTCGAGCCTCCAGATCTCGAATCGGCGGGCTTAGCCCACTTGGCTGTCGGCTGAGACTGTACCGGCCGCTTATCCTTCCCCTGAGACTCGGCCTCCTTCCTGGCCTGAGTCTCCAGCTCAATCTCCCTATTTCGGGCATTTTCCTGGAGCTCAGCAAATGTCTGCTAAGTCGAGTTCACAACGAACTCCCGGATGTCCCTCCTCAAAATGCTCAAATACCGGCTCATGTGTGCCTGCTCAAACGACACGTGCTCAGGGAAAAAACAACACCCTCTCATGGAACATCCGTGTGATTATAGTCACTGACTCCTTCCCCTGCTTGAGGGATAAAAACTCTTGTTCTAACCATTCCTTCTCAACCTGGGGAACGTACTCATCTCTGAACATGGTGGTGAACCTCTCCCAGGTCACCTCCAAAATCTCTGCAAGAGTGAAGTTCGTCGACACAAACTTCCACCAGTCCTTCGCTCCCAAGCGAAGCTGGTTCAGTGCAAACCGAACCCTCAAATGCTCCGGACACGAACAGGTGTAGAAGCATCCCTCGATATCAGAATTCCATCTCATCGCAGCAATCGTATCCTACGTCCCATCAAACTCTGATGGCTCCGTGTTGCTGAACTCCGAGAACAGCATCGAGTTACCCCCTGAGGTCTAGCAGCAGCCACAGTTGCATTAGCCGCAGCCTCAGTAACCGCTACGTATCTCTCGTCAAACGTCTCAATCAAAGTGGTCTTGATAGACCCAAACATCTCCGATATCTCTGCACGGATAGCCGCAGCCACCTCCTCGTGGATCATCTGACGAAGCTCCTCGTCACTCACACTACTGGTCTCTGGTCTATGGCGTGTCGCAACCATGATGTCTCTGAAATACAACATAAAAATATCAGAGACTTGCTCGAGTGTACTCACACTCGACAACTCAACCCTACTTGTTCCTTAGTATCCTAAGGATTCTTACTTGGACTGCGCACTAATCTGGTGCTTCCAGTAGTACGGGCCCTATACTACCTTCCACACTGCATCAACATTCATTCCAAGTCCTCCTCCTAGGATCCCAGATCACAAGTACTATACTTCTCACTAAGCACCAGCTACCATTCGGTAGGCCCCTCATTGCTACCTATTCACTCTCAAGCATCTCATAGCAGCAACAATCTCCTAGGCTAAGGCATCATTGATCAAGCCATTCTAATCCTAATATGAATACCTAGCCTACTCTAGCATACATAGCATATCATATCATATCTCATAACACATAACGTAAGGGTATTTTGGGAAATCACCGTTTGAGCGCTGACTGATCGTACTCACTGCTTCTTTCCGCTTTCTCAAATTCTTTTACTTTTTAGAAAAATTGTTTCTTGTATGAATTTTTTCTTCAAACCCTCAGTTTGAGTTCAGATACGCCTGAAGGTGCATCTGAATCCCTCAAACAAGGCTCTGATACCAACTTCTAACAACGTGAATTTTCAAAACAATTTTTCATTTTTCAAATAACATAAAACTCATTCAATATTCTCAAATCTCATGTTTAACAAATGTCATCATGATAAAAACATATCCCAAGATCATAAAATAAATCTCCTGCCAGTGTGTACAGATCATGTCGGCGCCTTCCCACGATCATCGTTAGTATCTGAAACACATAACACACAACATTGTAAGCATAAATGCTTAGTGAGTTCCCCAAAATACCACATACAACACATACGCCACTTAAGGCCATAACTCTATGGGATCTTCCGATCCATGTGTCTCAGGGGACTAACGTCCCAACTTTGGTAGACCTTCCGGCCTTACACATAGGACCTTCCAGTCCTCATCATCTTGACCTTCCAGTCCATATCATGTACTCATAAGATAGCATAACACATACATATCACATAGCAACACATATCACATACTCCGCATAGCATACAAGACCTTCCGGTCACACATAGTTACCACTATAGGTAAAGTATAGTGAGAAGACTCACCTTGTATACTGTCTAGTAACTCACGTGCTCGGTATCCTTGATCCTCGTAACAATGATCTAGCCCCGCCTAAACACATAAGTAATCATCTCACATCAATAATGGCTCTCCAGGCTAGACTAGTCTGTCCCAATGTTCTCTCGGAAGGCTAAAAGACCATTTTACCTTTCTAATGGTCCAAAAGTCCAAGTGTTGACCCAACTCTAAAAGTCAATGAAAGTCAACTGTCAAACTTTGACCAGACTCGTCGAGTGCACATAGGTGACTCGGTGAGTCCGGGCATCCCATGAATCCTCATTGATCCTTCCTCGGCTCGTCGAGTTAACCCTTCACTCGACGGACTACTACTGGTTATGAATCGCGGGGCAACCCGACTCGACTCGTCGAGTCCCCTTATGGACTCGGCGAGTTCCTTCCATGGCAACACTCAAACGACCTTCTGAAGTCAGATATGCTTCTTTAACTAGTAGATCTAACTTTCTAGCACTCAAAAGTCAACGTAAAGATTCAAACTTTACGTTCATGCAATACACGCAAAGCCATAAATGGAGAAATAACCTTCAAAATGGTAACATACTCTCAACACTCTTATGAAACAACATAAAACTACAAGGTTGGGACTTTTTGGACCTCTCATGGTCCAGATCCAACATCTACACCACCTTGGGACATCACATGCTTCATAATCCAACTCAAAATGATGCAAAGAAACCCTAGTTTCAAGAAATCTAACAAATACACGAAATAGAAAAGGATTTGTACCTCCAGAAGCGAATCTCAGAATGAATAACACAAATCCAACCTCCACAATCGATCTAGCTTGGACTTTCCCACTCCTTCTTGCAAGAACACACCAAAAAGGATGATGAATTAGCCTTTCTTTCGCTCTCTAAGCTCTCTTCGCTCTCTAGGGTTTCCCAAGGTGTAAGTGGATGCAAATGAAGGCCATAAGGACCTTTAAATAGGTCCTAAACCAGATAAATTAGGGTTTTCCTCGTCAGCACCAACTCGTCGAGTCAGATACCCGACTCGGTGAGTCCAGTCGCTAAAACGCATCAAAAGTCACGACCCTACTCGACGAGTTGAGGCACAAACTCGTCGAGTCCCTCCAATAACTCCAAAAGGAATTAAATGATTAAATAATCAAAATAGCATACCCGCAATTCTGGATATTACAATATCATTCTCTTGCATTGTGTGTTTGTGAACCATTAAAGGTGTTACACTTGTGATAGTAAGTTCTCAAGCTTTAAGATCTACAAGGGAATTATTGTTATTACAATATAACAATCAAGGTATGTAACCTTACCCTAGTTTCATATGAATTTCGAAAATTTTAGTTGCTACCTAGAGTTTTTCCTTTTGTGCTCAAGTTTTCATGTTCAATTAGAGAAAACCTAGATCCAAAGCATTAGGGTTGCATGCACACATAGGAATTGTTGTTGAACCCATCAACCTTAACTAATAATGAAGATGAATTGATGTCATATAGTTTAGAGTGTAATGAATTAGGTAGTATGGGATGCTTGATTCATTTGATAAAATAAATTTAAAGGTAAAAAATGAGATGTTAGAATTCTGATTAATTAAGTGATCATTTTGGAATAGAGAGTAGTGAAGCTCTTAATAAACTAAGATAAGTTCTAAGGAGCTTGGTATGTTGTATGAATAGGCCTTAAGCAAAGAAGATGGATCAAGATGCATCAATTAAAGATTTGAAGCCAAGGGTAGTTAGTTTTCACTAACTAACAAGGTGAGTTATAACTCTCTCTCACTACATTATGCATGCATGTTTATAAGTTAATGGTATTATGTATGTATGTTTAAATGTTAGTGGTATTGTGTTAAATACCCAAGATATTGTGACATCCCCAAAATCTCGGCCAGAAAAGACCGATTTTCATTTATGCTTTTAAAATAATTTCAGAGTAAATCCTTTTGATTTGAAAGAGTTGCAGAATTTGTTCCTAAAAACAAAGTCTGATAAAATAATATTTACCAAAGCATTTCATAAAAGAAATGTATTTTCATTATATAATCAAAACTCGGAATGTCATGTTCCGATACAGACCATAAAGCATAAACGATAACATTACAAGTCATTCAACAAATATATACATATATAGACTTGTAAACAAAACAACTTGATGGTTCATCCATCTTATGCCCTTGCGCCACTTCCTGTAATACAAATAAAACTGAGTGGGTCAGGCTTGGGAGCCTGGTGAGCATATAGGGTTTTCAACCCACAATAAATAATTATATTTAATTCCATCAACCAAAAATAAACCAATTACCCATTCCCATTATTCTCACTTTACGTCCCTAAAACAACTAACACAAGGGACCTAGTCTTAGAATATTTCATCGGGGCGACAACACATGCATTCGGGGGTTTCCCGGCAATATATGTCAAATAAGGCAACCATGAGGGGATGGAGTACAGCGAATGAACACCCAAGTTCATTAACACCTACAGGTGGCAAACCTGCTAGCGTTCCACAGGACTGTCTAGAAAAGTCTGTGGTCATCATCTAAACTCCGCTAGATGACTGAATCAAAAACAACATCGAGGCCTCTCATCTGTTTATGACATGTCAACTATCTACCCATGTTCTACCCGACATATTAGTAGATAAAAATATATATTTTTATACATAGTTTAAAACCTGTATAGCATTCTCATTCAATACATACTCCCAAAACAACATATGAGACACATACACATAACACGTATTTCATAGAGAATAAATCGTATCTATAAGATAGAAGAAAGTGAATATATATTCACGCATATAACAACAAAATATACACATAACATGTATTTTATATTAAATACTTAATAATTATGTGTTAGAAGAAAGTAACCACACACTCACTTGATCAGAAGATGATCGGACAGCACTACGGCTTGTAGAAGTAGTATTCTTCGGCAGATCTGGAAGATCTTCACAAAAACCGGACTCCTCGCGGGCAAAGCTTCGGCTCGGGAATCTTACTTCTCGGGATCTTCGGGACCTCGGGACTTGCTTCGGGGCTCGGGAATGATATCGGGGCTTCGAGATAATTCTTGCATGAAAAAACGATGCAAAAACGCGAGAAAAAGAGAAGAAATGAGCAAACTACTCGGCTGCCCTCGACACCCTTTTATAGGGGCTGGAAGGTCGATTTACGCTGGGCGTAAATCCTAGTTACGCTGGGCGTAACGTGGATAGGATCGCTGACTCCCCCCCTTCGGATAATATCGGCCAATATATATATATATATATATATATATATATATATATATATATATATATATATATATATATATATATATATATATATATATATATATATATATATATATATATATATATAAAATATCGAAAATATTTAATAAACTTCAAAAATTCATATCTTCCTCATACGAACTCCGTTTTCGAGGTTCTTTATATCCCCGCGTAGGTGAGACTACGATCTACAACTTTCGTGTAGAATCCGTCGGCTAATATTGATTTATTTTTATTATTTATTTTTAGTAGGCCGGGACAGGAAAACTCCGTTATAAAATCATAACTTCTTCATCCGACGTCCGTTTTCGCCTATCTTTTTATCATTTTACTACAATTAATGAGATCTTCGATTCTCATTTAGATTGTTTCGGCTAAAAACCGCTCGATCTCAAATCGAGTATTCGGGCTGCATACCGCTAAGTCGAAACTTCGAAAAATATAACTTCCTCATACGAAGTCAGATTTTGGCGTTCTTTTTATGCACGCTCTCGGTTTAAAAAACTCTACGAATTTCGTTTAGATCACTAAGGCTATATATTGCTCTAACGTAAATTTCACTTTTTACGTCATTCAGCGTTGTCGGTTCTGTCGCGAAACTCCGACAGGTCATAACTTTTTCATTATAACTCGGATTTTGGCATTCTTTATATCTTTGGAATCCTTGTTTCGACCACTACATCTTTATGCAAAGATATTGGGATTATCCCACACTTCAAATTTGACGCTTATTTTATTCTTAATTCATTAAATTATAATAATTAAGAAAATAAACACATAATTCACATAATTCACATAATACTCAAATATTTCATCATTAATACTCCAAAAAGAGTTGCAAGGGTTAACCTAGACTATTACATCAATGAAAATGCCTAGCCTGGAAACGCGGGCGTTACAATTCTCTCCCCCTTAGGATGATTCCGTCCCCGGAATTACACATCAACAAACAAATGCGGATAGCGACTCAACATATCACTCTGCGTTTCCCACGTGAGATTTGGCCCATTCGAATGTTTCCAACGGACAAGCACTAATTCGACCATCTTGCGTCAAATCTTCTTAGTCTTTTGGTCAACAATTGCCTCTGGTTCTTCAATTAACCTCTTGTTTTCATCAATTCTCAATTCAGAAATTGGAATTATATCGGGAACTTCTCCCGTGAACTTCCTCAAATAACACACATGAAAAGTGTTGTGAATTCCATTCAGTTCTTCGGGTAATTCGAGCTTGTAAGCTTGGTTCCCAACCCTCTGAAGAACTTTAAATGGTCCAATAAACCTTGGACTCAACTTTCCCCTTTTACCAAATCTTATAAGTCCCTTCCACGGCGAGACTTTAAGCAAAACCGAATCTCCAACCTCAAAAGTCATCGGTCTTCGCTTCTTGTCAGCATAGCTCTTTTGACGATCCTGAGCTGCTAACATTCTTTCTCTAATTATTTTCAACTTTTCAGCGGTTTGATGGACCATCTCGGGACCCATAAACTATTTTTCCCCAGCCTCAAGTCAACAAGACGGCGTACAACACTTCTGCCCGTGCAAAGCTTGATAAGGTGCCATCCTAATGCTCGAGTGAAAACTATTATTGTAGGAAAATTCTACCAGAGGTAAATGTTCATCCCAGTTACCTAGGAATTCCAGGGTACATGCCCTCAGCATATCTTCAAGTGTTTGTATTGTTCGTTCGCTCTAACCATCAGTCTGCGGATGGTAAGTTGTACTTAAACACAACTTGGTACCCAATTCCTCTTGTAGACTTTTCCAAAACCTCGAGGTGAAATAGCTATCACGATCCGACACAATCGTTAACGGAACACCGTGAAGCCTTACAATTTCCTTCACGTAAGAATTTGCAAGCTTCTCCATAAACCATTTCTCCTTGGCTGCTATGAAATGCACACTCTTAGTGAATCGATCAACGACCACCCAAATCATGTCGTGACCATTCTTTGTTCTGGGCAGTTTAGTGACAAAATCCCTAGTAATGTCTTCCCACTTACCCATAGGCATAGGCAATGATTCTAAACTCCCGTACGGTTTCTGATGTTGTGTCTTTACTCTCGCACAAGTCACACACTCAGCCACATACTTTGCAACATCAAGCTTCATCGTCCGCCACCAGTAATAGGGTTTTAGGTCCTTATACATTTTAGTACTACCGGGATGAATCGAGTACATGGTTTTGTGAGCTTCTTCCATCAGAAGATCTCTGACTCCTCCTGGCTTAGGTATCCAAATCCGATCTTGGAACACCTTCAGTCCATGACTGTTTACACCGAACACCAACATTTTGCCCAAACGTTCCTCCTTTCGGTCATTCTTTTCAGAAGCTTCGCTTTGAGCTTTCTTTATACTTTCCACAATGGTCGAGACAACTTCAATTCTCAATGCTCTTGGCCTTTTCCTTTCAAGATTGACTTTCCGAATGAGAGCATCAGCAACAACATTAGCTTTACCGGGGTGGTAAAGTATCTCGCAGTCGTAGTCTTTAACTAATTCTATCCAGTGTCGTTGCCTCGTATTCAATTCCTTCTGATTAAAGAGATATTGGAGACTCTTATGATCAGTAAAAAGTTTGCACTTCGTGCCATAAAGGTAATGTCTCCATATATTCAGAGCGAAAACTATCGCTGCCAACTCCAAATCATGAGTCGGGTAATTCTTTTCATGCTCCTTCAGCTGTCGAGACGCATATGCTATCACCTTTTCTCTTTGTGTCAAAACACAACCCAATCCAACACCAGACGCATCGCTATAAACAACGAAGTCTTCAACTCCATCGGGTAGAGAAAGTATTGGTGCCTCGCATAGCTTCTTCTTTAGCTTCTCGAATGCTTCTTTATGCTTATCATTCCAAGCATAAGTAGCTCCTTTGTGGGTCAAATATGTTAATGGACTAGCAATCGAAGAAAAGCCTTGGATAAACCTTCGGTAATATCCGACTAATCCTAAAAAGCTTCGGATCTTCGTGGGACTTTTCGGTTGTTCCCACTTCATCACAGCTTCAATCTTTGCTGGATCAACCATTATCCCTTCTTGGTTGACCACGTGACCCAAGAATTGGACTTCTCGAATCCAAAAATCACATTTGGAGAACTTTGCATACAGCTTCTCCTGCTTCAAAACCTCTAACACTTCTTGCAAGTGTCTGTCATGTTCCTCCTGGCTTTTCGAGTAAATCAGAATATCGTCTATGAACACTATCACGGATTTATCAAGGAACGGATTACAAACCCTATTCATTAAATCTATGAATGTGACATCCCCATTTTCACGGCCAGAAAAGACCGATTTTGTTTATGCTTTATAAAAATCAGAGTACTTCTGTAAGACCCCATTCACTAAAATTACCATAAAGCCAAACATGCTACATGCATATTCATAATTATAATTCACACTAGTGGTCTAAATACAAAAGCATGGATACAAACCAACTAAAAGGGTTTTTACAAAGTTTCATAACTAGTTGTATAAATACATAACTACCCAGGAATTTATAATCCATATACATATATGTATACCAAGTAAAAACGTAGTAGTGTCAACTACTCTAAGTCCTCCAACAAAGCGTGTTTACTCTGGATGCTTATCACCTGAAATAGTTAAACACTAAAAGGGATAAGTGGGCGTCACTTAGTGAGTTCAAAAATAGATACAATATAACGCTATGCCATATACATAACAATATGACAGGAACAAAAAGAAACAAAGGACAACAAAGGCTTATATGTGTATCAAATGAAGGACTTTCCAAATCAATAAACGGTTAGATTCAAAGGATTACAATAATTAAGACACAATAATTTAGGATCATAAGCATCATAAATTCCAGCCCAAGAGGCACATAAAACACAATCCCTTTTAATCATGTTGCTAGAATATACAGGCTTTCAGCCCTACCTAGCCCGAAGCCAATACCAAAGTGATACGAGTCATGCTCTACATGGTCAAAGGCACAAAGCCAATACCAAAGTGATACGAGTCATGCTCTACATGGCCAAAGGCACAAAATCAATATCAAGTAATAACCACTTAGATCAATAACACAAGAAAGCACATTGCACATATAACACATAACATACAATTGTCCCTATATTGAACTCACTGTGCTGTAACCGAATGTTGCGATAAAATTCCTCTTTTTCTGATGAAATTACACCATCCTCAGGCCTCTAAAACCTTCAATTATACCCCTGGAGTTCATATTTTAAATTTCATAAGCAATTACTCAACTACTCTCAAGTTATGTTGTTTTCAATTTAGAAATTTTAGTTTTTGTTCTTTGTATAGCTGTCACTTGCAGATCTGTTTACCCTTATTAAATGTCAAAATAACTAATAAATTATACATATTAACAAAATAGACTCTTATATCTTTCTAATGCCACTGACCTCACATTTTTATGATTTTTCTATAATTTACTATGAATTTTACAAAACAGCATCCTAAAGCTGTCAAAATGTTCCAAAGCTGTCAAAATTCAGCCTTACTGCACTGAACATATAGCTGTTTTCACCCATTTTAAGTCCGGAATTAGATTTTGGTTTTAAAACAAAAATAAAAGTAGACATTCTCAGCTTTCCAGGGATATATAGCACATCTCCATACGATTTTTCTATAATTTTTGGTGATTTTTACACGAGGACTTCCCAGGGGGTCACCCATCCCGGTATTACTCCCGCCCGAGCACGCTTAACTGCAGAGTTCTTATGGGATCTGCAGCCCTCACGGCTTTAAAACGCGTTGTGATAGGGAAGGTATCCACACCCCTTATAAGGAATGCTTAGTTCTCCTTCCCAGCCGATGTGGGATCAGATCTAACCCACTTTCACCCCCCATTATAGGGTTCGACGTCCCTGTCGAACACATCGACCCGTGCCCTAGCTCTGATACCATTTGTAACATCCCTCTCTGGCACGTATCACAATATTGTCCGCTTTGGGCCACTCGGCACGAGGACTTCCCAGGGGGTCACCCATCCCGGTACTACTCCCGCCCGAGTTGCACCTGATCCTACATCGGCTTGGAAGGAGAACAAAACATCTCCTTATAAGGGGTGTGGATACCTTCCTTGTCACAACGCGTTTTAAAGCCGTGAGGGCAGCAGATCCCATAAGAACTCTGCAGTTAAGCGTGCTCGGGCGGGAGTAGTACCGGGATGGGTGACCCCCTGGGAAGTCCTCGTGCCGAGTGGCCCAAAGCGGACAATATTGTGATACGTGCCAGAGGGGGGTGTTACAAATGGTATCAGAGCTAGGGCACGGGTCGATGTGTTCGACAGGGACGTCGAACCCTATAATGGGGGGTGAAGGTGGGTTGCACCTGATCCTACATCGGCTTGGAAGGAGAACAAAACATCTCCTTATAAGGGGTGTGGATACCTTCCTTGTCACAACGCGTTTTAAAGCCGTGAGGGCAGCAGATCCCATAAGAACTCTGCAGTTAAGCGTGCTCGGGCGGGAGTAGTACCGGGATGGGTGACCCCCTGGGAAGTCCTCGTGCCGAGTGGCCCAAAGCGGACAATATTGTGATACGTGCCAGAGGGGGGTGTTACAACTTCTTTTAATAAAAATGTTGCGGAATTTGTTCCCAGAAAAACATGATAAATACGTTATTAAAACATTTTCGAAGAAACGTATTTTATTCATTTCAAAACGTTTGGGATGTCATCGTTAATACATAAACATAAGCATAAACAGAACTTACATTTATTTACACTAGTGATCTACATCTCTTTAAATCTCTCAGTGTAAAGTGACCTTGTATCAACACCTGTGATATAAATAAACTGAGTGGGTCAGGTTGGGAAACCTGGTGAGTACATAAGGTTTTCAACCCACAATAATATAATTATTATGATTAATCATCAAACAGTTAACCCAATTACCCATCCCTATTATCTTCTTTATTCTTAAGGATCTACCCTAAGAATCAGCTATTTCTTGTTCATTCATTCCTAAGCATCATCCTAAGGAAACAACTTGAAGTCCATTGTTGCCAATGACACCTTGGTCAAGCGCAGCTGCTAATCTTGTTACTTAGGCGCAGCTGCCAGAATTGGGACATTTTCTATGAGGCGCTTCTGCCGGTATTGACCTTTAAACGGTACTGTCATGGTCATAAGGCTCCCTATTAGGCGCAGCTGCCGATACTGTCCTTAGAGTGCAGCTGCTAGGACATTTACCGTAGATCTAAAACATCTATGGGTTGTGGCGCAGCTGCCAGTGCTCATCTATAGGGTACTAGGTCCACTGCTGCCAATGTATGCCCATAGGGCACTAGGTCCATGCTACTAATGTTCCTCTATATCAACTTTTATCGCTCATTATTCATCTACCCATGTTTTACCCAACATATTTTGTAGATATAAAATACTTTATACAGTTTACATCATTTAAAACATGTATAAAAATCTTTCATCAACATAGACAACAAGTATTCAGACAATATGCACACATAGCACGTAATTTATAATAAAATACTTCATATCTATGTGTAAGATGAAAGGGACCATGCACTCACAACACGTAAATTATATAATAAATACTTCATATCTATGTGTAAGATGAAAGGGACCATGCACTCACAACATGTAAATTATATAATAAATACTTCATATCTATGTGTAAGATGAAAGGGACCATGCACTCACCTGAAAGGTGGTGACTCAACACTCGGACAGCGCTTCGATACTCTCAAAACAACTTTCCTTCGATAAAACCTAGTATCAACACCACTAGGGTTTAGTCTACCGATATTCGCGACAAATTAATAGTCTGACTATTATTATTATTATATAAGCGTTAAATGACACTCAATATAACTCATAATAATAGCCCAAATAATTATTTTTAGGTCCTAATAATGTTACTATAATTAATTAGAAGCTATATTAAAACTAGCGTAGGCGTAGCTCACTTACAGCGGGTTTTTCGCAAAACCGGGCTTCGCTGGAGCAGTGTTTCCCGAGCCGAAAGGCTCTTTTCTTGGAGCCGTCGGACGCTCTGGGGCTTCCGCCTCGTGCTAGGGAGTTACCCTAGGCTTTAGGGGGTTAGGGAGGCTTAGAGAGAGAGTTTAGAGAGAGAAAGAAGGGTTGGAAGGTGTGAGAATGAATGGAACCCGGCACCTCTATTTATAGTGGAAAAACCTGATGGACTCACCGAGTCTGAGTCATGACTCGCCAAGTTGGTGCATGTGGCACCCTTCTGGTGGTGCCACGTGTCCAATTCTGGTGGTGCCACGTCGCCCCCTATCGCGCATCAGCCTTCAAACTTAGAAAAATCATAACTTTCGCATACGAGCTCCGTTTTCAACGTTCTTTATATCCACACGTAGGTAAAATCAAGATCTACAACTTTCGTTTAGACTCCATCGGATAATTCTTGACCGATCTCAAATTCAACAGTAGGAGGCGTTTAGACTGTTAAATGACCGTGAAGAATTCATAACTCCTTCATACGGATTTCGTTTTCGTCTGTATTTTTACCGTTGAGTTCCTATTAATGAGATATTCAACTCTCATTTAGTTCGCGTAAGCCAAAAACCGCTCGAACTAAAATTCGAGTTTCGGGTTGTACACTACTAAGCCGAATCTTAGAAAAACCATAACTTCCTCATACGAAGTCAGATTTGGGCGTTCTTTTTATGGATTTTCTCGGTTTAACATATTCTAAAAGTTTAATTTAAATCACTAAGGCTAAAAAGTTCTCCATCGTAAATTCACTATTTACGCTTCCCGGTGCCGTGCCGGTTCCGTTGCGAAACTTCGACGGGCCATAACTTCTTCGTTATAACTCGGATTTCGGCGTTCTTTATATGTACGGAAACCTTGTGACATATTCTACAACTTGGTTAAAATGATTTATTCTGAATAATCTTTTGTCAAAAAGTCATTTTCGACCCCTATTGCCTCTAAATTGACTAGCCCGGATTTGCGGGCGTTACAATGAATGTTGTCGGAGCATTGGTTAGTCCAAACGACATAACCAAGAGCTCGTAGTGTCCATATCTAGTTCTGAATGCAGTCTCCTCGATATCTTGCTCTCTTACTTTTAGCTGATGATATCCTGACCTTAGATCGATCTTCGAGATATAGCTCGAACCTTGCAATTGATCAAACAGGTCATCAATCCTTGGCAACAGATATTTATTCTTTATTGTTGCCTTGTTCAGCTCTCTATAATCAATGCACATTCTCATACTTCCATCTTTCTTCTTCAGGAATAAAACCGGAGCTCCCCAGGGCGATGAACTAGGTCTAATGAAACCTTTGTCCAATAACTCCTGAAGTTGCATCATCAGCTCCTTCATCTCCGTCTGTGCTAATCGATAAGGTGCTTTTGCTATTGGCATGATTCCTGGTAACAAGTCAATTCTAAACTCCACTTGTCGATCAGGTGGTAATCCAGGAAGATCTTCGGGAAATACTTCTGGATAATCACACACCACTGGAATACTCTGCATCACCTTCTTTTCCTTCTTAGCATCAATCACAAATGCTAAATATGATGTACATCTCTTGGTCAAACACTTTCTGGCTTTCATTAGAGAAATGATTCCATAGTTTACTCTGCGTTTATCCCCACACACCATAAACGAATCTTTCCCAGGCGGGTTTACTTTAACTATCTTCTTATTGCATGAAATTTCGGCATCATTGGCGCTAAGCTAATCCATTCCCAACACGATGTCAAAACTATTAAGTTCGATAGGTAATAATTCCTCGTGAAACTTATTCCCATTAAGGTCGATTAAGATGTTTTTCATACGATGGCTAACAGGTACAAACTTTCCACTAGCAATTTCGACTAATAAAGCATTATCTAGTCTATCAACAGGCAAAGCTAGTTTCCTACCAAACTCATGCGAAATAAAGGAGTAGTTGGCTCCAAAATCAAAAAAAATTAAGCAGGTAATTTGTTTACGAGAAAGGTACCTGAAGCGACATCAGCTTCATCTTTCGCGGCCTCAAGTGTCATCTGGAAGGCTCTCGCCTTCGGCTTTGGTGGAATGTTGGGCTTAGTTGCCTCCTTCTTCTTCGGACAGTCTTTCAAAATGTGCCCCTCTTCATTGCAACCAAAACACATCCTATTGTTGGAGGGACAGTCATTGGCAAAATGCCCAAGTTTTCCACACTTGTAACAAGTTACATCCTCACTACACTTCCCAAAGTGCTTTTTCTTACACTTATCACACCATTTCGCTTTGCCTCCTTTTCCTCCAAACTTTTTCGAATCAGATTTCGAAAATTTGCTTCTCTTACCAGAACCAGATGTTCCCTCAAACTTTCTCTTCTCACCAACCTCAACCTTGTCGGTGTTTCTCCCCTTAATCATGTTCTCAACAGACTTGGCAGCCCAAATAGCTGCCTCTAGAGTAGGTGCCAGACGAATTGGCACTGCGTACTCCCATGAGAGTCCTTTTGCATACCGGTCAACCTTTGTCAGCTCATCTGGAACGATGCACAAGGAAAACTCCATTTTGTTGGTGAAAGCATTTGTGTATTCATCAACTGACATGCTGCCCTTTGTTAATGTCAGAAACTTGTTCTCCAACTCTAACAGATTTTGAGCCGAGCAGAACTTGCGCTTGAACTGCACCAAGAATTCTGCCCATGTCAATTGCAGTGGCTCATTAGGGCTTAAAGTCTTCCCTAGAGTGTTCCACCAACGAACGGATCCACCTCGGAACTGACGTACTACGAACGTGGTCTGCAACTTGCCTCTACAGCCACAAGTCATAAAGGCTAACTCCATTTCGGAGATCCAATCCATCACTTTGATCGGGTCCTCCTTTCCAGTGAAGGTCGATGGTTTGCAAGTCAGAAAGTCCTTGTACTTGCATCCCATTCCATCATTCCTTCCATCATGGTTGTTTTGCCTAACTATCGGTGGGTTGGCTTGACCAACAGACCCACTGAAGTTTCCACCTTCCGAGTGCCCCTCATTTAATTCGGGCTCCTCCACACGAATTGACAGTTCTTCACGATTCCGTTGAAGCAACTGCCTAGTTTCATCCATATGACGATCCAACATTGTTTGAATCATCATTTGCACACCAGCCATGGTTATTGTCTCAGGTGTTGCTACTACGACAGGTATTTGTCCAATCAATGGTGGTTGATTCCTGTTTTCATCAGCATTTCCAACTCCACTTCTTGTTCTCACCATTTTTGATCTACACACCGAATAAGGTGAAACTAGATCCTCATTCACGATAGATATTCAAATCATCCTTATCACTCCGAAACGTTTACATGCTAGTTCTAATATCGTAGACGTACGCTTAGAATCCTACACACATAAAGTTTCTAGATCCGGTCGGCAACAGACCATAGATCCGAACAAATAATATCATATATGACAACATATAACATTTAGCACATAAAGCATTTTAGGCAACTTTCCTAAAATAAACTAATGCTCGTGTCTAAAATATAACGGACACACATCTCAAAATTCCACTTAGCATTCTAAGTTTAAGTCTAGAAATCCTACAAATTCCTAGTTCGCTTAAACTAATGCTCTGGTACCAACTGTGACATCCCCAAAATCTCGGCCAGAAAAGACCGATTTTCATTTATGCTTTTAAAATAATTTCAGAGTAAATCCTTTTGATTTGAAAGAGGTGCGAAATTTGTTCCCAA
Organism: Lactuca saligna; assembly: GCF_052625555.1. Classification (NCBI taxonomy): domain Eukaryota; kingdom Viridiplantae; phylum Streptophyta; class Magnoliopsida; order Asterales; family Asteraceae; genus Lactuca; species Lactuca saligna. Next base: position 141,234,971 of record NC_136420.1, read on the forward strand.
AAACAAAGTATGATAAAATAATATTTACCAAAGCATTTCATAAAAGAAATGTATTTTCATTATATAATCAAAACTCGGGATGTCATGTTCCGATACAGACCATAAAGCATAAACGATAACATTACAAGTCATTCAACAAATATATACATATACAGACTTGTAAACAAAACAATTTGGTGGTTCATCCATCTTATGCCCTTGCGCCACTTCCTGTAATACAAATAAAACTGAGTGGGTCAGGCTTGGGAGCCTGGTGAGCATATAGGGTTTTCAACCGACAATAAATAATTATATTTAATTCCATCAACCAAAAATAACCCAATTACCCATTCCCGTTATTCTCACTTTACGTCCCTAAAACAACTAACACAAGGGACCTAGTCTTAGAATATTTCATCGGGGCGACAACACATGCATTCGGGGGTTTCCCGGCAATATATGTCAAATAAGGCAACCATGAGGGGATGGAGTACAGCGAATGAACACCTAAGTTCATTAACACCTATAGGTGGCGAACCTGCTAGCGTTCCACAGGACTGTCTAGAAAAGTTTGTGGTCGTCATCTAAACTCCGTTAGATGACTGAATCAAAAACAACATCGAGGCCTCTCATCTGTTTATCACACGTCAACTATCTACCCATGTTCTACCCGACATATTAGTAGATAAAAATATATATTTTTATTCATAGTTTAAAACCTGTATAGCATTCTCATTCAATACATACTCCCAAAACAACAGATGAGACACATACACATAACACGTATTTCATAGAGAATAAATCGTATCTATGAGATAGAAGAAAGTGAATATATATTCACGCATATAACAACAAAATATACACATAACATGTATTTTATATTAAATACTTAATAATTATGCGTTAGAAGAAAGTAACCACACACTCACTTGATCAGAAGATGATCGGACAGCACTACGGCTTGTAGAAGTAGAATTCTTCGGCAGATCTGGAAGATCTTCACAAAAACCGGACTCCTCGCGGGCAAAGCTTCGGCTCGGGAATCTTACTTCTCGGGATCTTCGGGACCTCGGGACTTGCTTCGGGGCTCGGGAATGATATCAGGGCTTCGGGATAATTCTTGCACGAAAAACGATGCAAAAACGCGAGAAAAGGAGAAGAAATGAGCAAACTACCCGGCTGCCCTCGACACCCTTTTATAGGGGCTAGAAGGTTGATTTACGTTGGGCGTAAATCCTAGTTACGTTGGGCGTAACGTGGATAGGATCGCTGACTCCCCCCCTTCGGATAATATCGGCCAATATATATATATATATATATATATATATATATATATATATATATATATATATATATATATATATATATATATATATATATATATATATATATAAAATATCGAAAATATTTAATAAACTTCAAAAATTCATATCTTCCTCATACGAACTCCGTTTTCGACATTCTTTATATCCCCACGTAGGTGAGACTACGATCTACAACTTTCGTTTAGAATCCGTCGGCTAATATTGAACTTATTTTTATTATTTATTTTTAGTAGGCCGCGATAGGAAAACTCCGTTATAAAATCATAATTTCTTCATCCGACGTCCGTTTTCGCCTATCTTTTTATTGTTTTACTACAATTAATGAGATCTTCAATTCTCATTTAGATTGTTTCGGCTAAAACCGCTCGGTCTCAAATCAAGTATTCGGGCTGCATACCGCTAAGTCGAAACTTCGAAAAATCATAACTTCCTCATACGAAGTCAGATTTTGGCGTTCTTTTTATGCACGCTCTCGGTTTAACAAACTCTACGACTTTTGTTTAGATCACTAAGGCTAAATATTGCTCTAACGTAAATTTCACTTTTTACGTCATTCAGCGTTGTCGGTTCTGTCGCGAAACTTCGACAGGTCATAACTTCTTCGTTATAACTCGGATTTTGGCATTCTTTATATCTTCGGAATCCTTGTTTCGACCACTACATCTTTATGCAAAGATATTGGGATTATCTCACACTTCAAATTTGACGCTTATTTTATTCTTAATTCATTAAATTATAATAATTAAGAAAATAAACACATAATTCACATAATACTCAAATATTTCATCATTAATACTCCAAAAAGAGTTGAAAGGGTTAACCTAGACTATTACATCAATGAAAATGCCTAGCCTGGAAACGCGGGCGTTACATATATACTAGATGAAATCGATGTATGATTAGATGTAAAGGGGGTTATGTTAAATACCCACAATATATCATAGGAAGATAGAATGTGATTATATGAAGTATAATCTTATGAATAAGTATGTACGCATGGTTAGATGTTAAGGGATAATGACTTAGGAGGGTAATAAGGTTTCCAGTTTGTCCGTATTAGGTCACTAAGGTTTTTTTTGTGCTTAATAGACCAATATGGTTGTTATTACCGTTTAGAAATAGTCCTTTTACCGGTCTTAACCGGTAAAAAAAAAAAAAAAAAAAAAAAAAAAAAAAAAAAACCTTAGTGACCTAATACGGACAAACTGGAAACATTATTACCCTCTTAAGTCATTAACCCTAATTATTTAGAAAACATGCTTACTAATCAATGTGACTGATTTGTTTAACTGAAAATAGTTGCTTCCATTTAAACTTATCTTACAACCCTTCCAGAACTTCTAAGTCCAAAAACTCATATGATTGATGATCTTCATTAAATAAATATGCAACATTTTATCAATAACTTCTTTTTTGTCATTTAAATGTTTACATGAACACATCCATATGTACAAAAACATTCTCATTTTGATATCTCCCATAAATGTCTACATTTGATAACGAATGGAAATGTAAAACCAACAGGGACTTGCAGAGGATGTCTATTATCAATTATTTTATAAAAAGCAAAACCACAACATGAACTAAGAAACTGAAGTTGCAAAATGAATAAAAAAAATCAGCACATAAACAAATATATACTTACTATATACAACACATAAACGAAAGTTTATAAAGCATGAAACTTAATGACGGGAAAAGTAAAAAACTTAAAGGAGACTTTATAGAAAGAAAGATCACCCTTACTTGCCACAAATGGTTGAAGACATCAACAACAAGATCAATCTGACCATAGAATCTACATGTTGTCTGATCATGACTTCAGTAGATGAACTACTGAAACGTAAGAATTGCAATTGAACTCTATTAGCATTTGAAAAAGGAATTAGGGTTCCAAAGAAGACGACGAAGGGTTAAAAAAAAATTTGGACCATTTCTCGATTTGTGTGTGTCATCCTTGCGCATGGGTCATGCTAATCTTCTCTGTATCATTCCAATTTTATCGGATGTCCCTAAAGGGACGACTATAGATGAAGAGCTTCGCCATATAGAGGAGTAGCAGGTTATATGGGACGACTCGAGTTCTAAATGAAGTAGTTTACTGTTGATGGTCATATATTCTCAATGTCTTTAAAATTAGGGTTAATGACTTAGTAGGGTAATAAGGTTTCCAGTTTGTCCGTATTAGGTCATTAGGTTTTTTTTTGTGCGTATTAGACCAATATGGTTGTTATTACCGTTTAGAAATAATCTTTTTTACCCGTTAAAACCGGTAAAATGACTATTTCTAAATGGTAATAACAACCATATTGGTCTAATACGCACAAAAAAAAAACTTAGTGACCTAATACGGACAAACTGAAAACCTTATTACCCTCCTAAGTCATTATCCCTAGATGTTAATGGTGTTATGTTAAATACTTACATGTTATTAAATGAAGACTTGGTGTAAGTACATAATGAGTTAAGTACTAGATTGTTAGGAGAATATTTATTGATGAAATTATGAGATAGAATGCCTATATGACAAGTGATATGTAAGATTATGGAAGGATCATAACATTCACATGAAAAATTATTAGAATATAGAAAGTTGATTCTTTCATGCATACGATGATGATTTATTCGGGAATGAGATTATGATTCCTTTGGGAACGAGAGGAGACAGAAGCACCAAAGACTTGGAGTAGAAGTAGATTTTATTTTTGGTATTCCTCGTTGCTTTAAATTGCGGTTATGATTCATTACAAACCCGATAATATCTTGCGATATAAAATGTTTTTGAGATTTAGAATTCCACAATTTTATAGAAAACTCTAATAAACCTCCATAATATTTAGATTGAAAATTTCGGGTTGTTACACCTATACCCATATAAAATAACATAATGGAATTTATTAAGTCCTGAAATTAATAACATAAGATTGTGATTTACCAAAGTAAAAGAATTTATTTTTAGGATAATGACTTGAAAGGTATCGAACTTTCAATTTTGTTAACATTTAATCATTGATTTTTTCGTGCTGGATTTATCCCTAAATTATTTGAAATTGTTCCGATTATATCCTTACAGTCGGTCATAAATATAAAATATAAACAATTTCAAACAATTTAATAATAAATCAAACACTAAAAAAAATGTCTAGATGCGAACAAAATTAAAAATTATTACCCTTTCAAGTCGTTATCCATCAAACTCATTGAAAATTTCGGATTATTATACCTATTCTCATATAAAATAATATAATAGAATTTATTAAGTCCTGAAATTAATAACATTAGATTGTGATTTACCAAAGTAAAAGAATTTATTTTTAGGATAATGACTTGAAAGGTATTGGAACTTTCAATTTTATTAACATTTAATCATTGATTTTTTTCGTGCTGAATTTATCCCTGAATTCTTTGAAATTGTTCCGATTATATCCTTACACCGATCATAAATATAAAATATGATCAATTTCAAACGATAAAAAATTCAATGTCTAGATGCCAATAAAATTAAAATTTATTACCCTTTCAAGTTATTATCCATCAATCTTATTGCTAAATTACAACGACCAGATTCGATACAATCCATTAATGTCATGCAATTGAAACTTTTCAAAATATGGATAAATAAATATGATCTTTAAAAAAACAATAACATTTAAATGAATTAACACCAAAAACATGATCTTCATGAGCCGCCGCAGGTTTCGCCCTTCCGGTCACTTTTCCGGCCGCTTTCTGAACCTAAAACCCTTCAATATCTCCATCACCTTGTTTTATATATAGATATAGGTGCACTTGCTTAATGATACTAATAACACTGTTCGTCCTCTAGACATCAAACAGTCAAATCTTCCTCCGACAAATTCTACCCTCAGCGATTGATTCCTGCATTGCCGGTGTTATATCTGTGCGCTTGTTTCTCAAATTTTCTCCTTTCAGAATTCATAAGGGTTTGATCTAGCTCTTTTGCAATATAAACAGCGAAAATTGTGATAGCTTGGTTTCGATTCTAGGGTTTTAGATTCGAACTACTTGGTTCTTCGTGGAAAGCTACAGGACTAAATTCAAAAATCAGGCGGTGGATTCTGGAATTTGAGAGTGTGATTTCGTTTTCGTACATCGTCAGCTGCTTCCGGCGATAAAGTTGAGTTGTTCTTATGTGATATATAATATTCTCGTTCTTCTAGGGTTTTTGTGAAACTGTGAATTCTGGTTTGGAAGAGTCGTAATCTGAAGGGCATGGCGTCGTACAGACCATTCCCTCCACCGCCACCTCAATCAAAATTTGGTCCGCCAATACCTCCGCCACCCAATCAGACTTCCCTCCCACCTCCCCAACTTGCCCCTGTACCCCAACCGAGAGGAAATATGTTTTCGCAGAATTGGAGCTACCCTGCTTCGAGTTTTCAACCGGGTGTTTATGCCGCCCTTCCTAGACCCCCTGTTCCAAATCAGCAACAACAGTATTCATCGTATCCACCACCACCGCCACTAGAGTCCGCTTACCCACCACCACTACCTCCTCCTTCTCAGCCTGCACGACCTGGACAAATGTACTTTCCATCTTCTCAAAACCCCCTGCTTAATAACCAGCCACCGCCACCTCCACCTTCCTCTCCACCCACTTCTTCAATCCCTCCACCACCACCACCGCCCCCATCACAACCACCATCGCCTCCACCACCTCCGTCATCAGTCCCCTCGATCAATCAAACCAAGGAACATAGACAAGGTGACCATAGAAGTTCTTCCAAGCGCGATTCACACCACAAGGTTCCTTCTAGAGAACATGCCAAGCCTTCTGCTCTTCCTCCAATGCCCGCAAGAACATCAAAGGCCGAGACAGAAGAAGAGAGGAGGATACGCAAGAAACGAGAAATGGAGAAGCAAAGGCAAGAGGAAAAACATAAGCAGCAATTGAAGGAATCTCAAGATAAAATCCTTCAAAAGACTCGAATTTTATCATCATCTTCAATCAAACCACATGGCTCAATCAGTGGTTCACACATAGGTGAAAGGAAAGCTACACCTTTTTTGAGTGGTGAAAGGGCTGAAAACCGATTAAAGAAGCCAACAACATTTCTCTGCAAATTGAAGTGCGTATGTTATGACAACATCTTCAAATGCCTATATTTCTTTCCCTCTATAGATATAATACTGAATATACTTTTCACTTTTATGCTCTTTAAAGGTTCCGAAACGAGTTACCAGATTCAACAGCTCAACCAAAGCTTATGTCTTTAAGAAGAGACAAAGATCGGTACACATTCATAATCTATTAATCTTAACTTCTTTTTTTTTTTTTTGTATAATTTCTTCCATATCTCACCAATTGATGTTTTCAGAGCTGCTAAATATGGCATCACTTCATTGGAAAATGTACACAAACCTCAATTACACGTTGAACCAGATCTTGGGATACCTCTTGACTTACTTGATCTCAGTGTATACAAGTACTATACTCTATACTCTATACCTCATTCTACTCTCTTTCTTTATTCTTTCCAATCGATTAACTCTCACAAATCTCCATTTTCTCCCTGGATTAGTGCTCCAAAGAATGAAATCCTTCATGTTGCCCCTGAGGATGAAAAACTGTTGCAGGAAGATGTTTCTGTGACTCCTATCAAGAAAGATGGATTAAAAAGAAAGGATCGCCCTACAGATAAAGGGATGTCTTGGTTGGTTAAGACACAATACATATCTCCACTTACCACAGATGCAACTAGACAGGTTTCTATAAAGTTTTTTTAGTTTTTTTTTTTTTTTTTTGGTTAAAATGTAACATATTTTTTTTCTTGAAATTTACAGTCTTTGACAGAAAAACAAGCAAAAGAACGTGAAACACGTGGACGTAACATGTTAGATAGCCTGAATAGCAGGTATTTTATAAAAAATAAAATTTATGGTAATAAGTAATTTAATCTCTTGTGTATATGAATAAATTGAAGGCTGGATATGATGCTTAATTAGTTGTATTTTGAAAACGTGTATCAGGGAAAGGAAAATTCAAGATATTTTATCTTCTTTTGAGGCATGCAAATCACATCCTGTTCATGCTACTAATAAAAAGCTGAAGCCTGTTGAGATTTTACCATTATTTCCTGATTTTGAAAGGTAACAAGTTTTATAATAAATTATTAAGATATTGATTTTGCTAATTATGTCTGAATCAACAGGTGGGATGATAAATATGTTGTTGCAACTTTTGATGGTGCTCCAACTGCTGATTCAGAAAGCTATAACAAAATGGACAAATCTGTACGAGATGCTTATGAATCTCAGGTAAGATATTCTTAAGGTGGAAGGGTAATAACGTCATTTCACCACTTTTTGACTTTTTTTTTCTTCTTCTCCATTGAAGGCTATTATGAAAAGTTTTGTGGCAAACACCTCGGGTTCAGCTAAACCTGATAAGTTTTTGGCTTATATGGTTCCTTCAGTTGGTGAGGTAAAAAAAGTTACCCTTAATTCATTTATTAATTCTATTTTTAGCGTATAAATTTATATAAAAAAATATATATATTGCAGCTATCGAAGGATATATACGACGAAAACAAAGATATTTCTTACACATGGGTTCGCGAATATCACTGGGATGTATGTGAAAATTACAACTCTACCCTTGAAATTTTGAGTAACACAATAATCTGACGTGGCTTTTTTTTTTTTGGTGTAAAAGGTTCGAGGTGAAGATGCAGATGATCCAACAAATTATCTCGTGGCATTTGATGAATCCAAGGCTCGTTACATGGTATGCACACAAATATTTTTATTTATATATTTTTTAGTTGTGTGCTAATTTCTTATTGTTATATATTTATTTTTTCAGCCTTTGCCTACAAAACTGATGCTAAGGAAAAAGAGAGCTAAGGAAGGAAAAACGAGTGATGAGGTTGAACATTTTCCTGTGCCATCAACTGTGACTATAAGGCAAAGATCAACTGTTTCAATAGACATGAAAGAATCTGAGGTATTAATTTATTCATTTATTATTATTTTTATTATTGATTTGTTTGTAAATGGAAAATTTTATGTGGCTTGTATAGAGTTATGTTGGTTCAAAGGGGAGGAGTTTGAGATCTTCCAGGCATGAAAGAAGAATGGAGATGGAAGATGATGATGATGATGATGATGATGATAATGGTTACATGGATCAATCTAGTGGTGCTGAATATGATAATATGTCTGATTGATAATGATGATGATGATATTCAAGATGAAGATAACAAATCGAAGTACTTACACAAACAAGCTAGAGTTGTTTAGAATTGGATTAAGGAATATTTTTGTAGCATAACATATATTATATATATACCTGGTTGTTTGCCCATTTTGTGTTGAAAGTTGCAAACATTTAGTAATGTTAAGAAAGGTGTACATTACGAAGATGTTTTTAGGACACTTGTACAACAAGCATATTTAGATTTTTTTTTTTTTTGTTCTTTTTCTGTTCAACACTTGTACAACAAACATAACAAAAATGACAATCATAAATCATCATATTCAATGTGTCCCAATACTAATCATAATTATAAAATGTGGAAAATCAGAAATGAAATAAAAATATGACAACTTTCAAATATGAGATGCAAAGATGCACAAGTTATGTACATACACATTAGAATCCCAATTTTTTTTTCTCTTCGGCGTCTTTTAAATATTGAAAAAACTTTCAAATATGAAGACTTCTGGATGAAATTGAGGCCCTGTTTGTCGGATAACAAATTAATGTAATACAATCTTAAAAAAAATATAAATAAATAAAATAATGTAAATCTAACCATGCTTGGCGACATCTAACAGCTTCTTGACGTACACTTCTCTTAGGATCATCAAGTGCTCTTGATAATGCTTGTAACACCTGAAATCAATACAAAATTTCAAGGGGTAAAATCGGAAAAACAAAAAATTACAATTGAATTAAGTGATTAGTAGTAAAAACATCTGACCTCTGGTCTGAATGGATAAACCCTAGCGTAGGACACCTCTGACATGGCAGTCAGACACTGCACAGCTGTCTCACGTACCAACTGCATATTTCATAAACAAATAATTTAAATACTAATTTTCATTAATTATATAAAATGAGCTGAAAGTTTATAAAAATAACTCAACCATCATGTGTGGGTAGACTACAAGCTTGTTGATACACCTAATGATGATGTACGCATTTTCCACAATCACTTCTTCACCTAAACACAAGTAACATGTAAACGTTTAAATCTTTAAAAAAAAAACATAAACATTTAGGGAAATTAGAAAAAGCTAAAATCTCACCATTTTTATCAGTCAATATTCCTGATAAAACAAGGAGGAGGTTATATAAAATGTCCCGATTTTCAACATCTTCACTAAGGATTGTTAAACCATCTAGCATCAATGGAATAAGCTGTAAAACATAAAAAAAAAATTGCATCATTAAAATCCAAATATGCTTATAATAAAAACATATACACATTTCAGTTAACTTTAAAAAAAATAAAAATAAATAAATACTAACCTTCTTGGCTTCACCCAAAACAGCACTCAATGGAGCATTAGATATGACATGTACAAGTGCTCGATACTGCATGGATCTGTAATTTATCAAAAGTTCAAATTAAAAATTAAAAAAAAAAAAAAAAAAAAGTTAAATAACATCAAAAAATATTGATATATAATAACATACCTTGTAATTGGTGAAGAATCTGACTTCACGATTGATGATGATAAAATTGGCATCACTATACTGAATAATCGTTGCTTATACAACGGTTTTATAACTGAATTTAATCTTTTATTCAAACAAAACTCAGAATCACTCATCATAATACCAAAAGAATCTGCAACACTTGTCATTAAATCCACCATTTCTTGATGTTGAGGTGAATTTAAAATCAAGAAATCAAGAAAAAACTTGATCACATCTTTTACCTTTTCATGTCCCCTCATAAGCAACCCTTTTCCCATCCATGATAATCCAATAATTGCATTAACATTAGAGAATTTTATCAAGTGGCTAAATGTATTATCTATTGCTTCATTTGAAGGAGTTTTGTTGAAAAAGGATCCTAAAGCATGAGCTGATGAGGTGTGGCCATTTGTGAGAGATTCTGTGAGTGTTTCAAGGGTTATTTTGGGGTTTTTTATGTTTGTTTTTGGGTGAAGGGCGATTATGACTGAATTAAATAATGAGATAATCCACTCGTTTCTTGGTTGGAAGACTTTGTTGACCGGATTGGATTCGTTGACTTTGAAGGATTTTTCAAGAATCTTGATTTGATTCTCCACTGAACATGTTGCTACTGCATGCTTCATTGTGTTCATTGTTGTTTCTAGAAGCTTCTGATGCAAAAGAATACACATTTGTATAAAATTATGGGAAAATTACAGGAAAACCATTCCACTGATACTTTGTTTTTTTGACATTTTTCCAAATTAACTATTTTGACCTAATAGATGGTTAATTTAGAAAAGGGTTAATCTCAAAAAAGACCTTATATTTTGTGTTCTTCCCCAATTGAACCTCAAACTTTTTTTTTGCCTGAAAAAGACCTTGTATTTTTTTCATTTTTCCAAATTTGGCCCTTTTAGTCAATTTTTCTCCTTGTAAAATGTGAGGGCTTTTTGAGAAAAACTAAAAAAGTTGAGGGTTTATTTGGAAACATTAATAAGGTTGAGGGTTTTTTCGGAAAAAAAATACAAAGTTGAGGGCTTTTCGGAAAAAATGAAAAAAATACAAGGTCTTTTTCAGGCAAAAAAAAAAAGTTTGAGGTTTAACTTTAATCCGAAAAAAACACAAAATATAAGGTCTTTTTTTAGATTAACTCTTTAGAAAATGCCTGAAATCTTTATGGTTTGATTGGATAAATAAAGTAACAGTGGTTAAATTAAAATATAAAACTGCACAAATATAACGATGATTATCTATTTTTTTGTGATTTGCCCTTTAAATTATCCAACATTATCATAAAATTTTGATTTAATGAAGGTGTTCTTGCAATGTGAACACAAAAAAAAAAAAACTCACTTTTTCCACAAGGGTGTCATAGAAAAGTGTGTTATCTTCAATTTCATCCCAAATCTTTAATGCAAAATTTGTTGCCACATCATCAGAATCTTTGATATTCTGAAACCATGGAAGAATCTTGTGATCATAGCATTCCAAAAGAATCATTGCATGTTCAACTGACTTTGAGTCTCCATCAATCTATAATAAAAAAAAAATAAAAAATCCATTAATAAAACAGAACAAGCAATTCCAATAAATCCATGAAATACTGAAATATACCCAAGATTTGTGTAAACTTGTAATGATAGTTTTGTTCAGTTCTTGAACAATCTTCATCATATATTTAAGATTAATGATGCCAATTTCAGATACTGATTTCACTTTGAGTGAAAAGGGCATTGTTGAATCATCAGAAGACAACAAATCCACCATTTTGTCAACAATAATAGCATCAAAGCTTGGCATTTTTTCAGAATCTTGAGATTTTTCAATAAATGACCCGATTTCAGTTAATGAGTCTAATATGGAGCTCCATAGAGATGTATTGTTGAACTTGAGGATAATAACTGAAATAAATTCTCTCAAAATATTCTCAAATGTGGATTTTGATACAGGCGAAAAACTTCCAGGAAATGAAGCTAAAATCTTCAAACCCCTAACTGCAAAAAAGTTTTAAAGGGCATTTTAGGAATATCACACCACTAAAAAGGAGAATAGAAAGAACAGCAAAGTAATGGAATTAATCAGATAAAAAAAAGTTACCTCCAGATTGAGTGTAGGAATCCTCATTGCTTTCATTCATACTTTTTACAAAAGAAGAAATCAATGAATCACAGAAGCTATGAAGCATGATACACCATGTCTCATTGTCATTATAACTCACTTCATCATTTTTCATAACCAAAATTCTGCAAGCAGCTAATAATTCAACACAGATATAAAGGCACCCGAATTTAGGTTTTTCAGAAGCATAATCTTTCTCCAAACCATTTACTAAACCAGAGAAAAAACTCTGAAAGATTGCATTACAAGAAGCCATGGAAGCTGCAGATGAAACATGTAAAATCTGACCAATTGAGTTTAATCTTTGCTGATCTGGCATTGGAGAATCGTCATGATTGTTATAATTTGAGAGGGAGTTCAAGGTCATGTTGATGTCTGCATCCTTTAGGATTAAATTTACAAATACGCCATTATCTTGTTGAATGAGATTTTGTAGAAGAACAAGAGCTTCGGATGCTATTTTGTTGGAATTAGATTGATCTGATGTGAATATTGCATCTTTTAATGATGACCAAAGAGGTTCAAGATGTTGTAGCATTCTGTGGGGTCCATATTTAAGTGTGCAGTAGCTAAGATACTTCAAAGATTCAACCTGTGAGTACAAAAGTTGTTAAAAAACTGATTTTTCTTTAAAAAAAAACATCCGGTTTTAAGTTTTCACTAACCTTTGATGATGGAAGAGATGAAGAAAGTTTCTCAAGAAGTAATGGAATGGCAAATGGCTCAAAAAGGGGAGTAGATGCAAACGCCAGCTGTTAATGAAATAAGTTAAAAGGGAAAAATAAAGAAATTTAAGAAGTATAAGCAAAATAAATACTACTAAATACCATTAGTGCCCTTGAGAGCTCTTCCCTTTTCACATCATCTTCTCCTTTTGGCTGAAAAACGAATGTTAGACAATAAGTATATATATGATTTTACAAGATTTTAATAAGTAGACTCACGTGTGTAAAGTGAATTGGGAAATAAGATCCCAAAATGTTAAAAAGATCCTCAGCATAGCTTGTTAGTGAATTAGATGAATCTGGATACAAATGTGATAGCATTTCCACTAGATGAAAAGTGAGCAATAAACATTGTGGATCTTTTTCACCATCTATAGCTTCACAGATTACATAAACAAAGTCATCCTCCTACACAATTAAAAAAGAAAAAAGTCAAACACAAAATAAATATGTATGCATGAATAGATTTTAAAAAAAAAAAAAAAAAAAAAAAAAAAAAGGTTACCATTGTCATCACAGTGTTGGGATAACAATCTATAAGGCATTCTAGAATCTCAAAGCAAAGCTGCAAGAAAAATCATAGCAGAATATAAAGATTTGGAAAAATGATAATGAAAAATCAAAAAGATTCTTTAATGTTCATCAATGTCACCTTTCTGTCATGTTGACCTAAAGATTGAACTTGTAGATTTTGCATGAATGATTGAGCAACTGCAGTTGCATCACTGCTGCTGATGTCACCTTTCCTTCTCATTAGAGCCAAACAACCAACAAGTGCACCACGTAGTGCTCTCCAATCTGACTGATATTGGAAATTTATATCAAATTTAATATTTGTTTGTGTTTAAACTTGTAGGTGTGTAATGTATATACACATTATAATACATCTAACGTAGGGTGTTTCTTTCCATTTAATAGATAGTTAACTAAACTTACCAGTCTTTCTGCAAAAAACCCAATCAAACTATGTATTGTTGCATTTTCTAAAGGCTTTGATGATATACGTGTCAACAACTCTGCAAGAAGGAGAATGCCTGAATGACAAGGTAACATCAATCATGAGATTAGTGAAGCAAAAATGGGATAATCTTGCAGTATAACAAATTTAAATTTCCAGGAAGAAAGAAAAGGTAAGACAAATTCACTAGCAAACTTGTATCAGAACATTATAAGCTGATTTAAAAGTTCACAATCACACTTAGTTGTCGTATGACATGATCATAAGACAACTTCTTTAGTCTCTAGGGATTAAGCACACTGAATCCATAAATCATTCACAATTTTCTTGGTCTCCACTGACAATGGGCCTAGGTACAAACGGAGGGAGCCAAAACTAGAACACCTTGATTATGCCAATTAGATATTATATATATGAAGTTATGAACACATTAAAATTGGTAAAATAACTAATTACTTGGACTCAGTATAGTAGCCTTTGTGAATACACAACTGAATCATCTTGATTTGGATACAATAAGAGATAAAAGAGTAATCACCTCTAGCACGAATGATGTTGTCTGTAGTAGTTAAATACATCCCCATTTCTCTTACCTGCACGTTGAAAAGGAATGCACTTTAATAATATCAATAGGAAAAACAGCACCAAAAAAAGAACAAACAGACAAAATTGATTACAAGAAACGAACCAGTGATTCCAGAGTTATAATATCATTCATCACGAGCTTCGCAATTGCATCTAAACTTGCATCCTGAAATCAATAATTAGCTTCAGTGAGAACTCTTCGTATAAGTCAATCAATCAATTAGCACGGAAACTAGCGACGAACCAAAAAAAAAAAAATGAATGTAAAAGTTAACCTGTTCAGCCGGAGATTTAGACGACGACGAATCGACATACGTTTCGATGTGCTTAACACAGTTAATCGTAGTTGAATCCCCCATTGGCAGATTGGGTTGTAGCTGACTGCAACGGCTATTGTTCAAGGGTTTTAAGGGTTTTGCTTTTTCAAGAACACCTTGTTGTTGGGGGGATTTTGATACATAAACCGCGAAAAAAAAATGTATCAGTCTATTTCATCAAATAAATAGAATTTTGAGAATTATAAATATTTAACATAAATGATTTTATTGAAGATATCGTAAAGAATATGGAACATACCATAATCTTACAGCATTTCACATTTTCACTTGTATTATTTTTGTTTGGGATTTTCTAATATGTATACAGAGGACAAATATAAGAAGTATTAATTAATCACAATTATTATTATAATTAAATGTAAAATGTATTAATTATAGAGATTATTAATAAATTTTATATTTAATTATGATAATATTTCTTACAATTGATGTGTTTAACATTTAATTATGGTAATAATTGTGATTAAT
This sequence comes from Lactuca saligna, assembly GCF_052625555.1. Lineage (NCBI taxonomy): Eukaryota > Viridiplantae > Streptophyta > Magnoliopsida > Asterales > Asteraceae > Lactuca > Lactuca saligna. The sequence continues at coordinate 141,250,120 of NC_136420.1, forward strand.
TAATACTCCTTATATGTGCTCTTAGAGTACATATTAGAAAATCTTTTTTTGTAATAGCATTTGACTTGTGTGTATTTAGTAAGGATTCCAAATCACGTATACCATTTCGTAACGTATATTTGTATGTAATACCTTTTTGTTTGTATAAATGAATTTTGGTACAATATATTATTTAATCGACACAATGGCGTCAATAGATATTAAACTTTTTAAAAGTTTTAAATTAAGATTTTGCCCCGTTTTTTTACATATGTTGAATATATTTATGTTTAATAAATAAAAAAGTGAAAATAACGGAGTGGATTTAAGTAAAACGGAAAAGGCCTTGTTTACTTAAGTGAATAATATTTCAAAAGTCATTAACTTATTACTAAATTAAAAGAGGTAACTTATGTAAAGTTGGTTATTTAGCTTTGAAACTATATAATTTATCCTTTTTCCTAAAACCTTACGTTATACATAAATGCCCATTGATCATCATTATGCAATTGATCATCTTTTGTTTTTTACTTCACCAAAACATCCAATAATATTTATAACATATACCAATGCAATGCTAAAAATGTACACAAATCTGTTTATGAGAATCGCTTGGAAAGCTAAATAAAAGAGAAAATAATATGAAAGTTATATGTGATAAGTGAATTGTTTTTTACTATTTCTTTATGAGTCTCGTTGGGCATAAAGAAGAACACATGTGTATGGATTTCATGACATATAGTTGCGAGCTTTAGTACCAAAGTTGTCATATTAAAGTAGATATGGTTTTCGTTTGACACAACCTTATATTGAGCATTTTATTTGGTGACTTTGAAAACCAGAATAGCGTAGACCACTTTTTCTTCCAAAATAGTTTCGTACTTATTAATTTGGTTCTTCTCGATGAAAACATGAATCGATTCACCCTAACAATATGTAGACAAACAATTCAAATGTCAATTTATTTGACATCATAATTATGCATATATTCTAAATAACTTAAAAGAAAACATATACAAAAAATATACCTTATTATCAATAAATACCATCCTCAAACCTATTATATCGTTTTCATTCTTATGATCCACCACTTCCCACATCATACACAATCGTACCTGAATAATCCAATCCTTTTTTGATGGATTAAGCTCATTTATCTTAGTGTATGTCATCTATGTTGGGTTTTATTCAAAAATAGTCTATAAAAAACTACAAGTTTATCAATAAAAACATTAAATTTTGAATAATAATAATAATAAAATCATTTTATACCCACCAATGATCATTTTGCAATCATGGAAAGATTAAAACAACCATAGATAGATATAAATAAATAAATAAGTAAGTAAATAACCTACAACCTTTGAAGACTTTGATTCATCTCGAGAGGTTGGAAGTTGATGAAGATAACAACAACACAAAGGAGAGTTCCTCTATAAGTATACATCAAGCAAGGGTAAGACACTAAATATGCAAATCTTCACTTATATTAAGCACATCTTAAGCCTTAAAGAACTTATGACAAATAAGCCTTAAAGGATAAGTAACTTAGAACACTCAAACTACACAACACTTTGCAAGTGAGAGGAGAGGGGAGAAGCATGAGAGCTCTCAAGTTTGAGCCAAAAAGAAGAATAAAAATAGCTAGTTTTTGTCTCTTACTCTTCTTTATATACTTGCACTTATATCATGCAGCCGATACTTTCAAAAAAATGAAATCTAATTCTCCTTGCTAAACTAGAAATGATCTCTTACGACTAGCATTGCGATTCACGCATCTCGCACTTATATGCAGCATGATATGTGTAAGTAAGAGCCAAGAAAGCAAGCAACCCATACCATGCATGGTAGGGACGATGACAATGAAAGAGAATGAGAAAATGTGTCTAACACTCCATTCTATTATTTAAATATACACTTTATTTAACTAGTAGACTTCCACAAGTCCAAAATAATGTACACAATCTTTTAATCATAATATATGATTATATATAACTAGTTATACTCTAGTTTTATTATTTCATACTCTAGTGTTGATTGGATTTATTTATAATAAAATTACTAAATAATAATCAATCAGTCACAACTTGCTATTAGGTGTAATCCTATAGTGTCATAACTAACATTTTAGCTATGAAATTTTGTCTTCATGTAAAATCAACTCTTGTATAGTTTGTAATCTAAATTGATGTCATGTATTGTGTTCATTCAAAATCAACCATTTGAATTAAAATCCACTCGTGAAGTTCAAAAACTAATTAACTACATCTCATGTACTCAACTGTGGGTTTGAAACCCTAATATCCCAGTTCAAACATTTTAATGGACCATGAATCATTTTATTGGGCCTAATGGATCAATAAACCCTCAACTTGATTCTTTTAAGCTAAGAGTCTTTAATTAGGCCCTAATTGGACCCACATTCATTAAACAATAGCATTTTGGGCCATTCTACTTCTCATGGGCCTTATGGGCCTAAAATGTCTCACTTTGTTATCATAGGCCTTAATGGGCCGTAAATGGTTTCTTGAACATTAATGGGCCGAATACCCATTTTGTTCACCCTTTTGGGCCGTAAACCTATAAAAGGGCTCAATGGACTAAAATTTCCATATTAGACCCTATAACATTAGAATATATTCATTAATGGCCCAAATTAATTATTTTCTCATCCTCTTTACTCCATTCTCGGTTTTGATAAAAAAAAAGAGAAAAAATGGGAAAACCTTAATGAAGACACCTCATTATTAGCTAGAGGTCTTCCAAGTTAATTACCTCACATATTTCCATGATTAAACATTCTAAACCTTCATGTAATAACCAACTAGGTCTTTCTCTCCCTCTCTCTCTCTCTCTCTCTCTCTCCTCTTGTCTATTTCTCGGTCAAAGCTAATTCCCCACCATCATTCTCACTTTAAATTTCTTCAAACACCTCTCTGTAACATCCTGAAATACAGGTAAAACTATTAAACCCTTCCATTTTATCAAGTTGTCAAGAGTGGTCCCTTGAGTTAATTCTTGTAGCAAATGAGTACGTTGGGCGTACTGTACTTATGTGCTTAATTTGGACGCGGACTCGCTTGGCTACGCTGGGCGTACCCAAGGTTACGCGGGGCGTAATGGGTCCAGATGCAAACCCTAAATGTTTGGCTTGTGTACTATTTAAAGGACGCTAAGGCTCATTTCTCAGCCTCCATATTAGAGAGTAAAACCCTAAGAGACAACCTTCCATCATCCATAACTTGAGTGTGTGTATTTTGGAGCTAAAAGTGTTTTGGTGTGTTAGTGAAGAAGAAGGAAAAGAGCTTGTGGAGGCCAGGGCTTGAAGTGCAAGGTTGGATCTGAGATCTTCAGAGAAAGGAGCTTCATCTAGAGGTATAAAGTTCAAAACTTTCCTCCTTATTTGGTTTGATGCTGCATGGACCATTTCTAGGGTTAAAAGTCCCAAAGGTGGAGACTTTATGAATGTAATGTGCTCCATGGACCTAGATCTGTCCCATTTCAGTTGTATTTGTGTTATAGATCCATAAAGTGTCTATCTTGGTCGTTGATATGAGGTCATGCTTGAGTTATGAGCTCTCTAGAGTTGGGAAGTGGAATATTATGAGTGATAGTGACTTTGTCCAGCCATGCAAAGGCTTAAAAGTCACCAACTTTATGGATTAAGAGGCTTAAAAGTGGTCAGATCTAGAAGTTGGACGTGAGTCTTAACTGTTTAAGACCCCAAAAGCTTAGAGTTTAAAACTAGGAGTTACGCGGGGCGTAATCTCAGTACACGCGGCGTAAGGGGTCGCGCACCCCGTTTCTGTGAAGACACCGGGTACGCCCAACGTACATGTTTGCTACGCGCAGCGTAACCCGGAGAGTTGACTTTTGTTGACTTTTAGGGTTTGGTCAATTTTAGGGTCTTGGAGCCATGAGAGGGGTAAAATGGTATTTTACCCTTCTGAGAGTACTAAGAGAGGGAATAGTCTATCCTTGAGAGATGTATTGATTAGAGTGTTTATTTCATATGATTAGGCGGAGGCTAGATCAGATTTTAAAATGAGGACACAAAGAATGTTAATAACAATTAACTTATATAAAAAAATTAGTTTACTTGAATTAATAAAGATCATTAAATATGAAAGGCAACAACTCAAATGACAATTTTAAAGTAAATTACATGAATGGTTCATGAATGGTCCCCATGGTTTAGGGTAATTTGTGCATTTGATCCCTAACTTTTTTTTTAAACTTGGAAGGTTCTTATTGTTTGTTTTTGTTACGCGCTTGGTCTCTGTCTTACCTAAAAAAACTATTTTGTCATTGTTTTTTTAATTTATTTAAATAAACATACCTCCAACCCCACCATTTTTTCATATTTAAATAATAATTTTTTTAGGTAAGACAAAGACCAAACACGTAACAAAAATAAACAGTAGAAACTTTCCGAGTTAAAAAAAATTAAGTTAGTAACCAAGCGCACAAATTACCCCAAACATAGAGACCATTGGTGTAATTTACTCCATTTTTTATAAAGTTGAAGGGTTAATATTATTTACAAGTTGAGTTTAAGGGAGAGAGTGAAGCAAAAAAGAATTTATGATGACCTTTAATGTAACTTTCCAATTGAAAACTTTTTTCTCTCTATCACCATTTGGTCAATGACTTGCGGAGCCGAGCTCGGCATGCCGAGTACTCGGTCTGGTGTGCGCCGAACCCACACCGTCTAGCCTTATGGGTTGTAAAGTGGCGACGTCTGTATGACTCTTAACCGCTCGTTGGTGATATATCCCGGTCCTTTTATTTTGGCAAACGATTGGATCAGTTGGTGTATCATCTTTCATTTGGGTTACATAAAAAAGAAAAGTTTTGATATAGCTGTTCTCACAATTTTATTTTATTATTTTTTTTTTTTTTGGCAATGCTTGCTTTTTTTTCAATCCACGAAGCCGAGGAAATAAATTATTTTTGATACACTTGTTGCTGTTTTTTTAATTGGATTTCAAGTATATGAACAACAAGACTGTATTCAATACTCGCAATAGAAAATTATAATATATCATACAAGGCTCCTTAAGCTAATCTATCCACACAATTCCGTAAAACATAGTCTTAGATCGGTTTGTCATTTCAAACTTCACACGGCTTAGTTTTAGCTTCATATCGGTCTCAATTCTCATGATTTGTATTTGAAAAAACGATCTTGACTAGGTCTTGTTTCAGTCTAAACCAGTCTTGGACCACTAGGAACGGTATCATCAATCATTTTTCCCCCAATAAATCGTCCTAGTAATAACACCCATGGTTCGAAGCATTTTAATCTTTCTTGTATTTTCTCATTCCAAGATATTAGCTATCTAATTCAAAGTTTACATATTCATTTTGGTTTCACCTTAATAGAATAAATATTGTATAATTTTAAAGTTTAATATTCTTGAACAGTCTTGACCGCTATGACCAAAAAAAGACCCTATCCCTTGAATCCTATTTTGTTCACATCTATTTTACAAATACAAAGGGATCTTACTTTTCACCCAAAAGGTTAAATGGTATTAAACTTCTTATCAATTATGGATTAATTTCACCCAAAAGATATATTTCCTTAATTTTTTTATAGCTTAAAAGGAACATAAAACACGAAATCGAGGGGAGATTCAACTTGTAAACCTTCATGGTCAAAAAATTTTGCAAGTAGTTTATAAGAAGGGAATACATATTTGGAAGATTCATTCAGTCATCACTACAGACCTCTTCCAACAACTCCATAAACCCTTTACAGTCATTACTACTAGTAGTAGTAGTAATAGTCTGTCCATGTCCACCAACAGATGCTTTGAACCGAAGCTCATGAGCTGTTGCTGCTTCAAATCTCATCCACAATTCTTTCTTTAAAGTGTTCTCCCCAACACGCTTCCCTCTTAAAACCGTTGTGTCAAGATCCTTACACATTGGCGTACTATCAACAACTCCTAAAAAAAAAAAAAAAAAAAAAAAAACATAAATACATCCACAAATTTAAAATAAAATAAAAAAAAGGCATCGGCCCCACTTCCAATACATAAAATAAATCACACACGGATATCCACATGTCATCCTATTATTGTTTTTTTTTTCTTTTGTCAAAAATTAGTTATAACTTAGATTACTAAAATGGTCACTTTTGGACTTTTGGTTCACAAAAGAACCACAATTTTCAACTAAAGCCTACCACTTTGGCCAAAAGTGATATTTTGGTGAATATCATTTATTTTATTGAAAAAACCTAAAACTTTGTATTTTTTTTTTCTCTATAAATATTCGAATACTTTCATAAACTTTTTTATATTTCTTATAATCTAATAAAAAATAACGAAAATAATAAAAGTTTACTTTCTTCTGAAACAAAATAATATTTCATTTCCATCTTATGATCTTAAAAATAGTAAAAGTAGATTACAAAATACAAATAGTAACGTTTTCTAACAAAATACTAGGTTGAATTTGGTTGCCAATAAACCAACAAAATTTAAATGGTTGTGTACACGTGGAGGAGAGAGAATAAAATCAAAAACAAAACTTAATTACAAAAAAAAAAAAAAAATACGTACCTTTATCGAGAGGCTTATGGAAGTTTATTTCAACATCTTTAATCACAACTTTATCATCATCACTAGGCTCCAACAAAACACAAGTCTTAGGTGGTGAAATACACCAATTTGGTGATGCTTCAACCGCTTTTCTTGAATTTCCCATTTTATCCCCATGTTTAATTCCAAAAAGCTCTGGATATTTCAACCCTAAATGTCCATAACCTTGACTAATACTAGAAGAAGAAGAAGCTTCAGAATCTCCACCACCAATGATTCCATTCTTAACACTCCCATTAGTCTTCTTGCAGTGTTCAGAAGCAGGTTCTAGTAATATACAAGACTTCGGTGGTGACATCTTTAAGTATGGAGTAGAAACAATGATAGAATTATTATCATTATTAGTAGCATTCTCCCTTTTTAACACCTTTTCAGGTGAAGAAAATTCACTGGTGGCAACAGGAAGATCATTGGTTATGTTCTTGAATACTGATTTGGATGATTTCTTTAGTTTGGATGTGAATGCTGAAGGTTTAGGCAAAGGGGTTAGCATGAAAAGGCTTCTACCACCTTCTTGAGTGCACTCAGCATGCCATGATACTAATGGTGAAGGAGAAACCATGAAATCGAGTTTGTATGATTCTTGGTTTTCAAGAGGTTTGTTTATAGAAGGAGATGGAGGTGTTATCTTCTTACTTGTTGCTAGAATTGTTTGTAACTGATTCTTGGAGATTGTAGTATCATTGGTTGAAAGAAGTTTCTGGAATCTTGGAATCCATGGCTGTGTTTGGGAAATCAATGAAGAATGTTAGAATGATACACAATGGGTAGTGAAAATATTGGGTATGTGTACCTTTAGTGATGTTTGCATATTGTTCAATAGGTGAGCAAAAGATTCAATTTCTTTCTTGTTCCTCACTTTTTGTTCCAATGCTTGTACTACAAGTTCATCGATCTGCACATGAAGGTTTGAGTCATTCAGAAGTTCATAAACAAAACAGAATGCGTCAATTGTCAGAAACAGTATCAAATTGGAATCCCAGAAAGTTGGTGTTGAAATTGGAATCATAATTGTAACCCTTTATCTAGAAAATTTACTTTTCAAGCAAAGAAGTGTCTACTCTATCTCACACAATCACAATCGAATGTTCAAGTTCAATACAGGTGCAGAATGAACCAAGTCTCTATAAGTTTTTATCAGTCATATGACATGGTTAATTAGCCTAAATTTATGCCATCAAAGTTCACCCTGGTGTTTATCACTCACAAAATTAGTCCAGCTTCATGAACTAATAAGTCTACTGTTAGTTGAGACGAAATGAAGGGATATAGAACTAGAACACGATAAAACCTCTCTTGAATGTGAAGATATGATGTAAAACCTACATCGAGCGATAAGAAACGCCCAATTTTCAAAAAGGAACATTCAGAGTGCTTAAATTTTTGGTCAAAACCCTTGATTTAATCATCTGGGAAGTTGTTGCGAGTATAATATAAACATTGTTCTCAGAAGTTGAAAGTTACCTGGTGAATGAGGACGGAGAGATCGGAGTGAACAAGGAGAAGTCGATCGAGTGGGTCTCGGCTTGCGGCGTCGCCGCAAGTCGTAACCGGATCTTGCTGTTGGGTATCGGCGTTCGATTTCTGAATTACCGGATTACGAACGGAAGATTTGAAACCGCCATTTGAGACGTCTCTGAGAGGCTTCCTCGTCGATCTGGCTTTGGATTTGACGTCGGCGATCTTTGGCATTCTTCTCTTCTCTTCTGGTCCTAACGGTAACCTGAGCGAGCGATTCCCTCTTCTCTGTTATTTTCGAGTTTTCAAATCTTTGGATTTTCGCGTATCATTAGTTCCGGATATTGCCCACATTCCTTACATTTATATTCAAATTTATTTTCGATTAAAAACTTCAAATTATATTATTTTATATTTTTATTAATTTCTATTATATATAACTTAAGATGATTTTTGGCGATTTGTTGCAGAGAATATTTTTCTAGGCTACGTGGCGCCCCTAATCGGGTTTGATCCGGGAATAACAATCTCTAAGGGAGGAGGGAGTCGTTCCCATTGAACCCACCGAATCCACTGAACCCACTGCCACATAAGCTTTTCTCTTTGATTTTTCTTCATCTTTCCGAACCCACAACACACAAAAATCCTATCTTTTTCAACCCACTCAACCCGCTCAATTAAAAAAAAATACTAAACAACTAATGTACAAATCTTAAAACATATGGTACAAGAGAAAATGGGAGAGAGAAAATAGAGAGAGATGATGAAGTGGGTTCGTGAAACCAATTAAACAACCCGCCAAATAGGGAGTGGTACCGGCAGTAACTCTATTGCTAATTAAGATTTTACCTTGATTATTTTGTATATTTTTTAATTAAGTGGGTTGAGTGGATTGATAAAGATAGAATTTCCGTGTGTTGTGGGTTCGGAAAGATGAAGAAAAATCAAAGAGAAAAGCTGATGTGGCAGTGAGTTCATTGGGTTCGGTGGGTTCAGTGGGAACGACTCCCTCCTCCCTAAGACAACCTTCTTTTTCTGACATGACGTTCATTTAGGAGTGATCATTCGGTTGGTTGTTGTTACAAGTTATGTTTGACTGTTTATGGTTGTTCACATATTGTGCTATTCTTGTGCCTCCCAGATGCATTATAACCAGATTGTTCATATGCTTCTTTATTGATTTAATGTATAATTGTTGGATCATAAAATACTCTACAATAATGAATGATAGTTAGCTTAGAATGTTCACTTACATGAAAAACATATTCCTCCACTAATATATAAAATAAAGGTGTGTGTTCATTTGTAAGAGTACACCTATGTAGCACATAGTTTAGAAAGAGTTGGTTCCAGGGCCGACCCATGGGTCAGGCAAGCTGGGTGACCGCCCCAGGCACCCAAATACCAAAAGGCCTCCATTTTATATGGTTATATAATGACTTCCCATTAATTTTAAGCCTAATTGACTAATTTTTCAAAGGCTAAGTCCTCAAATCAGGTGAGGCGCTGAGTCCAAAAAAAAGGAGGGTGAGTGAGAATTAACCTACCGTGCGTTTCCACTTTCCAAGGCGTCAACATCTCTCTGTTTGTATGGAAAATCCATATATTGTCTGATTCTCCAAAAGGCAACTCAATGGTTAGTAATAAGTTCCGTCTTTTATTTCTTAATTCTTATTCAAGCTAATCGTTTTCATTTCTTATCTTTTCTGAATTCTTCCACAACACTGGGCACACCAGAGGAGTTTAGAAAAACTAGAACTCTAATAATTGATTCTTTCTCTCTCTCGTTTTTTTTTTTTTAGAAATAACCAAGTTATTCACTTATTATATAATATATTAATTCTCATAAACCTTATGAATAGTATGCTTTAGATGTTTTCGAAATTTGCCACAAAAGTTTTAAAAGTTCTCACTTTTGGTCCCTGTTTTTTTACTAAATTGGCGGTTTTAAATGTAAGAAAATAAATATTGACAAGCGGTCATACTATAAGGACCTTTCTGCAAATTAATGTTTCAGTTTAAAAAAAAAAGGAAATAGAAGCAGGTTTTTTTCACCAAAAATAGTGTAACATCCCAAAATACGACCCAAATTTTTTTTGTTTAATCATTACTAAAATCATTATATCAATACAATCAAATAAAAACTCATACGTTAATGTATCAAAACCATAACAAAGTATCACAAGAAAACTGTATCAAGACTGTATCAAATCATATCAATGAAAAGCTAAATCAACTCCTAGGATAAAAACTAAAGCCGTGGTGTGTGAGATGCCATCATCCCGAGCTCTTCCTTTTACTTGCGGAAGTACCTGAAACCAAAACTGAAACTGTAAGCACGAAGCTTAGTGAGCTCCCCCAAACTACCACATACCATACAATAACATATAAACACATACTGGGCCTTGCCCACTGCATCAGACCGAAGTCCGGAAACTACATCGGACTGCAGTCCGGAACTAACTAGGGCCTTGCCCACTGCATCGGACCAAAGCCCAGAACTAACTGGGACCTTGTCCCCTGCATCGGACCGAAGTCCGGAACTAACTGCATCGGATCGAAATCTGGAACTGACTGGGACCTTGTCCCCTGCATAGGACCGAAGTATTGAAACTGACTGAGCATAACATGGCATAACATAAACATATCAACTAGCATAAGCACATATACTGCATACTGCATCGGACCGAAATCCGGAACACATAATACAAAACATACTTGAATCACAAAGACATCAAGCAATCTAACTATTGCATCGGACCGAGGTCCGGAACTACTGCTAACTAAATGGGCCGGCATTGTGGCCGTAGACTCGTTCCTACTGGAAGGAAGACTCACCTCGTAGTCTAGCTGCTGAATGAACTGCTCTGGAATCTGTCTGCTGCTGCTCCGGTTTCACCCCGGCTACAATTTCCATAAGTACACTCAATCAAATACTGATAACTATACTGAGGGTAAAATGACTATTTTACCCCTGGTCAAAGTCAACATATAGTTGACCTGACTCGTCGAGTTGGGCCACCAACTCGTCGAGTGTGACAATCGTCAATCTTGAGTCAAGTCAAGTCATCAAGTCAAACCGGTCAACTCGATTAAACCTTGTGTATTAGGGTTTGTGTTATGTACATACTGTATAACTTGCTATATTAATGGGAAAACATCACTTGGGAAAAGTCTTGTGTTAAAAATTCTTGAGCCTTAGTGCTAATCAATGAACTAAACTGATAAAAACCATGTTACATACTCATCGAGAGTGTGTAGGATCCTTAATCATGACTTAACGGGACTTAAGAACCTTGCATTGCGGGGCAAACACTCACAATTGTCACACATGGAACCTCCCTCAATCGTTTTCACTCTATCTCTCTCTATGAAAAATCTCTCCAAGTATGTGAAATCTCTCTCAAATATCTCTTTGTATGAGAAATCTCTCCAAGAATGTTAAATCTCTCCCAAATCTCTCCAAGTATGTGAAATCTCTCTCAAATATCTCTTTGTATCAGAAATCTCTCCAAGAATGTCAAATCTCTCCCAAATCTCTCCAAGTATGTGAAATCTCTCTCAAATATCTCTTCGTATGCGAAATCTCTCCAAGAATGTCAAATCTCTCCCAAATCTCTCCAAGTATGTGAAATCTCTCTCAAATATCTCTTTGTATGAGAAATCTCTCCAAGAATGTCAAATCTCTCCCAAATCTCTTCAAGTATGTGAAATCTCTCTCAAATATCTCTTTGTATGAGAAATCTCTCCAAGAATGTCAAATATCTCCCAAATCTCTCCAAGTATGTGAAACCTCTCTCAAATATCTCCTTGTATGAGAAATCTTTCCAAGAATGTCAAATCTCTCCCAAATCTCTCCAAGTATGTGAAATCTCTCCCAAATCTCTCTCAAAAGTTTCCCGTAACTTTTTAGAATCATTCGGGTCATTTCGACCCTTAACCGGGTCAAAAACGGCTTAAAACGGGGTAAAAACGAGAAAAATGGACCTTAGGAACCGAAACCCTTCTCAAGGAGCCGAAGCTCCTTAAGGCCAAGACCTAGGAACCGAAAGTAGCAAGGACCGAACCGAGCCTCTGTTGGCTGAACCCGGAGGACCGAACCCCTGTAGCTGAGACCGAGTCTCGGTCTCTGTCGCTTCTCTCGTCTCTGTCGCTTCTCTCGTCTCTGTCGCTTCTCTCCTCTCTGTCGCTTTCTCTCCTCTCTGTCGCCTCTCGGTTCCTTCTTCACTCTCTGTTCCTCCCGCCTCTCTGCTTCTGTTCGCCTCCCGCCTCTCTGCCTCCTCTCGGTCTCTGTTCTCTCTTCCCCTCTCGGTCTCTGTTCTCTGTTCTCTCCTCTATGTCTCTTCTCTTCTCTCGGTCTCTCTTCTCCCCTCTCGATTCCTGCTCTCTCTCTTCTCCCCTCTCGGTTTCTGCCCTCTCTCCTCTCGGTTTCAGCATCAGAAGACCGAAACTCGGCCAGATTTCGAAAATTTATCACTTTTAGCCACTTTTTGATATTTTTAACATTTTAAGCCCGTTTTTCGTGATTTTAAAGCGAGATTTTCTCCAGAAATTATATTTTAACATAATAAACCCTAAATATTCATAATTTAAACATATTTTGATGAAAATCATTATCTGAATAATAAAGATCTAATGGGGGATTTATTTAAGGTGGAGTGTTGACCTTGCCTTAACTTATGTCACAAGCAACCACCCCACACCCACTCTATGACCAGTCATACCTCCCCACCTACCTAGGTCACTTCAATGTCCCTTACTGTGACAACCCGATATTTCAACTCTTTGTAATGGCCTGATAGGTCAAGTATTGTAACCATTTATGAGTTAATCAAAATAAACGTTGATAATAAAACATCCAAAAAGTTTCCATTTAACTACCTACTATGTTTTATATTATTAAACCGGGATCGTACGTAAAAAGAATGCCCAAACCCGACTTCGTATACTGAAGTTAAGATTTTTTTTTTCCAAATTCGGCTTAGCAACAGTCAACTGAAAACTCGAATCAGAGATCGAGCGACTTTTGGACGGAATGACCTAAACGAGAATCGAAGGTCTCGACAATGGTTTTTCAGCGGTAAAAAGTCTGGCAAAAACCGACGTCAGATAAAGAAGTTATGAATTTTTAAAGAAATTCCTTAATCACGTCATTTTAATAAATAAATAATAAAAATAATTTCGGAATTTGCTGACGGAATCTAAACGAAAGTTGTAGATCGTAGTCTCACCTTCGCGGGGATATAAAGAACGTCGAAAACAGAGTTCGTATGAAGGAGATATGAATTTTTGAAGTTTGATAAATAATTTATATATAATTTTTATTAAAAACTTCGGTATTATCCGAAGTCTGAGTCACGCAAGTACGCCCCGCGTACACGAGTACGCCCAGCGTACTCGAGGCCACGGCCTTGGATCGTCCACGTCGCCCCTGTGCAAGCCTACCCCCCTGATGTGCACAAAAGTACCCACTAATTTTAATATTTATAACCTAACAAACTTAGACTATCTATGCACTTATAGGCAGTGTACCTAGTCAGATTACAGTATAGCTTAGGTAAGTCGGGTGTCGATTACAGGGAACGGTGTTACTAATTAATCTACTTACTATTAAATTAACCTAATTTATGAACAAATTTAATAAGGGGTTTTATCTGATTTTGCAAGATCAGATGAACTTAAATCAAATTCAATAAAAACACACTCTTGCTTAGTTGAATCCACTTCTCCCTTATGGCTAGCTAATGATCATGGGTTATAAAGTTGGTTTTTAGTTATATTAGTAATTTAGTTCTATCTTACCAATAAGTAACTAATTCATGTCAAACCATGTATGTTCACACATAATTAAACACATAACTAATTATGAATGTAAATATGCTATGTAAGATTTGTTGTATAAACGCAATTATGGTCACAATTCACGTTCTCTAGCACAACTAAGATTTATTCAGTCTAATTACTAATTAAGATTGGTCAATCCTAGCTCTAACAATTCAATGTTCACTAAATTATTAGGTAAACAAGTTCATGCAGTTTCATGGTCACTAAGCTACACAGAACATGCAATCAAGCAATTAAATAAACAAATAATAACATGCTAGGTTATACAAATCAAACACAAGCAATTTTTACCAACTCAAATTAATCCATAAACATATAACTATTCGTAAGTTCAAAGCTTCATCTAGCTAAGCAAGAGTAGCTAGATTCAGCTGCTCATCATAGTAATTAAACTAACACAGTTAAAACTAATGAAAGACATGTTCATAATTAACTAAAATATAAAACTTTACTTCTTTTGGTGTTGAAATCTCTCTTCCAGGACCTTTCTTTTGCTCTGAAATGTCTCCTGGAACTCCTTTTCTTCTGCCAAAAGTCCCTCCATTCGTCAAGGTCAAGGATCTATATAATTGCTGTTATCCATAAATTCACGTCGTGAATAATCATAAATTCACGTCGTGAGTCGTAGATAACCGTGCCCGTCAAGGATTTCTTCACCCGCGTACATATCTTCTAGAACCATCGATTCACGTCGTGAATCCTTTAATTCTCACGTCGTGAATAACCTTTTCTCCAGATTTACTTCACTTTTACTCTTCTAATTCCCAAAGTTTCTTTCTTTAATGTTTTCAGTCCCCTTTTCTTCAAAATGTCTTCTTTTTTGGCTGTAAACAACATTTAAGCTCATAAGTACCATTATTCTAAACAAATTACCGATTTTTTAATAAAAATGTACTTAAATATTGCCTAAAAATAAGTATAAATATGGCAATATCAAAATACCCAACACTTAGACTTTGCTTGCCCTCAAGCAAATTTAAACTAACATTACATTGAACAATCCGACTCTAATTCAGCCATTATGCCAAGACCTCAACGCATGCATTTGTGTCTAAAATTTTCCTAAAGTACCCCCCATACTTTAAATACTCACAATCTTCATAAACACTTGCCCACTTTTTCCGAACAATGCTCATTTTATGCAACCCTCCGAATCCATCCGCAGAAAATGTCCTAACCTCAAGGTATTTTTAGTTGAGCAACCTAAGCATACATAATCTATAATTACAACTTTTCGATACCACTATGGAGCTCTTTTGGAATTCTTCAATTCTTTGACATTTGATCTTTGATTTCTTTGAATTCACCACCTTATTTGATTTCTGGTATCTTCAACTTTTTGGACCTTGGAATTTTGATCTTTTAATCTTCACTTTATTTGCTCCAAAATTCTTCAAACTTTTTCGTAATTCTCTCTCTTTTTTTTACATGTACCTTTCTTTTTTCACTCAAAACCTACATGCTTAAGCAGAGGCGCTCAACCTGAACCTTTATTGGTTAATGATAATAATTTTCCTGGATACATTTCAGGTTTAGGCTGCTAAACATATTGCATCCTTCAAACCGAGCGGGGTTATGTTTTTGTTCCATGATTTCACTAAAATAAGGGAGGCCACAAATGCACTATAACGTATATTGGCTCAACTAAACATTTGAACTTTCATCGGATCATCCCGCATAATACTAGCAATTATAGCTCAAACTATTATTACTAGATTCAATTATTAAAAATTTGAAAATTTCAATCTTTACTATTATATGATTTTCTAGCAAATTACTTCTTCTACCCCTACCCCACACTTATTTCATACAATGCCCTCATTGTATGCATCAAAGTTAAAAAAAAAAAACTTAAAGAAAAGGTAGAAAAAAGAACAAACTCCCCTGGGATAGTGGCGTGAAGATCTCTAAAAGTGCGGGAAACGTGCATCTTGAATATGGACTTCCAAAAATAGAAACTTGATTCTTGAACTTGCGAAATAAGGAGTGTACCGGCAAAACATGAAATCGAGCCTTCAATCATCTTCAAATATGGTGTAAGTCTCCAAAAGTAGAATGACCAATGTGGGAAAGCATACGCCACATTGCATGGTGGTAAAAAAAATGAGCCAAAATAATCTTGAATATATTGACAAGAAGAACAACATCTACCCATAGAAGATTAAAATGTCAAGGGCCTTGAATCTCGTAAAAATCTAATATTCACGACATGAGTGTGGAATAATTCACAACGTGAAATCGAACTGAACGTATCCTGAGAACCTCCTGATAACTGACTCACGACGTGAATTAGAAATGTTCACGTCGTGAGAACTGGACAAGTAGAAAACATTGCTCAATCCTTCTTCTAATGCCTTAATGTATTAAGACTCTTCCAAAGTCATCAGTTTATGACTCATTCGCTGACACTCCACTCCATTAACTCACCCCAAACTTATTTTGAAAATATGGGTCTCGACTCTCGGAATTAAACAATCCCAGCTAAAAACGTACGCATTCATAACTCGCTATCCCTCCCAAGCACTCCGTAGCAATTTATGAGAAACAATCAACAACGAAGAATAAAAGTAACATAATATTCAAAGTAGTTCTTACAATCCCATAAAAACAAACTAAAAAAAACAAACTAAACACAAATCAAACAAAATAAATAACGATCAATCATCCTCCTCATTTTCATGCGCTCCACTAGTAGCAGCTCCATCACCTCCACGACCACCATATTCCGACCATCGTGGGCAAATCGGGTAATGATACCCTAAATGAGGCGGCTGCTCCACCCCAAGATGTTGAACCACATTTTCCATCGTGCCGCCTATCCAATTTACACTCAACGATAACTGGTCAAAGTAACCAGCCATATCACCCCCAAAAGGTGCACCAACCATGGAAACAGGTGGGTGTATCGGCTGCCCGCGGTCTCCCCTTCCTCTCACGTTCCTGCGCCTTGGTCTCGGCTCTGGCGTAGGTTGATCGGCTGGCTGATCATCCTCATCTTCACCCTCAACATCTGATGGAACTATTCCCCAGTGTGATCCAAAATTTCTGACGACCCGCATAGTCTCCAAATATCCCATACCAAAGTCATGCTCGTCCACACACGTCATGGATCTAATAATATCGGGAACAATCAGATGATAAGAACAGGCCAAACGAGTAACAAAATGACCCCCACAAATAGGGCTCCCAGGGCGCGAACTCGTGGCAGACCCAGCCATAAAACGGGCTAGAAAATACGGGATTTTACAACAGACACCAGGCTGTAAGATGCACCATAAGAAAAATAAGTTCTGCTTAGTCACTTTGTCTCCATGCCTCTTATGGTTGATGGAAAAGGTAATGAACCGGTGGAGTA
Organism: Lactuca saligna; assembly: GCF_052625555.1. Lineage (NCBI taxonomy): Eukaryota > Viridiplantae > Streptophyta > Magnoliopsida > Asterales > Asteraceae > Lactuca > Lactuca saligna. The sequence continues at coordinate 141,267,367 of NC_136420.1, forward strand.
AACGATGGATCGGGGACCGAATACTGCTCTCAGGAGATACTCCAGAATTAAACATCCCGGAGGCAATGTTATGCCAAAAAGAATATCCCGTGACACCCTTCGTATATCCTCTAGCAGCCCCTCCCAAAAACATGCCAAACTCGGGAGTCATAGCCTCCTGTCGATCATACAGCCCCACTCTCCAAGCAAACTCAACTAGGCTGCACTCCCGGTACTCACCCCCTAATCGAAATACCAATGCCTGTGGCCAATGTGGATCTTGGACCGTTTCCTGAAACGTCACCGTTGCGAAGAACTCGACACAAAATTCCTTGTAGACACGCTCTTGCACCCGGAACAGATTTTGCCAACCAGAACAGGTGAACGAATACCCATCTCCAATAAATGTCTTTGTCAAGAACGGGCCCACCCGATCTACGAGCCCTACTTCCCTCAATCTTGTCCAATTGACTGTTGGAGCAACTACAATTTCCCTGTTGTAAAGCCATCCCAATCTGTTGTTCCAACGGGTCAAAACATCACGGGTCGTCGTCGCGGGAAAATTGTAAAACGGGTGTAAACCCGCAACCCCAGCTGGAACCTCTCTTCTTGGAGCCATTCCTGCAAAAACACAAAAAAGAAACAGCCAAAACAAATATCCACAAATCAAACGTAGAAGAAAAATGAATTCTGATTAGCCCCAGAATTCACGTCGTGAATCATTTATGATTCACGTCGTGAGTTCGCAACCGCAGAAGGCAGAATCTTCACAATCGGGGAAAATCCAGTCAAAATATCCTTGGGTTTTACTCCTATACCACTTCCAAACACTTAGCATGAACATTCCAAGGTTATTTACGAACTGTAAAGAATTAATTTCGTCATTTAACAAACCCTAACCCTAAGTTCCACTACTAGAACCAAAAATTAAACTTAATAATCAATAATTGGTACCTTTGTTGGAAGTATTACGTAAGCACAATGGTAATTAGTAGAATTGTCGGCTAAATTCGCAGCAATGGGGACCAAGGGGGACCAATTTCTGTTTCCACTTCGTGAACAATAAACAAATGAAAGGGTTTACTGGTTTCCAGGGACTTAACATGTGGTCCTGTACTTTTAAACATTCATGTCGTGAATTATATACAATTCACGTCGTGAATAGTGCCTGGGCTTAAGTTTGGGCCATGTACTCACAGACTGATCTTGGGCTTGCTAGTCTAATGGGTTAAGCCATATCATGGATTATGTGTCCGGTTCATTCACAATTCACGTCGTGAACGGCTAACTATTCACGTCGTGAATAAAGTCTGGATAATCAATTTTTGAGTTTGAACTAAGTTCTTAATTACTACTACTTCCGTTTTAAGGTCCCCACATTTTGTTCTAATAGAGTTGGATGACTCGATCTAAGTTTTCAAAACTAAAATGCAAAAAGAAAGAGAGAAAAAAATTTCAAACCAAACTCGGGTTGCCTCCCGAGAAGCGCTTCTTTTTCTTGGAGTCTTGAGCTGGACTCCGTGCCTCCTACGTTGAGTCTTCGGAAGAGTCCTCCACCAAGATCTTTTGTTCCTTGAACCGCCTTTTGTAAGCTTGAACTCGCCTTTTATATGCCTTCTTTGAATTCTCCGTTTTAGCTTTTCCCTTTTCTTCAAGCTTGCGTTTTGTGCCCTTGGTTTCCTCCTTGTATTTTATGTCATTCTCTTCTTCTTTCACAACCGGCTTTGTTACTCTTGAAGTGACCTCCTCTTCATCACTTGTTATTTCCTCATCCTCTTTGCTTACCCAAGAAGGCGGGCTCTTGTAAGCTATGACTTCAATCAAATATAGAACAGATGCCTTTGGTTTTGTCCTCTTGACTTGATGAACTACCTTTATCTCTTCTTCCATAAGCTTTTCCAGTTCTTCTAGTTCATTCTCTTCATTAATTGTGAACACCTTTTCTTTATTTCCTTGAAAGTCATCCTTTATCCCAAAGACTTCTTGTTCATCTCCAACCCTCAAAGTTAGCTTAGACTCGCGGATATCAACAAGGGCACCAACAGTGTTGAGCAATGGCCGACCAAGGATTATCGGAACATTTGGATCTTCTTTCATGTCCAAGACTACAAAGTCTATCGGAAAAATAAATTTTCCAATTTTTACCAAAATATCCTCCACTATGCCTCGGGGTTGTGTCACCGAACGATTCGCCATGTGAATCTTCATTTTTGTAGTCTTCATTTTCTGAATCTCCAATTTTTGATAAAATGAAAAAGGCATCAGATTAATGCTAGCCCCAGAATCGGCTAAAGCATTAACCTTTATTTTATTCCCAAACTCGCATGGAAGAGTGAGGCGTCCAGGATCCCCCATCTTTTCTGGTGTTTCTCCCAACACAACTTTTGAAGTTTGTTCACTTAGAATCACTGTAGACTGCTTCTTTAATTGCCTTCGAGTGTCTATCAAGTCTTGCAGTAATTTCTGGTTCTCAGGAGCTTTAGATAAGGACTTGACAAAGGCAAATTCGGCTCATAAACCGAACTGACTGCAGAATTTTTTTGTTCATGACGGGCCCACGTCGTGAACATATAAGGTTCACGTCGTGAATTCTGGAACTTAGCAGCTTCATGATTTTCGAGCTTGATCTTCTTCATCTTTTGATCGGGCTTCCGTGGTTCTTCGTCCAATGCTTCCAGGAACTCCGAGATGGCTTCTTCTTCGGTGTCTATGGCCATTACATGAGATTGGTTATGTACTTCGGGATTCTTCGGGGACAATTTTTCATGAACTAGAGTTGCTAGTTGACCAAATTGTACTTCAAGGTTATGGATGGAGGCTTGCTGATTCTTTATCAAAGTTTGTTGTTCCAGAATAGCAGAATCAGTGGCATCATGTCGCTTTTCCGATGCTTCCATAAACTTCATTAAAATGGTCTCTAGGTCGGGTTTCTTCTCGGCTGGCGGCTGCTCCTTTTTATAGAGGCCTCGACCTGTCTGCCTATACTTCTCTTCTTTTTGATTCTTATACTCCTCATATGGCATCCACTCCTTCTTCGGGTTCCTCCAGTCCTCATCAAATTTATCCCCACTAGAGTAGCATACTTGAGCCTTTCTGTTCCCATAATCATCTACATTGCAGTCCCTTGTCAAGTGTGGACCACTGCATCTCTCGCAACCCACTCTTATGGCATGTATCGATTGGTCCATTTGTGTTATCCTGCGGTCCATATTATTTAACATGGCCATGACCGCTTCCATTTCTTCAGTTTGGGACCCTCATCCACCTTTGATTCCTTCTTGCCTCGGGTTGTAGTATTCGCGGGAGTGTTTCGCGAATTCTTCAATTAGCTCCTTGACCTCCCTTGTATTTTTCTTTGTCAAAGGTCCTTGAGAATCAAGGAGTTGTCTCGTCATCACGTTGACCCCATCATAAAAGATTGACATCTCCTACTGCACATTTAGGTCATGTTGTGGGCAATTTCTAAGTAAGCCCTTGTACCGCTCCCATGCTTCGTATAATGACTCCCCTGTCTGTTGCTCAAAGTTGGCTATTGCCTTCTTGAGTTTAGATATCTTGGATGGCGGGCAAAACTGGTCCAGGAATTGCTCACGCATTTGAGCCCAAGTGGTGATTGTACCCGGTGGAAGTGATTTTAACCACTCCTTAGCAGCTCCTTTGAAAGTGATGGGAAGCATCCTAAGCAAAACTATGTTTCTGTTGACATTTGGGACGTTGAAGTAATCCTCAATGTCGTTGACTTCATCTAGATGCTTAAAAGCATCCTCATGATCTTTCCCAAAAAATGGGATATCCTTCAGTGCAGTCAATATGTGTCCCTTCAACTCGAATGTAGCAGTGGCAGGTATTGCGGGTTGGACTAAACCGGGACCCACATCTTCTCGAATCCGCTTCTTGTAAGCTCCCATGGACATCTCTTCGATTGCTTCCATCTCGTTCCTTGGCTCGTTCTCGGGCTCGCTCGTATGTTCTTCAAATTCCGTCTTGGTATCGCTTTCGGACTCGGTTTGGATGGGCGTATGATCGAAATGCTCAAGATTGCTCTTGTGCCTCGCGGATGAACTTGACTCTCCTGTCTTCTTTCCCGCGTTCCTAAAAAGGCTGACTTCAGTTCTTGTAAGGGCGTCTTCTTCTTGCGAAGTGCAGACTCGGGATCTTCAAGTGGTGGCACCAAGTGTGTGTTTGAGCTTCTGGTCATTAACTTCTGCAACTTGCTAAACTAAACGTAAAGCTGGACTAAAATAAGAAAAACTAAAAATGAACTCTCAAATTTCACGTCGTGAGTGTACTAAATCTCACGTCGTGAACGCTGTGACAAACAAAAAAAATTAAACTAAGATAAGCTAGCAAAATAAATAACCAATTAAACTTTCTGCAGATTTTATTCCATAAAAAAACGATTAATCTAATGCAACTAAATAAACTAATAATCTGCGTCGTTCCCCGGCAACGGCGCCAAAAACTTGATGTGCACAAAAGTACCCACTAATTTTAATATTTATAACCTAACAAACTTAGACTATCTATGCACTTATAGGCAGTGTACCTAGTCAGATTACAATATAGCTTAGGTAAGTCGGGTGTCGATCACAGGGAACGGTGTTACTAATTAATCTACTTACTATTAAATTAACCTAATTTATTAACAAATTTAATAAGGGGTTTTATCTGATTTTGCAAGATCAGATGAACTTAAATCAAATTCAATAAAAACACACTCTTGCTTAGTTGACTCCACTTCTCCCTTATGGCTAGCTAATGATCATGGGTTATTAAGTTGGTTTTTAGTTATATTAGTAATTTAGTTCTATCTTACCAATAAGTAACTAATTCATGTCAAACCATGTATGTTCACACATAATTAAACACAGAACTAATTATGAATGTAAATATGCTATGTAAGGTTTGTTGTATAAACGCAATTATGGTCACAATTCACGTTCTCTAGCACAACTAAGATTTATTCAGTCTAATTACTAATTAAGATTGGTCAATACTAGCTCTAACAATTTAATGTTCACTAAATTATTAGGTAAACAAGTTCATGCAGTTTCATGGTCACTAAGCTACACAGAACATGCAATCAAGCAATTAGATAAACAAATAATAACATGCTAGGTTATACAAATCAAACACAAGCAATTTTTACCAACTCAAATTAATCCATAAACATATAACTATTCATAAGTTCAAAGCTTCATCTAGTTAAGCAAGAGTAGCTAGATTCAGCTGCTCATCATAGTAATTAAACTAACACAGTTAAAACTAATGAAAGACATGTTCATAATTAACTAAAATATAAAACTTTACTTCTTTTGGTGTTGAAATCTCTCTTCCAGGACCTTTCTTTTGCTCTGAAATGTCTCCTGGAACTCCTTTTCTTCTGCCAAAAGTCCCTCCATTCGTCAAGGTCAAGGATCTATATAATTGCTGTTATCCATAAATTCACGTCGTGAATAATCATAAATTCACATCGTGAGTCGTAGATAACCGTGCCCGTCAAGGATTTCTTCACCCGCGTACATATCTTCTAGAACCATCGATTCACGTCGTGAATCCTTTAATTCTCACGTCGTGAATAACCTTTTCTCCAGATTTACTTCACTTTTACTCTTCTAATTCCCAAAGTTTCTTTCTTTAATGTTTTCAGTCCCCTTTTCTTCAAAATGTCTTCTTTTTTGGCTGTAAACAACATTTAAGCTCATAAGTACCATTATTCTAAAAAAATTACCGACTTTTTAATAAAAATGTACTTAAATATTGCCTAAAAATAAGTATAAAGATGGCAATATCACCCCCCGTCCCATCCGAAGTGCGAGGCAGTCGAGGACTCGGTCATGTGTGACATACGCGTACGCCCCGCGTACGGAGGCGGTTCCAGCCTCCTATAAATAGGATGCGAGGGTTCCCGGAAAATTTGCTCATTCTCTCTCACTTTTCTTGCGTTTTTCCTCGTTTTCCGTGCCCGCACCACCCCGAATCCCTGGTCATTTTTGTGCAAGTCCCGAAGGTCGATTTTACTCCCGAGATTCCCGAGAATCCCGAGGAAAATCCGTTTCCCGAGATGAAACTCTGCCCGATTTTCCATCTCGCTATCTTCAAACTTTCAAGTGAGTTCATACCCCTTAATTAACCCTTTTAATATTCTAAACACTTTTATATGCTTTCTAGGAGGAAATACAAGTAAAACACACGACTACTATCGGGTGTTATATATAAAGATTATTATACACTTTTATTAAGTGGAATCATGTGTGATTTACAAACTTTATAGGGAACTCCCGTATACAAAAATATATTACAATAGATGCTATCTTTAAAAACTATAAATGGTTGTAATGCATGTATAAACTAAACATTTTCTTAGATTTAAAGTATTTTGTGTCTATTTTAGACGCTACGAAAATCTATGTTTTCATAACAAGTGATTCTTTTCTAGATATTCTCAAAAACAAACGAGGCACACTTTTAGAAAAATATAATAGGTATAGTTTTATGAGGACATTGCTAACTTTTACATACTAGAAACACGATTTTCGAGAAATCACTTTCATGTACGATAACAAACGAATATTTCAACACGTAAATCTGTTTTTATACTACGGTTCTGTGAGACATTTACTTCACGTACGTTCGAGTACACATTTCAAGTCCTGTATTATATACCAGAATCCCTTGGAGAGGGAGCATGGTGTTTGTGTATAGATCTATACGGGCTTGACAACCTGCGCCCTGACTGTTAGCTACAGTCCACCGTTTGGGGTGACAAACGTCATAACATTCCAACGCCTGAAGAACGTTGTGTATAGGCATTCCGAGTCAATAGTATGGTTATAAAGCTCACAGGAGGTATTAAAAATACATTGATTTACGAGATTTTCAAACATATTGGTTACTTTTACACTTACAAACATTTTGGAAACAAACTTTGGTCTGGAAGGAAGACTACTTTTATACTAGTAGAAAATACAGGATTTTCTAAACACAAACAAACAAGGACAAGATATTTCGTTTCATAACAAACATTATCATTAAATACTTATGAAACTCACCAGCTTAAATGCAGATCTACTCTTTCAAAATTACTTGTATGTCCCAGGGATTCAGTAACTACAGGTATCATAATGCTTTTGATGAAGAGATGCTGCGGCGCCAGTTTAATCTCATATTTTGACATCATATTTGTAATTAATTTTGAACATGTAACGTTTGACAAATGTAAACTTTCAATTATATATATGATGGTTGTATTGCTTTCTTTACTATGTATTCACTTGTTACACTACCACATGAAGTCATCCGCCCCGAACGTTTCCACCGTTCAGGTTTGGGGGCGTGACAGATTGGTATCAGAGCAACGTTTATAGTGAACTAAGTATATCGAACCACATAAGATATACAAACTATAAATGCTTAAGGGACTAATACTCTCTGACAAAACGATTTTTATTTACGCCTAAGCCGCGTTTAGTATAACTTAAAAATGTTAGTTCATTCAAGTACAAATACATGCATACAACAAATTAGTTTCATGTTTATTAACTATACAACTAGTATTTAGAAAAGTTGGATACTATGATTAAGACTCGATATATGTAATCATATTTGGGACAAATATAGCGTGATCAACTATATTTATCCGAGATCAGACCAATGTATATCGAGGAACGCTCGTAGTGAGCAACGAGTCAAGACTTACCAAAATCATCACAAAGATCGAACACAAGAATTTAAATACTATAGGAGTATTTGGTGCATATGCTAGATTAATTAGTATTACATGTCTCAAGTTTTATTCAAATCTTATAACCCTATTCTCGTATAGTCAAATGGCTGGATTTCACCCGCATGGAGACCCCTACTACCCACAACAAGGCAACGAAGGATGGATTGAAGAGGATCTGGAGGAGGAGGAGGAGCCCATTGAGTTGGATGGCGGGGACGACTCCGGGACAGACTCAGAACCGGAAACAGTCAACCCTCCACCCATTAGGAGGAACTTTCAAGGACCGACTCCCGTCTGGGGAAGTCACCTCGTCCACTGGATCCAACAACAAAGTATACGCTCTCCCTATGGCATGTGCCGAGATTTCTATGATGTCCGAGGAGGAGGTTCAGCCGATCAGGCACTCTCGGTTATGGTGGGAAAACTCGCAAATCAGTCCTACCAATCGGGGGTTCAAGCAAACCAAATCCGAGAGGTAAACGTGGAAGTACAAATCCACACGGCCGATATCAACCGCCTAGAGATGTTACAGAACGACATCCACATCCGCGCCGAGGCATTCCAAGCACAAACGAATGCAGCCTTCGCAGAATTGAGGGAGCAACAAGCCGCCCTTGATAGGCGTCTTATGGAGTCGAAGCAATCAGATGCAGAATCGAGCTCCAAGCGCAACACCCGTCGCAAGTAGTACTTGTGAAAATCCTCAAATTTTGTTATAACTTAGGACCTCGGCTAAAAGTCTTTAAATTTCTCGAACTTTGTAATCGGAGACCCTTATAAGGGTCAAATTTTCATGATCGTTGTATCAACTTTTATATTAATATAAGTGACACTATTATAACTACGTTGAGTATTTCGTTCAAACCTTGAAAAGTCATCGAGAAACCAAATACTTGTTTCATACTTTCAGTCTTACAAATAACTTTCATTTTTATGCTATCATCTGTTGTTGAACCATGGCGATTTAGTTTATGAGACACATTCATTTGTCACTTATTCTTATCCATATCATCATCTTTTAAACGTATAGTTAAAGATACCGCCACGTAGGAATACAAGGCGTAACCCTATCAATGAAACACCGATACCACCACCACTTTCACCTTCACCTCCTCAATTTGATGCTGTCATGTTCCAAGCAGCAGTCACCGCAGCAGTAGCATCTGCCATGTCACAACTAAATAACTCGAGTACTATTGACTCGAGAACTAGCACACACCTTTCCAACCATGGCGAGAGTCATGGGCAACCCCGAGAATGCACTTATAAGGACTTTACTAATGCCAAACCCCGTATGTTTTATGGAATTGGTGGTGTGATGGCTCTAAGACAGTGGATTGAAAGGATAGAAGCACTCTTTGAAATCTGCTCCTACCTCGAGCACAGCAAGGTCAAATTTGCAACCTTCACACTCATTGATAGAGCTTTGACTTGGTGGAACGGCCACGTTAAAGTACTTACTCTAATTGTGGCAAACTCCATTAGCTGGGAGAGCCTCAAAGCCATGATGATGAGAGAATACTGCCCAAGGGGAGAGATTCAAAGGCTCGAACATGAACTCTGGACTCTCGGGATGGTTGGTACCGACATCGCAACATATACCAACAGATTCTGCGAGCTGACAATCCTTTGCCCAGATATGATTGCTCCAGAGAGCAAGAAAATAGAGAGGTACATATGGGGACTGACGACCCTATTACGATCAAGCGTGTTAGCTTCCAAACCTGACACCTTTGAAAGTGCTAAGGAATTGGCACAATCTCTGATTGACTACGGAGGCCATCAGAACTCAACTGTTTCTGCACCAGAACCACAAAGAGGAAACAACAAGAACAACAACAACAACAACAGGAAGAGAGTATGGAATAAAGGGAAGGGTGGGTCTTCCCAAGAACCCGCATGTAACGACCCGTTCCCGGTACGTTAATTCATTGGTAATAGTTGTAAGTTTTCAAGAGGGACTCGGCGAGTTCTAGCCTGACTCGCCGAGTAGGGTCGCGACTTCGAGCACGCGTGAGCTGGGGACTCGGCGAGTCCATATCCCTGACCCGGTGAGTCCATCCGTCTGGGTGAAACCCTAAATTCCCGGGGTTGCCCATTATTTAAACCACCTTATAGCCCCCATTCTCGCCTCCCTCACCCTGAGAACACTGTGAGAAAGAACCCTAATCCTCCCTTGTGCGAGCTAAGTGTTTTGTGCCATTTTGTGAAGGTTTGAAGAAGGAGAAGAAGAAAGGAGCAAGGAGAAGAGGTGTAGTGCAAAGATCCAAGGGCAAATCTGAGTTATTTGAGGTATTTTCGGATTTCCCCTCTTGTTATATGCTTTAAACCTCCATTAAAGCTCTTCTAAGATCTAGTTGATGCTTGTTCCAAGCCTTATGTTTGCATGAATACCTTAATAGGCCGAGATATCCTTAGATCTGAATGATTGGGTGTTGTAGAGCCTAGATCTACTGCCTTTTTGGAGTTACTTTGCATATTAACCATAGATCTACCCATTTTATGCATCTTTTAGCCTTATTTCCCTTATTCATGAGGTTGTACACGTAAAGTTGGAAACTTTACGTGGTAAATCAGCTTATTGGACCTAGATCTATCAATTGTATGTGTTGGATTCAAACAAAATCGAGTAAAAATCAGTTGCATGGCGGCAACTCGGCGAGTCGGGAAGAACGACTCGGCGAGTTGGGTCGCGAGTTCCCGATTCCTTCATTTTTACCAGTGTCGAGTGAACCCAGTGAGCTAGAGAGTGGACTCAGCGAGTTGAGGGTAAACTCAGTGATGGAGGGACTCGGCGAGTTGTTCATCAACTCGGCGAGTCCAAGGCAATCTCCTTAAGATCAAGAACAACTCGTCGAGTTTGTTCATCCGGCTCGGCGAGTCGGATGAAGATTGTCTGAGTTCTTGGATCAAGAGGGTACTCGTCGAGTCGATGCTAGACTCAATGAGTAGCAGCGAGTAAGAGTGAAAAGTGAGAATAGGACTCGGCGAGTTGGGTGGCCCAACTCGGCGAGTCAGCCCAAAAGAGAGTTGACTTTGACCGAGGGTAAAAGAGTCATTCTACCCCAAGCGCAGTGTTTAGTATTTGATTGAGTGTGTTTATGGACTTGTAGCCGAGGAGATTCAGGAGTAGCAGCCGTTAGCTTCCCGAGCCACACACTCAGCAGCCAGCTTACGAGGTGAGTTTCCTTCCTTTAGGAACGGGTCTAAGGCCACAATGCCGACCCATTCAGTTAGCAGCAGTTTCCGGATTTAGGTCCGATGCAGTAGCTAGTATGTTCGATGCCTTCGTGGCTCGAACAGGATTTTGTGTGCTATGTTTTATGCGTTAAGTATTATGTGTTCCGGGCTACGGCCCGATGTAGTATGCCGTATATGTGTTTATGCTAGTTGATGTGTTATGCTATGCCATGTTCAGTCAGACGGATTCCGGACTTCGGTCCGATGCAGTCAGTTCCGGACTTCGGTCCGATGCAGTTAGTTCCGGGCTTCGGTCCGATGCAGGGGACAAGGTCCCAGTCAGTTTCGGACTTCGGTCCGATGCAGTCAGTTCTGGACTTCGGTCCGATGCAGTCAGTTCCGGACTTCGGTTCGATGCAGTTAGTTCCGGGCTTCAGTCCGATGCAGGGGACAAGGTCCCGGTCAGTTCCGGACTTCGGTCCGATGCAGTTTCCGGGCTTCGGCCCGATGCAGTGGGCAAGGCCCAATATGTGTTTATATGTTATTGTATGGTATGTGGTAGTTTGGGGGAGCTCACTAAGCTTCGTGCTTACAGTTTCAGTTTTGGTTTCAGGTACTTCCGCAAGCAAAGGGAAGAGCTCGGGGTGACGGCATCGCACACACCACAACTTTAGCTTTTAGCCTGGGATTGATTTAGTTTGTTTTGATTTGCCGTAGTATGATACAGTTCCGCACAGTGTTTTCTATTATGTTGGAATACATCACGTATGGTTTTATTATATGACACTCTGATTATGGTTTGATTATATTGAAAAACGAAATTTTTGGGTCGTTTCAAGTTGGTATCAGAGCCCTGGTTTGAGGGATTCGGATACACTTCCAGGTGTATCTGAACTCAAACTAAGGGAAATAAAAGATTTTAGTAAAATAAAAATGTTTTACAAAAAGAATTTTGAAAGCACTTAGAAAGAAAGAATTGTTTTTAACAAGATAGAGGTGTGTGCATGCGGTCAGCTGAGCTCAAGTAAGTACTCCCAAATTACCCATACAAGTTATTTGTTCAGTTTCAGTTTCAGTAGAACAGCATGCTAGTATAGGGCTAAGGATCTAGGAGAATGCCTTATGTGCATGCTTATGTGTTACAGCTTTATGAGTATTGCATGCTAGAATTGAGTAGACAGTAGTAGGATAGCCTGTTTAGGATATGCCTGATAGTATGAGCTTAGCATCCTATGCTAGTGCACTTTCTTGTTATAAGAATAGTTTTGCCTGAGTCTGTTTCCCTTGTCCGAATGCTGCTTGCTTCGTGCTTTGTGGGGTTCTGAGTAGTGGGAGTTAGCCATTAGGTGAACACGTCACACCACATTTGATCAGGTTTGAATAATCCCAGAGTGCTGGAACTGGCCCTATTGCGCAGCTCTTGTTTGAGTCCAACCGTTGTAGGGACGGATCTTTTACTTGAAGGATTATCTGATCCTCATCACATGTGATGGTGTTTAGGTGGTGGCTAACTGGCATTATGAGGAGACCTACAGCAGCTGAGGACCAGTCGTGTTAAGCTTGAGGTTTCCCTAGGGCAAGCCTAGGATGAGAGTAACAGAGAATAGCAGTAGTAGAAGTGACTTGGTGGAGTCAAGGCAGTTCTTGAGGAAAGTATGGATAGATGTGGAAGGTAGTATGGGCCCGTACTACTGAAAGCAGAGGATCCATACTCGAATCAAGGAAGGCCAAGACAAGACCAGGAAGCTAGTAGCAGTGTCATGATCCCTTGAGATATTTCAGTGTTCTGATGTGGTTATGATATGTTTCAGAATGGTAGTTTTGCACCCGAGACCAGCAGTCGGCAGCTCAGATGCCGGAGGGGGATCAGGATCGGGATCAGGCCCAGAGGTCGGGCAGATGGATGAGCAGACTAGAGAGTTCCTTTCTTCTGAGGTTACCCGCATCATACTGGAGCAGACTCCTGTGATCTTCGGTTCGATCAAGGAGGGTATTTTAGAGCTGATGGATGAGAGATTGAGTACTTTCCGTGCTGAGATGGCGGCCGTGATGGGGTCGCGCACACTTACGTTCAGGGAGTTCAGGGCATGCGGGGCTCCAGACTATCATGGGGAACGGGACCCCATAGCGAGTACTAGATGGTTGGCGGATGTGGCCAATGCTTTCCGCACTAGCAGGTGTCCCGAGGGGGACAAGGTCAGATTGGCGTCCTGTCTCCTGAAGGACAGGGCACGGGATTGGTGGGAGGAGGTCGGACATGCCATCGGGGATGATACGACATTGGATGCCATGACCTGGGCTGATTTCTCTACCAGGTTCAGGGCGAAGTTTGCACCGGTCATTGAGGTGCAGCAGTTAGCTAGGGAGTTTCAGGACCTTACCCAGACTACAGAGACAGTGGCGGAGATCACCGCCAAGTTCAGGGAGAGGGCTCTTCTTGTTCCACAGTACGCAGCCGATGAGGAGATGAAGAAGGCCTGTTATCATGAGATGCTGCGGAGTGACATTCGCATGTTTGTGAGCCGGTCCAGTTGCAAAACGCTGGACGATATGATTGCTAGAGCTAGGGAGAGGGAGATTGATCTCGAGATGGAGAAGAAGAGGAAACCGGAGGCGGTTTCGGGTTCAGGCAGTGTGGGCAAAAAGCCCAAGGTTTCAGATCACAGGTCTAGGAGTCAGCAGAGCCACGGTCGGTGTGGCAAGTGTGGGAGATTGCACGAGGGGGCGTGCAAGGCAGGGAGTTCCGGCTGCTACAAGTGCGGTCGGACTGGGCATTTGAGTAGGGATTGTACGGCCCCTGCTACTACGGTTACAGCATCAGATCTGATTTGCTTTCAGTGCAATCAGAGGGGACATAAAAGGTCCCAGTGTCCCAGCTTAGCTGCAGCAGGGAAGGTGGTTGCACCTACCCCTGCCACCTTGAGGATTACGGATGGCCGGCAGGGCCGATCTGATGCGCCAGTGGCGAAGAGCAGGGCATTTCAGATGACAGCAGAGGAGGCGCGAGCGACTCCTGATGTGGTGACGGGTATGTATCTTTCCTCCATCTCTTAATTGTTATAATATCGTTTGAATATTACTTGAGGATATGTTTTATTTAGGGTCGTTCTCGGTGAACGGCATCCCTGCTTTGGTATTGTTCGATTCGGGGGCTACCCGATCATTTGTATCGCTTGCGCTTAGCAAGAGATTTAGCAGAGCTCCAGGGGAGCTGGATTGTCCATTAGAGGTTGAGATAGCAGATGATAGGACCGTAAGGGTCGGCAGAGTACATAGAGGGTGTTCCCTTCAGATATTTGATGAGCAGTTTTCAGTGGACTTGGTTCCTATTCCCCTGCGTGGGAATAAAGTTATTGTGGGCATGGATTGGCTCAGCCCCAATGGGGCAGTGATTGATTGTGAGCTTCAGCTAGTGAGGGTTTGCACTCCCAGTGGGGGAGAGATAGTGATTCAGGGCGAGAGGCCCCAGCGAGGACCGACCTTTTGTTCCGCCGCAAGGGCGAGGCGCTATGTTCAGCAGGGTTGCGCCGGTTTTGTAGCTTACGTCTTGGATGCCCGGGAGAAGGGCAAGACGACGATTGATGATGTTCCTATTGTTCGTGACTACCCGGATGTGTTTCCCGAGGATTTGCCGGGGATACCTCCAGAGAGGCAGGTTGAGTTCAGGATCGACCTAGTTCCTGGTGCGGCTCCGATAGCCAAAGCACCGTATCGACTCGCTCCCCCTGAGATGCAGGAGTTGTCTACACAGCTTCAGGAACTGTTAGACAAGGGTTTCATTCGGCCGAGCAGTTCGCCTTGGGGAGCGCCGATCTTATTTGTGAGGAAGAAGGATGGGTCGCATCGTATGTGCATTGATTATCAGGAGTTGAACAAAGTAACGGTGAAGAACCGTTACCCACTTCCGAGGATAGACGACTTGTTTGATCAGCTTCAGGGAGCGTCTTGGTTCTCCAAGATCGATCTACGCTCCGGTTATCATCAGATGAGGGTTAGAGATGAGGATGTACAGAAGACTGCTTTCAGGACCCGGTATGGTCATTATGAGTTCGTGGTGATGCCATTTGGGCTCACCAATGCCCCAGCCGCGTTCATGGATCTCATGAACCGCGTGTGCAGACCGATGCTGGATCGGTCGGTCATAGTGTTTATAGATGACATCTTGGTGTATTCCAAGACACAGGGGCAGCACGAGGAGCACCTACGGGAGGTGTTAGAGACTTTGAGGAGGGAGAGACTTTTCGCAAAGTTCTCCAAGTGCGAGTTCTGGTTGTGCGAGGTGCAGTTTCTTGGGCATCTCATCAACCAGAAGGGTATTTTGGTAGATCCGGCCAAGATTGAGGCCGTGATGCAGTGGGAGGTCCCGAAGTCTCCATCTGAGATTCGGAGCTTCCTAGGGTTGGCAGGGTATTATCGGAGATTTATTCAGGACTTCTCCAAGATAGCAGTGCCGCTCACCCGACTAACCAAGAAGTCGGTGGTTTTTCGTTGGGGGCCTGAGCAGCAGGCGGCGTTCGAGACTCTCAGGCAGAGATTGTGCGAGGCTCCGATCCTTACCTTGCCAGAGGGAGTAGAGGATTTCGTAGTCTATTGTGATGCTTCGATCACAGGTATGGGAGCAGTATTGATGCAGCGAGGCCATGTGGTAGCTTATGCCTCGAGACAGTTGAAGCCTCACGAGGCTAATTATCCTACCCATGACTTGGAGCTGGGGGCGGTTGTATTTGCCCTCAAGATTTGGAGACATTACCTTTATGGGGTCCGCTGTACTATATACACGGATCACAAGAGTTTGCGATATCTTATGGATCAGCCGAGTTTGAACATGAGGCAGAGGAGATGGTTAGACGTGCTGAAGGACTATGACTGTGAGATCCTTTATCATCCAGGGAAGGCCAATGTGGTGGCCGACGCCCTGAGCCGCAAAGTGTCGACGGCCCCTATCAGAGGTCTGTGTATGAGGATGACAGTGATCACTCCGTTGTTGGAGCGGATCAAGGAGGCTCAGATGGAGGGCCTCAAGGAGGAGAGGCAGAAGTGTGAGAGGATAGTGGGCCGAGTAGCTTCATTTGATTACGACAGTCGGGGTTTGTTGATGCTTCATGGTAGGATATGGGTACCGTACTGGGGTGGGGTACGGCAAGTATTGATGGACGAGGCTCATAAGTCTCGATTTTCTATCCACTCGGGAGCGACGAAGATGTATCGAGATCTTCGACCTGATTATTGGTGGCCCTGCATGAAGCGGGACGTCGCTTGGTATGTTGAGAGATGTTTGACCTGCCGGAAGGTCAAGGCGGAGCACCAGAGATCTCACGGCAAGATGCAGCCGTTAGACATTCCCGTGTGGAAATGGGAGGATATCACCATGGATTTTGTCACCAAACTCCCCAGGATCGCACGTGGAGTGGACTCGATATGGGTAGTAGTGGATCGGTTGACGAAGAGTGCTCATTTTATTCCGATTCAGGAGGGTATATTGGCGGAAAAGTTAGCCGATATCTATGTGCGGGAGATTGTGGCACGTCATGGGGTGCCGGTATCGGTGGTGTCGGACCGAGATGTTCGATTCACGTCCAGATTCTGGAAGCGGTTCCACGACGAGATGGGTACTCGTCTCCATTTCAGCACCGCTTTTCATCCTCAGACAGACGGGCAGAGCGAGAGGACGATTCAGACTCTTGAGGACATGCTTAGGGCATGTGTTCTAGATTTTGGGGGCAGTTGGGATACGTATCTTCCGTTAGCGGAATTCTCGTATAACAACAGTTATCATGCGAGTATTGATCGACCTCCTTTTGAGATGCTGTATGGGAGGAAGTGTAGGACCCCGATTTGTTGGGGCAAGGTCGGTCAGCGAGTCATCGGGAGCACCGAAGTGGTGCTCAAGACGACTGAGTTGATCCAGCAGGTCCGTAGTAGGCTGCAGACTGCGCAGAGTCGGCAGAAGAGCTAAGTGTTTTGTGCCATTTTGTGAAGGTTTGAAGAAGGAGAAGAAGAAAGGAGCAAAGAGAAGAGGTGTAGTGCAAAGATCCAAGGGCAAATCTGAGTTATTTGAGGTATTTTCGGATTTCCCCTCTTGTTATATGCTTTAAACTTCCATTAAAGCTCTTCTAAGATCTAGTTGATGCTTGTTCCAAGCCTTATGTTTGCATGAATACCTTAATAGGCCGAGATATCCTTAGATCTGAATGATTGGGTGTTGTAGAGCCTAGATCTACTGCCTTTTTGGAGTTACTTTGCATATTAACCATAGATCTACCCATTTTATGCATCTTTTAGCCTTATTTCCCTTATTCATGAGGTTGTACACGTAAAGTTGGAAACTTTACGTGGTAAATCAGCTTATTGGACCTAGATCTATCAATTGTATGTGTTGGATTCAAACAAAATCGAGTAAAAATCAGTTGCATGGCGGCAACTCGGCGAGTCGGGAAGAACGACTCGGCGAGTTGGGTCGCGAGTTCCCGATTCCTTCATTTTTACCAGTGTCGAGTGAACCCAATGAACTAGAGAGTGGACTCAGCGAGTTGAGGGTAAACTCAGTGATGGAGGGACTCGGCGAGTTGTTCATCAACTCGGCGAGTCCAAGGCAATCTCCTTAAGATCAAGAACAACTCGTCGAGTTTGTTCATCCGGCTCGGCGAGTCGGATGAAGATTGTCTGAGTTCTTGGATCAAGAGGGTACTCGTCGAGTCGATGCCAGACTCAACGAGTAGCAGCGAGTAAGAGTGAAAAGTGAGAATAGGACTCGGCGAGTTGGGTGGCCCAACTCGGCGAGTCAGCCCAAAAGAGAGTTGACTTTGACCGAGGGTAAAAGAGTCATTCTACCCCAAGCGCAGTGTTTAGTATTTGATTGAGTGTGTTTATGGACTTGTAGCCGAGGAGATTCAGGAGCAGCAGCCGTTAGCTTCCCGAGCCACACACTCAGCAGCCAGCTTACGAGGTGAGTTTCCTTCCTGTAGGAACGGGTCTAAGGCCACAATGCCGACCCATTCAGTTAGCAGCAGTTTCCGGATTTAGGTCCGATGCAGTAGCTAGTATGTTCGATGCCTTCGTGGCTCGAACAGGATTTTGTGTGCTATGTTTTATGCGTTAAGTATTATGTGTTCCGGGCTACGGCCCGATGTAGTATGCCGTATATGTGTTTATGCTAGTTGATGTGTTATGCTATGCCATGTTCAGTCAGACGGATTCCGGACTTCGGTCCGATGCAGTCAGTTCCGGACTTCGGTCCGATGCAGTTAGTTCCGGGCTTCGGTCCGATGCAGGGGACAAGGTCCCAGTCAGTTCCGGACTTCGGTCCGATGCAGTTAGTTCCGGACTTCGGTTCGATGCAGTTAGTTCCGGGCTTCGGTCCGATGCAGGGGACAAGGTCCCGGTCAGTTCCGGACTTCGGTCCGATGCAGTTTCCGGGCTTCGGCCCGATGCAGTGGGCAAGGCCCAATATGTGTTTATATGTTATTGTATGGTATGTGGTAGTTTGGGGGAGCTCACTAAGCTTCGTGCTTACAGTTTCAGTTTTGGTTTCAGGTACTTCCGCAAGCAAAGGGAAGAGCTCGGGGTGACGGCATCGCACACACCACAGCTTTAGCTTTTAGCCTGGGATTGATTTAGTTTGTTTTGATTTGCCGTAGTATGATACACTTCCGCACAGTGTTTTCTATTATGTTGGAATACATCACGTATGGTTTTATTATATGACACTTTGATTATGGTTTGATTATATCGAAAAACGAAATTTTTGGGTTGTATTTTTGGGTCGTTTCACCGCAAAGAAACAACTGGTTTCGGTAAATGTTGCCACGGTACCTACTACAACTCCTACAATCACCTACCCAACAAAGCCTTATGAAGGTAACTGTCCAAAGTGCACCAAATGCACTTACCACCACCATGGACCTTGTTGGGAAATGCAGTGCGCCAACTGCAACAGAAAGGGACACACAACCCGTTTCTGCAAGGATCCCGCAAGGCCGATCACTCAAGTTCCCAGTGCAGGTATAGGCCAGAGTTGCTACGGTTGTGGCGAGGTGGGCCACTACAGGAGGAACTGCCCTAAGGCAGCAGGCACCGGCGGTGTGGGATGAGTTTTGACTATAGGCCAAGACGAAGCTATAGCAGACCCAACTGTAGTTGCTGGTACGTTCCTCCTCGATAATTCATATGCATGCATATTATTCGATAGTGGAGCGGAGAGAATCTTCATGAGTCAAAACTTTATTCACTTACTTAAACCTAAACCTAGCAAACTAGAAAAATCATTCACTGTAGAGATGGCCAACGGAAAAACCAAAAACACTAACTACATATACAAGGAATGTACGTTAACTTTAGACGGTCATTTTTTCCCAATCAATCTCATGCCAGTTCCTATTAAAAGTTTTGACGTCATAGTCGGTATGGATTGGTTAAGTCTTCTTCACGTCGACATTATGTGTTTTGAAAAAGCAGTTCGCCTTAATCCTCCTAACAACGAAACATTAGTGATTTATGGCGACAAATCAAGTACGAACCTTCGTATCATTTCGTGCGTCCAGGATCGAAAGTGTTTACGGAAGGATTGTCGAGCATTCCTAGCGCACATCGTCGATACAAGCCAGGAACTGAAGGACATCAAGAACATTCCAGAAGTACGCGACTATCCCGATATCTTTCCAGAAGAACTACCAGGATTACCACCACAACACCAAGTCGAATTCAGAATCGAATTAGTTCCAGGGGCTACCCCAGTAGCGAAATCGCCTTATCGTCTGGCACCAGCAGAGATGCAAGAACTTTCCAGTCAACTTAATGAACTCCTACAAAAAGGATTCATAAGACCAAGTTTCTCACCTTGGGGAGCACCGGTCTTGTTCGTAAAGAAGAAGGACAGATCGTTCTGTATGTGCATCTACTACAGGGAGCTGAACAAACTTACTGTCAAGAATCGTTATCCTCTACCCCGCATTGACGATTTGTTTAATCAACTTCAAGGAGCAAACTACTTCTCGAAGATAGATCTACGATCCGGATATCACCAATTACAGGTACTTGAGGGGGATATTCCCAAGACAGCTTTCCGAACTCGTTATGGGCACTACAAATTTGTCGTAATGCCATTTGGATTAACCAACGCACCAGCAGTATTTATGGACCTAATGAATAAGGTATGTCGTCCCTACTTAGATCAGTTCGTCATTATCTTTATCGATGATATACTTATCTACTCCCAAAGTAAGGAAGAGCATAGTCAACACCTACGAAAAGTCCTAGAAACACTACGATCGGAGAAACTCTATGCGAAGTTCTCTAAATGCGAATTTTGGATTCGAAGAGTCGAATTTTTGGGCCACATAGTTGGCGAGAAAGGGATACACGTGGACCCCTCCAAAATCAAGGCCATCGAGAACTGCTCGGCACCAAAGACACCTACAAAAATTCGTCAATTTCTAGGTCTTGCTGGCTACTAGAGAAGTTCTTATCGCAGATTCATAAAGAACTTCTCTAGCATTGCGAAACCTCTTACTACATTAACCCAGAAAGGCGTGGCCTTTGACTGGGAAGAAAACAAGAGAAGGCATTCCAAACACTGAAACAGGCCTTGTGCACCGCACCGATACTATCCCTCCCCGAAGGGATAGAAGACTTCGTAGTGTATTGCAATGCGTCAAATCAAGGACTTGGTTGTGTTCTTATGCAGAGAGGGAAAGTTATTGCTTATGCCTCCCGACAGCTTAAGACCCACGAAGTGAACTATACGACACACGATCTCGAGTTAGGAGCAGTAGTATTTGCTCTGAAAATCTGGAGACACTATTTATACGGAATAAAGAGCACTATTTTCACCGATCACATGAGCCTTCAACACATTTTTGATCAGAAGGAACTCAACATGCGGCAACGACGATGGGTTGAGTTACTAAATGATTACGAATGCGAAATTCGTTATCATCCTGGCAAGGCCAACATGGTAGCTGATGCCCTCAGTCGAAAGGAATACACTGGTCGGAGGGTCAGATCTCTGACTATGACTATCCATTCCCACTTATCCACACAAATTAAAGAGGCACAAATGGAAGCTTTGCGACCTGAAAATGTGGCGGGTGAATCCCTGCGGGGAATGGAAAAGAATCTAGAAGTCAAGGGTGGCGGAGCATATTATCTTATGAATCGAATCTGGACGCCGAAACATGGCGGGTTCAGAGACGTAGTAATGACTGAAGCACACAACACGAGGTATTCTGTTCACCCGGGTTCAGATAAGATGCATCTGGATCTTAAGAACTTGTACTGGTGGCCTAACATGAAAGCAGAAATTGCTATCTTCGTAAGTAAATGCCTTACTTGCGCTAAGGTTAAGGTCGAGTATCAGAAACCCTTAGGATTACTACAACAACCGGAGATACCAGAATGGAAATGGGAACGGATTACTATGGACTTCATAACCAAGTTGCCCAAGACGACGGGTGGACTCGATACCATATGGGTCATCGTCGATAGGTTGACCAAATCCGCGCATTTCCTACCCATCAAGGAGACTGAAAAAATGGAAAAGCTTACAAGAACTTACTTAAGGGAAGTAGTGCGACTGCATGGTGTTCCGATATCCATTATCTCTGACCGAGATAGTAGATTCACTTCAAGATTCTGGCAGTCACTACAAGGTTCCCTGGGGACTAAGCTAGACATGAGTACAACCTACCACCCACAAACAGACAGGCAGAGTGAGAGAACGATACAGACTTTAGAAGATATGCTGAGAGCCTGTGTGATTGACTTTGGAAAGGCATGGGATATCCATTTACCCATTGTCGAATTTTCATACAACAATAGTTATCATACAAGCATAAAGGATGCTCCGTTCGAAGCCCTCTATGGTCGAAAGTGCAGATCCCCTCTGTGCTGGACTGAAGTTGGCGATACCCAGTTAGCTAAAGGAAGAGCTTCTGAAAGCACTCTCACCAGTCCGGAAATCATACGAGAAACAACATAGAAGATCGTTCAGATTCGTGAACGATTGAAGGCCTCTAGAGACCGACAGAAAAACTACGCTGACCAAAGGAGGAAACCTTTGGAATTCCAGGTAGGAGACCACGTTTTATTAAAGGTCTCACCGTGGAAGGGTTTAATACGCTTTGGAAAGCGGGGGAAAGTAAATACAAGATACATAGGGCCTTTCGAGATTCTTTCCAAAATCGGCCCTATGGCATACAAGCTTAACCTACCGCGTGAACTTAGTAACATACATCCAACCTTCCATGTCTCAAACTTGAAATAGTGTCTGTCCGATGAGACTCTTGTTATTCCACTCGACGAAATCGAGATCAACGAGAGTCTCAACTTTGTGGAAGAACCAGTAGAAATCATGGACCGAGAGGTCAAACAAACAAAACAAAGTCGCATACCCATTGTGAAGGTTCGCTGGAACGCCAAGAAGGGACCTGAATTCACATGGGAACGCGAAGATCAGATGAAACAAAAATACCCTCGTCTCTTTCATGTTCACTAGTGTCCTTACTACTTTAAATTTCGGGACGAAATTCCCTCTAACGGGGGGATGATGTGACAACCCGATATTTCAACTCTTTGTAATGGCCTAATAGGTTAAGTATTGTAACCATTTATGAGTTAATCAAAATAAACGTTGATAATAAAACGTCCAAAAAGTTTCCATTTAACTACCTACTATGTTTTACATCATTAAACCGGGATCGTACGTAAAAAGAATGCCCAAACCCGGCTTCGTATACTGAAGTTAAGATGTTTTTTTTTCCAAATTCGGCTTAGCAACAGTCAACTAAAAACTCGAATCAGAGATCGAGCGACTTTTGGCCGGAATGACCTAAATGAGAATCGAAGGTCTCGACAATGGTTTTTCAGCGGTAAAAATTTTGGCAAAAACCGACGTCAGATAAAGAAGTTATGAATTTTTAAAGAAATTCCTTAATCACGTCATTTTAATAAATAAATAATAAAAATAACTTCGGAATTTGCCGACGGAATCTAAACGAAAGTTGTAGATCGTAGTCTCACCTTCGCGGGGATATAAAGAACATCGAAAACGGAGTTCATATGAAGGAGATATGAATTTTTGAAGTTTGATAAATAATTTATATATAATTTTTATTAAAAACTTCGGTATTATCCGAAATCTGAGTCACGCAAGTACGCCCAGCGTACTCGAGGCCACGGCCTCGGATCATCCACGTCGCCCCTATGCGAGCCTACCCCCCCGTCCCATCCGAAGTGCGAGGCAGTCGAGGACTTGGTCATGCGTGACGTACGCGTACGCCCCACGTACGGAGGCGATTCCAGCCTCCTATAAATAGGATGCGAGTGTTCCCGGAAAATTTTCTCATTCTCTCTCACTTTTCTTGCGTTTTACCTCGTTTTCCGTGCCCGCACCACCCCGAAGCCCTGGTCATTTTTATGCAAGTCCCGAAGGTCGATTTTACTCCCGAGATTCCCGAGAATCCCGAGGAAAATCCGTTTCCCGAGACGAAACTCTGCCCGGTTTTCCATCTCACTATCTTCAAACTTTCAAGTGAGTTCATACCCCTTAATTAACCCTTTTAATATTCTAAACACTTTTATATGGTTTCTAG
Source organism: Lactuca saligna (assembly GCF_052625555.1). NCBI lineage: Eukaryota > Viridiplantae > Streptophyta > Magnoliopsida > Asterales > Asteraceae > Lactuca > Lactuca saligna. The sequence goes on from NC_136420.1 coordinate 141,290,839, forward strand.
GGGGGAAATACAAGTAAAACACACGACTACTATCGGGTGTTATATATAAAGATTATTATACACTTTTATTAAGTGGAATCATGTGTGATTTACAAACTTTATAGGGAACTCCCGTCTACAAAAATATATTACAATAGATGCTATCTTTAAAAACTATAAATGGTTGTAATGCATGTATAAACTAAACATTTTATTAGATTTAAAGTATTTTGTGTCTATCTTAGACGCTACGAAAATCTATGTTTTCATAACAAGTGATTCTTTTCTAGATATTCTAAAAACAAACGAGGCACACTTTTAGAAAACTATAATAGGTATAGTTTTATGAGGACATTGCTAACTTTTACATACTAGAAACACGATTTTCGAGAAATCACTTTCATGTACGATAACAAACGAATATTTCAACACGTAAATCTATTTTTATACTACGGTTCTGTGAGACATTTACTTCACGTACGTTCGAGTACACATTTCAAGTCCTGTATTATATACCAGAATCCCTTGGAGGGGGAGCATGGTGTTTGTGTATAGATCTATACGGGCTTGACAACCCGCGCCCTGACTGTTAGCTACAGTCCACCGTTTGGGGTGACAAACGTCATAACATTCCAACGCCTGAAGAACGTTGTGTATAGGCATTCCGAGTCAATAGTATGGTTATAAAGATCACAGGATGTATTAAAAATACATTGATTTATGAGATTTTCAAACATATTGGTTACTTTTACACTTACAAACAATTTGGAAACAAACTTTGGTCTGGAAGGAAGACTACTTTTATACTAGTAGAAAATACAGGATTTTCTAAACACAAACAAACAAGGACAAGATATTTCGTTTCATAACAAACATTGTCATTAAATACTTATGAAACTCACCAGCTTAAATGCTGATCTACTCTTTCAAAATTACTTGTATGTCCCAGGGATTCAGTAACTACAGGTATCATAATGCTTTTGATGAAGAGATGTTGCGGCGCCAGTTTAATCTCATATTTTGACATCATATTTGTAATTAATTTTGAACATGTAACGTTTGACAAATGTAAACTTTCAATTATATATATATATATATATATATATATATATATATATATATATATATATATATGATGGTTGTATTGCTTTCTTTACTATGTATTCACTTGTTACGCTACCACATGAAGTCATCCGCCCCCGAACGTTTCCGCCATTCAGGTTTGGGGGTGTGACACTTACACTCAATTTCCACTCATTCCCACATTTTTAGAGCTGGAACAAAACACCTCTCTCCTCATTTCCCTCATTTGCTCTCATTTCACTAAGTATCAAACACCACTTTTCTCTCAAACTTTTTCTACACCAATTTCGAGATTCAAGGCTGATTTTCAAGTGTTCTTCCACTCTTAGTAAGTATAATTCATCCTCCTTATGATTATTTCACTTCATTCTACTTAAATCATTGATTTCTTACACAAACTCCATAACTATGATGTTAGATTCTCGAAAATCTTCAAGGCATCTCCAAGTGTTCTTGAGTTAAACACTTCCATTCTTCAACAATCATCTACTGAAATCACTTAAGGTGAGTTCATACCCCTACATTTTTATGTTTTCTCAAGTTTTTAAGGGGGGGATACAAGTTAAAACACCAAGAAAATAACTAAATTTTTCTAACAGCCTTCATCAGAAAAGTTCAACTCCATTCACGGACTCTTTTGGGCATCTTAAACATTTTTGTTTTCAAAACTGTAAAAGTTGAAAATAGTTCAAGTTTTTAGCTTTAAAATTACTACTTGCACATCTCCATACAATTTTTCTATAATTTATGGTGATTTTTACAAAACTGCCTATCATTTCAAACAACAATCCGGACCAGTCTGTGATTATGGACTTTTTCACCCAAGTTGGAGGTCATTAAAAATCGTGATAAAAATTATGAGTAAACTAGACACATTTTATGAACTCTCAGAATTTACGGATCTAGTTTTCGACTTCGTATGATTTTTCTATGATTTTTCCAAAAAAGTGCAGAATGGCTAAAGTTAGCCAACAGCATGTAAATATCATAACACTTTGTATTATGTTGAGCAAAGTGTATAATCATAAGTTCTAATTATTGAATGCGTTTCTTTGTTAGTTTATCATCATGAAATGAAACTAAGTCATTCATAATAAATATTATTTATTCATTTTAGAACACGTATATTAAACTATAAAAAGTATAGTTTAATAAATTCATAACACTAATACATTTCCATAAAAGAGTCTTACATACTACAAACATTTTAGATAAACTATAATAGGTATAGTTTATGATATATTGCATAACACACTCGTACTAAAAGAGTACATTCATACAGAAAAGGTTTACACTAACACACATTATACGTAAACTTGTTACCCTAAATTGTGAGACATTCTCTCTTTCCGTACGTCCGAGTGCGGAATATAATTCCTGGTAGTTATAATCAGAGTCTCCTGGAGGGGGAACGTGATACTTGTATATAGATCTATATTGGGTTTGACACCCCACACCTTGCTGCTAGCTACAGCGGGACCTGCAGGTCTATGGGTGACAAATGTCATTTCATTTTCGCGACGCCTGAGAAACATCGTGGCAGGTTCACATAGTCATAGTATGATTATAGCGACTCACATAGGGAGATAACAATTCATAAAGTTTACGGGATTTCATAAAATCTAAGTAGGTTTTAGGTTGATTTAAATTCACTTTTTATATCAATTCGAACTCATGACATTTCTACTAAGTAAGAATGATTTCTTATACATTTTGGTCTTTGGTCATAAGACTACATTATACGGATTTTAAGGAAAATATCAGATTTTTCTAAAAAAAATGTGACATTTACATGAGAAAAGACTTCTATTAAGTTTTATAGAAAAAACTTATGAACTCACCAACCTTTGTGTTGACACTTTTCGAACAACTTGTATTCTCAGGAAATCACTAAACAGGTAATCAAGTGCTTTTGAGGATGGGACGTTAAGGCGTCAAACTTTTCATATTTTGTAAACATATTGTAATTGATTTTGAAACATGTAATTCATACAAGTGATGTAACTTTTTCAATTATATATATGTTGGTTGTGTTTGCTTAAATTACTATTGAAATTGTGGTTATGATACTATACATGAAGTCCTCCACCCCCGGACGTTTCCGCCATCCTTGGTTTGGGGGTGTGACATCGAGTCTCTACTCTCATTTCTCAATTCTACTCACTACTACTCGTCGAGTTTGGCATAGACTCGACGAGTTCCTCTTTGATACAAACACTTAGTCAATCTGCATCCGACTCGCCGAGTTGTATGAACAGCTCGTCGAGTTCTCCTTCATCATATGAACACTCTAACTGGGACTCGCCGAGTTGTATGAACAACTCGTCGAGTATGTTCTTGAGATATGAAGGTTGCCTTGGACTCGCAGAGTCAGGGCATTGACTCGCCGAGTCCCTCCATGGATGAGTCCGATCTCCGACTCACTGAGTCCCCCTAAAACCCATTGGTTCCACTCGGCATAATACATAGAAGGGGAAAAATCGAGGACTCGCGACCCGACTCGCCGAGTCGGTTGCATGCAACTTCTATATAATCGATTCTGCTCAAAACCACTGCATACAATTTATAGATCTGGGTTCCTAAGGCTTGTTTACCACATAAAGTTTCCAACTTTACATGTATATATGCATGAAAATGGATTTAAAGGCTCAAAAGACACTTAAAAGAGTAGATCTAGGGCTTTCATGCAAAATGGCTCCATAAAGGCAGTAGATCTGGGCTCTTGAAGCTCAAACCTAGCTAGATTCGAAGGCCATTCCACTCAATATGATCTCTATATTACAATCTAGCTAGGAAATGGATATAGATGGCTTAAATGGGGTTTCTAAAAGAAAACTCATCATGGCAACATAAAAGATCCGAAATATACCTCAATGGACTCTAGATTGAGTTCTAGATCCTTACTCTTCTCCTTCTCCTTGGTCCTTCCTTCCTTCTCTTCTTCAAACTTCAAGGAAAAGCACACAAACACTCAAATCACAAAGGGGAGGGTTAGGGTTTGTTAAAGGATGCTCCGAGAGTGAAGGAAGCGAGTTTAGGGCTCATAACATGGTTTAAATAGGATGCAAAACCCGTGGATCTAGGGTTTCTTCAAGACTGGCGGACTCGCTGAGTCCAGGGTATGGACTCGCCGAGTTGCCAACTTAAACGTGCTCACAAACTCGTCTCTACTCAGCGAGCCGGACCTACAACTCGCCAAGTCCCAGCTAAATGCCAAAAATACATAGATTAAAATACATACCAGGAACCAGGTGTTACAAATAGAATTAAAAATTAGCAAGTTATTAAAACTATAAGGACTGATTCCATAAATACATATTCATCCAAAACTCCACCCACCCAAATAACAAAAACCGAGAAAATCTTTCTTCTTAATATTTTATCCTAAGAAAGACAACACCCATACAAGACAAAAAAACACCTGGCCCATTAGTATTGCTATAGACTAGAATCAAGAATCAGTCAATCAAAATCGTAGAAGTTTGAAGTACTCTGATGTGTTTTATTTACGCGGTAACAAATTTAATATTTATAAAACCTAACTAATTTAACCAACTAAAACACAAATAGGTAGTGTACCTAGTCGTGTAATAGTATAGTAAAAATAAGTAGGGTGTCTAGGAACCCGATGAAACCTTCGCCACTCCCAATAACAAGGATCTTGGTAACTCCTTGAATAATAATACTTTTAATACTAACCCCATGGATGTTAATGTAAGAATAAGCACGGTCATGACCAAACAAATTCAGCAGTTAAGGAAGATGATCTCAAGTGTGCCCGAGGTGGTCCAACCTATAACAGAAGTTTCCCCAACAAGCCACATGATCTCAAGATTTGCTCTGGTGATTACTGATACTGAAGTCCTAAAGCGCTTCCAAACTCCTAATATGAAGCCTTACGATGGGACTACGAATCCTGAAGAACACATGACACAATATAGGAAAAGAATGAAGATCATCCCCATTCCCACAAATTCGACCATCACAGGATCAGCCTTGAAATGACTACTAAATGTTACTCCTTACTCTATTATTTCATTTGCACATTTAGTCAATATTTTTAATTACCAATTTTCTTGTATCAGAACATTCGAAAAGATCACTAGTGATCTCTATTGGGTGGTTTAGGATCCTAAGGAATCCCTTAGGGATTTTGTGAACAGATTTGGCAAGGAAGCTCTAAGTATCCCTGACATTGACATGTCAACTGCCGGAGAGGCCTTCAAAATGGGCTTAAAGAATGACTCTCCTTTTTACGAAGACCTTGTAATGATGCCATGCAAAAGAATGGATGAAGTAAGGAGCAGGGCACTAAGGTTCATAAGGCTCAAAGAAGACGAAGAGATCCAAAAGTGGAGCAACCCACCAAATTCATATGATAACCCCAATATGAAGGTTGATTCCTCGGTACAAAGATACTATAAATCTAAACCTTATTCCAAACGCGATCATCATAGGTTCAATGCCCTTAAAAATGAAGGGGATGAAGAAGAATTTCCTAAGATCACTAACTATTGTTTTTCTGTGGATGTTTCAGGTTTAATATTTGCTATGCAAAATCTTAGTGACAATGAAATATGACAAAGAAAGGGAGAAAAGTCCACCGTCTAGAAAGACAAGTCCAAATGGTGTGCATACCATGAGGAATTTGGTCACATTTTAGAAGATTGCATAGCCCTCAAAAAGGAGATTATTTACTTACTTAGCAAGGGGTACCTAGAGGAGATCATCGAAAGAAGAAAAGAAAAATCTAAAGAAAAGGATCAGAATCCTCATAAGATCCTAGAGAAACCAGGATCCCCTCCTGCGGACGCCAAAGTAATCAATGTGATCTCTGGCGGGTCTGACATTTGTGGCACCTCTTATTCTACAAAAAAAAAAGACATGCCAAAGCATCAAAAATGGAGAAAGAAGAAAGGACACAGAAGAATACATCGATCTCGAATGAGAAGGAGATTACCTTTAATGAAACAGATAGAACAGACATCCAGGATCCCCACCATGATGGAAAGGTGATCACTCTTTACATCGTCAACCATTTTGTTAGAAGGATCCTTGTCAACGGAGGATCCTCAGTCAACATTATACTCTTGGATACTTTAAAAAGGATGAACATACCTAAAGTTGAAATAGTCAAAAGATCCTCAGTGTTAATAGGATTTAGTGGCGAAACGAAGCATACGGTCAACGATATAAAGCTACCTATCTACATAGAAGGTGTAAACTTTATGCAAGACTTTTGTGTAATTGATACATTATCCTCCTATAATGTTATACTAGGTAGACCATGGATCCACGATATGAAGGTTGTCCCCTCAATATACCATCAGTGTGTTAAGATGCCCAATCCATGGGGGACAGTAAAAATTATAGGTGATAATGAATAATACAAGGAGTGCTACAAGACCTCGATGAAATCTTCAACAGTACCAGGACAAGGATAACAATTAAAGTGGGGGCACAAGGCATGCTAGAAACAAAAGAGCAGGATATAAAGGAAGTGCCCCTCAACCTCAATGATCCTAAAGCCAAAGTCCTCATAGGATCCTCAATGTTAGAACAAATTGACCAAGAACTAATAAAGTTCCTAAAAGATAGAAGAAAAACATTCGCTCGGAAGCATGAGGATATGCCAGGTATAGACAAAAATATTATAACTGATAAGCTTAACATTGATCCTTCTTTCAGACCAATACACCAAAAAGGAGAAAGTTTGCACCTGAAAGAAATCTGATCATCTAAGAAGAAGTAGAAAAGCTTCTTAAAACAGGGATGATCCAGAAGGTCAAGTTCCTAAGGTGGCTAGGCAACGTGGTTGTCGTACAGAAGAAGAATGACAAATAGAGAGTATGTGTGGACTATATAGATCTAAACAAGCCATAATGATCCTTCCCCCTTCCACACATAGATTCCATGATAGATGCTACGGCTAGCCATGAACTGATAATGTTCATGGATGCATCATAGGTGCAACATACTACAGGATGGTTAATCGGATGTTAAAGGATAAACTAGGGGACACCATGGAAGTTTACATCGATGACATGGTGGTAAAATCAAAGAAAGCTGAGAAGGAAAACTGTAAGCAAAAAATAAAATTAAATCAAAAGAACATAATAATGCTTATAGATTAGGAGAAGAAGATCATCTTCTTCAGCTCCTCTTCTATGCCAACATTCTCAATATCCCAGACGTTAGACGATTTCCTCATGCGAGATGATAAGGTCTTCATAGCAAGATCAAGCGGAGTCTTCTTAGGAGGAAGAGAGGGAGAGATATTTTCCTTCTTCACCACAAGCAGGCCGCTAGATATGTCATCTTCGTGCTCAAATAAAACAAATTGAGCACTAGAATGAGTAGCTTTGGATCCTACTGTTGGATTAGGTTTCTAAGCCCATAACTATAATTGGTATGTACTCGACCCAAGAGTAGCATGATCCATTTCAGGTTGCATATTACCAGGACAATTTGATAGGATGGACTTTTGAGAAGATGTTACTATGATTTATTAATATATTATAAGTTCTAATATATTAATATGAAATCATATGATTTAATTAGTATTGATCAAGAATTAATTTGAAATTAATTTAGTGATCAAAAGAGACTAATTAAATTAATGGGGACTAATTGTGTAAATTAGTCATATATATATATATATATATATATATATATATATATATATATATATATATATATATATAGTTTAGGCATATGATACATGATGGACTAAGTTTATGGAAGAATCCATAAAGAGTTAGCCCAGTTGATTCATGGATCATGGATAATAAGCCCAAGGGTATGGATTAGGGTTTACCATGAATCCTACAACTATATATGATGTCCCATGACCTAAAATCAGCCTCTACATGTTCTAAAAGTTCATAGAGCCGATTTCTAGTGTAAGAATACTCTCTTTCAAGTCATCCAATTGTTCAAGGGTGTGTTGTGAACCGTTTGAGGCATCGCATTTGGGGTGCTAAGTTCTTAAATGCCAAAACTACAAGCTACAACAAAGAGGTAATTCCATAAATCAATTCTATGTTGTTTATGCTAGTTGTAGGCTTAATGATTTGGAAACAATATTGCATGTATAATTAGAGAAAACATAGATCCAAAGAATTTAGGGTTGTATGTGCACCATAGGATGTTGTAGTATACAAAACCTAACAGTGGTATCAGCTCCTAGGATTGTTTTCTATTATATTTGATGCTTGATTAATTTTTAAAGTTGAAAAAATCGATTTTCTGGCCTCTGACTGATGAACTCGCCGAGTCCACTCAGTATAAGGTCAACCGGCGAGTCATGTTCATGCACTCGACGAGTTGATGCTTCTGATGGCAGATTTTTGAGATTTTTGGCCTGTTTTGGATTAGGATCATTACTAGAAAATGTTTTAGTTCATAAAATTTGATTTTGTTGATATGGTAGTGATCATGCTTATCCAATTAAAAGATAATTGTCAACATTTTCAAGATTTGTATTAGTTTATATGAATAGGCTAATTTCTTGTAAATTGTTGATGTGAATTGTCTTGCCTCATGAGTTAATTTAGATCATGAAAATTATTTAATAATATTGCTTGGTCAATTTGATCTTAAATGTTTTAATGTCCTCCATAACTTGTCCTCAAGTTATGGAACATGATTTTTTTTTTTCATAAAAACCATATTAAACTCATAAGTTATGGAAATCAAAGGTTTTTCAAGAGTTACAAAACTTGCTCTCAAGTTTTGGTATTTGAAAAGTCTCAAATTAAGAAACTCTTGTAATTAAAAAGGTGTAAATCTTAGGTTCATAAATTAAAAAATTATTTAAATAGTTTTTAATTTTGAATTTTTATATTTAGAACCTTGAAGTATTCGAATAGTTCAAATTACACCTTATGGACTTTTCTAAATTCATTAAACTGTTTAATTAAAAGAGAAGTTTAATAATTCCATAATGATATGGTTTAAGTTTAATTTAATTAAGAGTATAATTTATTAATAGATCAACCCACCAAGTATTTTAAAAGTTTAAAATACACCCTTATTCTATATAAAATTAAAAGTTTAATAATTATATATATATATATATATATATATATATATATACATATGTATGTATATGTATGTATGTATGTATAAGTTAAAGAGTCAGCCTTACCGTTAGTAGGTCTCATTCACGAAGTCGGTCTATAAGTGGGCTATAATATGTATAAGTTAAAGTTTTATAAATATATATGTATAAGTTAAAGTTTCTCACCGTGGGGAGCATCGGTCTTGTTTGTCAAGAAGAATGAAGGATCCTTCAGAATGTGCATCGACTATCGAGAATTGAACAAGCTCACTATCAAGAACCGATATCCACTTCCTCGGATTGATGATCTACCCGACCAGCTCCAAGGAGCCAGTTATTTTTCTAAAATAGATCTAAAGTCTGATTATCATCAACTACGAGTTCGGGAAGAAGGTATTCCCAAAACACCTTTTCGAACCCGATATGGCCACTATGAATTCATTGTTATGCCCTTCGTTCTGACAAATGCTCCTGCAACATTAATGGACCTCATGAATTGAGTCTGCCGCCCATTCCTCAATAATTTTGTAATTGTTTTCATTGATGACATACTCTATACTCTCGAAGTAAGGAGGAGCATGGTCAACACCTACGTCAGATCTTGGAAACTCTTAGAGATGAAAAGCTATATGCAAAACTCTCCAAATGCGAGTTCTGGATTTGTAGTGTGAACTTCTTAGGTTATGTAGTCAGTGAGGAAGGAATTCATGTGTATCCTTCCAAGATCAAAGCTATTGAAGGCTGGGCGATTCTGAAAACACCAATAGAAATCAGGCCATTCTTGGGCCTTGCAGGCTACTACCGAAGGTTTATCCAGAACTTCTCCAAGATTTCCAAGCCCCTCACCACTTTAACCCAAAAAGGCGTACCCTTCAACTGGACTGACAAACAAGAAGTTGCCTTTCAAACTCTTAAGTGATCCCTCTGTAGCGCTCTGGTATTATCTTTGCTAGAAGGAACCAAAGACTTAGTAGTATATTGCAACACTTCAAATCAGGGGTTAGGCTGTGTTCTTATGCAGCGCAGAAAGGTGATAGCTTACGCGTCCAGATAATTGAAGACACATGAGGTAAATTACACCACTCATGATCTCGAGTAGGGAGTTATGGTCTTCGCCCTAAAAATTTGGAGGCACTACCCTTATGGTATAATGTGCACCATCTTCACGGACCACGAAAGCCTTCAACACATTCTAAATCAAAATGAGCTAAACATGAGGCAGTGAAGGTGGGTTGAGCTACTAAATGATTATGATGCGAGATCGAGTACCACCCAGGTAAGGCCAGCGTGGTGGCTGATGCCTTAAGCAGAAAAGAATACTCGGGTCGCCGAATGAAAACACTAACAATAACCATCCACTCCCACCTAACCTCACAAATCAAAGAAGCTCAACTGGAGGCACTGAAGCCGGAAAATGCCGGGAATGAAGCACCGCATGGAATGGATAAAAATCTTGAAGTTAAAGAAGACGGAGCTTACTATTTCATGAATCGAATCTGGATTCCAAAATTTGGGGGATTCAGAGACGTGACCATGAATGAAGCTCATAAGACACGATACTCCATCCACCCAGGTTCCGATAAGATGCACATGGACATTAAACAACATTATTAGTGGCCGAACATGAAAGCAGAAATTGCCACTTATGTGGGCAAGTGTCTCACTTGTGCCGAAGTGAAAGTGGAATATTAGAAGCAATCGGGATTGTTATAGCAGCCAGTAATACCCGAGTGGAAACGGTAAAGTATTACCATGGATTTCATAACCAAATTACCCAAGATAGGAAACGGGTTGGACGCTATCTGGGTGATTGTCGATTGGTTAACCAAATCCGCCCATTTCCTACCAATAAAGTAGTCATACAAGATGGAACGGTTAACACCAATCTACATAAAAGAAGTAGTAATGTTGCATGGGTGCCGATATCCATTATCTCTAATCGAGATAGTAGGTTCACCTCTCGATTTTGGCAGTCGCTTCAGAAGGTACTAGGGACCCAGATCGATATGAGTACTTCCTACAACTCTAGACCGATGACCAGAGCAAGCGAACCATTCAAATGCTTGAAGACATGCTCTGAGCCTGTGTAATAGATTTTGGCAGGGCATGTGATACCCACTTGCCTCTAATCGAATTCTCATACAACAACAGCTATCACACAAGCATTAAGGTGGCTCATTTTGAAGCCTTGTATGGCCGAAAGTGCAAAACACCTCTATGTTGGGCTGAGGTGGGAGACACTCAGCTAGCAAGAGGGAAAACACCGAAAAACACTCTTACATGCCCCAAGATCATTCGGGAAACGATGGAGAAATTAGTTCAAATCAAGGCACGAATCCAAGCATCGCGAGACCGACAAAAGAGCTATGCTAACAAACGACGAAAGCCTCTGTAATTTCAAGTCGGATATAGAGTGTTATTGAAGGTCTCTCCCTGGAAAGGGATGATCTGATTTGGGAAGCTGGTAAAACTAAATCCACGATACATCAGACTATTCTAGATCCTTTCTCGGATTGGTCCAGTGGCTTATAAGCTACAATTACCCTAAGAACTTAGCAACACACATCCCGTATTCCACATGTCAAATCTGAAAAAGTGCCTATCAGATGAAACCCTAGTTGTTCCCCTGGATGAGATCGAGGTGAACGAGAATCTCCTGTTCATCGAAGAACCGGTTGAAATAATGGACAAAGAAGTGAAGCGTACAAAACAAATCCGCATTCCGGTTGTGAAGGTTCGATGGAATGCTAAACGCGGACCAGAATTCACATGGGGACTCAAATGATGCGAAAGTACCCTCGCCTTTTCTCTGGCTCTTAATATTAACTTTCAACAGAATTTTAGGACGAAATTCCCTCTAACGGGGGGATGATGTCACAACTAGTATTTTAAGGCTAGGAAATTATGTCCATGTGTAATTACTTTTGGATAATTCTTGTAACCCTAAGTATAATGTTATACATGTTATTCATTCAACAACAACAATTCGAATCAAAATTTACACGTGAAGCTCTAAACCAAATTCAATGCACTACACTCACTCAACTTTGGGTTTAAAACCTTAACTTTCCGGTTCAAACCTGTTTTTAGGCGAAGAATCCTAATGGGCCAATAAACCCTCAACTTGATTCTTTTGGGCCAAGAATACACATTTGGGCCCTAGTTGGACCCACATCCCTTAAACAATAGTCTTTTGGGCCATAAGACCCTTCATGGGCCTTATTAGGCTGAAAACCATTCATTTGTTTTCATGGGCTGAAAACCCATTTCTTTTACTCTTTTAGGTCGTAAACACATATGTGGGCCTAATGGGCCGAAAATTTCCTTATTGGACCTTATATTTTCGGTTGATATTCAAAACTAGCCCAACATTCTTTTTTCTTTTCAACCCCATCTCCATTCTCGGTTTTAAAAAAAATTAAAAAAATATGTGATTAACGTAAGGCTTGGCACATCATTATTATTTAATGGTAATCCATGCAAAGTCCCACATACATCTAAGATGAAGATCATTAAACCACCATGTAATAACCAATTACTTCTCTTTCTCTCTGTCTCTCTCTCTGTCTCTCTCTCTCTCTCTCTCTCTCTCTCTCTCTTTCTCTCTCTCTCTCTCTCTCTCTCTTTTCTATTCTTATTCTCGGCCAATAAGCACACTCCTCACTTCATCCATTTTTCAATCATAAACAATCCTCTCATATCTCTTAAGGACACAAAGAAAAATCCTTTCCTTTTTATACTAAAAATCGTGACTTTGTGTGTGTATGTGTATCAAGAATTCTTCATCAAAGTTCATCATTCTTGGTAAGTTACTTCTATTCAAGAAGTTTAACCTCATTCTTATGATAAACTTATCACTCATAAACACTTCATTTCGTGGTTCTTGCTTCTTAGAACTCTCTAAGTCCGAAAACCTCATCAAAGGAGCAAGATAGGGGAAAACTCCTTTAAACTTCTCTTCAAAACCCAACTAACACTAAGGTGAGCTTCATACCCCCCTTGTTTTCAGTTTTACTATATTTTGGGGGAGAATACAAGTTGGTTTTGTGTTAGATCTAAGTATTTATGCAGGTATGTGTGTATTTTCATGTTATATGTTGTGATTATGCTATGAAAGCTTGCTAAACCTTAACAAATTCGAAATATCTTCCAAATATTGGTGATATTTGTATACAAACTCTTAGAAGCAACCTTGTATCATGTTGAAAAGATTAAACATGCAAAAGTTACTAGAAAAACAAAGAAATAATACATAAAGGGCCATTTTTGATAAATAAACAAAAAGTGAGCCTTATTGTGAAAACTTACGGTTTTGAAAGGATCAAAAGAGTATTTTTGGTTAAAAATGGGTTTTTAAGATAATCACGGTTTTGTAGGGGTCAAAAGAGTTATTTTTGACAAATTGGGCTTATTTTGGGCCTTCACGGGTTTTAATGGGCTAAAATGGACATTTTTCATAAAAAGGGGCCTTGTGAGGAAATTCACGGTTTTCATGGGCTTGAAATGTAAAATTTTGGCCTTAATGGGCTTAAAATGTCACTTTGGTAGTAATTGAGCCAAAACAAGCATTTTAATAACAAACGGGCTAATTACGTCATTAATTGGGCCTTATATACTTATTTCATGTTTATTGGGCCGTATTGACCCATTTACACGTTTGATGGGCCTCGTATATTCATTTCATGTTTATTGGGCCTTAAATACCTATTTATATGCTTATTAGGCCTTGTGTTCTCATTACATGTTATTTGGGTCTTATAGGCCCATTGATTTTATTATTGGGCCTCACGACATATTTTTTGTTAATCGGGCCAATAACAAACAACACTTGGCACTTTGATATAAACAAATGGTGTTTTCATCACTAACGTTTTGTAATCAAACGCATACTCGATACGTTAGTTTAAAAAGGTAAACAATGTGATATAATATTCGTGTAAATTTAGTTAAGGTTCTTGTGAGACGTTCTTTCATTCGTACCTACCTAGTGTACAACCTTAAGTCTTGTAGTTATAACCAGAGTCTCCTGGAGGGAGAGCAAGAGTTTGTGTATAGATCTATATGGGGTTGATAACCCCACACCTGAGCTGTTCGCTACAGCTAGATTAGGCCAGTCTAGGGTGACAAATGTCTTACCTTAAACAAGTCGACACCTGGAAAATGTCATGATAGGCAGATCAGTCATATCAAACATGGTTATAACGACTCACATAAAGATTAACAAACACTGTACAAATTTACGGAATATATATACGATACTTTTGATATACGTACAAGCTATTCATTTCTATAATACTCGGGTCTTATACAACTCTTTTACAAGCAAAAAATATCGACTTTTTTGGGAAACAAACACTGTACATTACATTTTACTTGCAATAGAAAATATAGGATTTTCTAGAATTCTCTCTTTATATATTTTCAAAATATGAACACACATGCTATAACACAAGATTTGAAACAAAACGCTCAAACGATTTTTGCGGAAAATATCGGATTTTCTGGAAGTTTACAAATGATACAAAAATTTTCTTACAAACATGCTTATGAATTCACCAACATTATATATGTTGACCGTTTTCAAAATAACTAGTATTCTCAAGGAATCGTTAAGCAGGTTGGTCATCAAGTACACGTGAATTTTGTGTATTTTTTCTATCATCATGCATTTGACATTGGGAATGTAATTTGTAAACTAATACACTTATGTAAACTTAGGTGGTTGTGATATTTCATGTGTGATAATGATGTTGTCTTGATTCAATTATATATACTTTGATGATATTACAAGATGAAGTCACCCAACCCCCAAACGTTTCCGCCGTTTGGTTCGGGGGTGTGACATACATCATGATATAAAGTTGAATCTGTAACCTATTTGGTTATCTTATTATCGTGATTTGCATGAATGACCCATTAGGGGATTGCATGTTTTCATTTTTGGTTGTGTATAACTTGTCAAGTCACAAAGCATTGCTGACACTTGTTTCTTTTCTATATGCCTTTATGATTGGTGCACGTAGCTTGTCAGAACTAGCATTTTTAGCTAGGAAATTCTGTTTTCATGTAAACATCAACTCTTGTAAAACTTGTAATCTAAGTGGATATCACGTTCTATGCTCAATCAAAAACATCCATTTGAATCAAAACTCCTGAGTGACGTCCAAAACCTAATTTAATGCGTCTCAAATACTCAATTGTGGGTTTGAAACCCTAATAACCCAGTTCACCTCTGGATGGACCATGATCCTCTTATTGGGCCTAATGGGCCAATAAACTATCAATTTGATCCCTTTGGGCCTAGGAACCCTATTTGGACCCCAAATAGACCCACATTCGTTAAACCATAGCATTTGGGCCATGTTGGGCCTAAAATAACTCACTTATTTATCATGGGTCATGATGGGTCGTGAACCATTCTATTGAACCATGATGGGCCGTAAACCCATCTTCTCATTGTAATTAAGCCGTGAACCCCATTCCTTCATCACCTTTGGGTCGTAAACCCATAAGAAGGGCCTAATGGGCCGAGAACAATCTTATTTGGGCCTATAATCTCGAAAATGTTCAATAAAGGCCCAAACTTTTCCCCCTCTCTTTTCCTTCTACTCATTCTCAGCCATGTAAAAAAAAAGAAATTAATTCACAAATTAAGTGTAACGACCAAAAATTTTCAACCAATTTAAACTTTTCAAAAACAACCCATATCCATTAATTCATTACAAAAAAGTTTTCAATTCATTTATTATCATAGTATTTCCCAGAACCACATCATAAATACATAAAACACGAGGAGCGGTATGATCACACCTTCGCCTTGCCACGATCTCCTGAAGTACCTGAAACAATACAATGAAAACTGTAAGCCCGAAAGCTTAGTGAGTTACCCCAAAAATACCAACAACATATACCATACACATAACATATCATATCATAAATAGAACAACCATGCACTTTGGGTCTACTGTGTGACTAGTCTGCCGCACCGGCCTTCAGTCCACCTGGTCCACCCTCCGAGTCTAGCAACATACATCGAGTCTGCAGTGTGGTTGGTCCGCCCGCACCGGGCCTTCAACCCACTTGGTCCACTCTCTGAGTCTACAATATGACTGGTCCGCTCGCATCGGGCCTTCAGTCGGCCTGGTCCACTCTCTGAGCCTCGGCACGTCTGGTCCGCCCTCGTGGGGCCTACAGCCTATCCGGACCGCTCGTTGGGCCTTTGGGATATCCGGTCCGCCCTGGGTATGTTGGCCTACGGCACAAAGTAGGACCCGCCTTAACCAACCCCAGTCAAACAACCATGTACACATAAACATATAATCATATAGCAATTCATCACTAATCAACTGATCTAGCAGATCACATATATAACACACTCTAACTAGGATACCGACCTAACCGGTCACTAACATAGCATCATCCTATATACCAGGATTTCGACCTTAACGAGGTCTCTAACATATACCATCCTAACTACTAGGATGCAACCATATAGCAAAACAATAACATAACAACTACCTGGATTTCCATCCACTAAAGGGCCGACCTTTGTGCCTTATGCCCTGTCGATATAGTGAGGATAACTCACCTGCAACTTCTGACTTGAAGAAATAAGACCACGCTGCTCCGACCACCAGCACGAACTCCACCACTGATCATTACCAAATAACCAAAACCAATAAACACCATTAATTACCAACATACCGTTGGAAGTCAAACTGGTCAACCCTTGGTCCAAGTCAAAGTCCTCAATCAAAGTTAACCTTCCTGGTTGACCCTACTCGCCGAGTCAACCCGTTGACTCATCGAGTTCCTATGCTCAGAAAATCCCATGCCATGACTCAACTCGCCGAGTCGCTCCAAGACTCGTCGAGTCCAACAAACTCAGATTCCCTTCCTGCTCAACTCACCAAGTCATCCCCCCGACTCACCGATTCACAACTTAACCAAAGTGGTTAGGACTTCACGACTAGACTCGCCGAGTCCAAGAACAGACTCGCGGAGTCCAAGGCAATATTCAACAGACTCGCCGAGTTGTTCTTCCAACTTGTCGAGTTCCTGCCCATCTTCATACAACTCGTCGAGTCTACCCATGTGACTCGCTGAGTTACTATGTGACTCAAGACTGATATCAAGCCCAACTCGCTGAGTCATCTCCCAGACTCGCCGAGTCCATATGTAATATCTTCATTTAGATGATCACAGGCCAATCCATTGCTTTCAATACATAGATCTGGACTCCTAGGGCCAAATTGATACGTAAAGTTTCCAACTTTACGTGCATGCAAGGCTCAACAAGCTCTAATCAAACTAGAATGGAGGTTTAAGGGAAGGACACTCTCTATCAAGCCCCAAAGCTATCACTTTCCAGGTTCATGAGTCAAGACCAATCTAGATCGTGAGCCCAATACTCGAAAAGAGACTCATATATGACAATTTGGCCCTAAACTTCATCCATGACAATCTAGATCGTGAGCCCAATACTCGAAAAGAGACTCATATATGACAATCTAAGCACAACAAGGTCAAGGCAACAACTTTTTACCTTGAATCTGATGCCAACAAGCAAGGAAATCAGATCCACTTCGCTCCTCTATGATTCCACCAACTCTTGCTTCAAGTATCCTCCTTCTCCAAGCTCCAAAACACACTTAGATCCTTCTCACTCTCAAATTAGGGTTTGAAATCGATGGGGAAATGTTCTGGACGTCAAAGGGAGTGAAAAAGAGGTTGGGGTGGGTTATAATGTGATTTATATAGGGCACAACCCCTGGATTAGGGTTTTCTTCCTTCAGCACCAACTCGCCGAGTCCAGCCATCAACTCGCCGAGTCGGTCAATTAACACCTGACCAAAATCGTGACTCGACTCGCCGAGTCTATCTATCGACTCGCCGAGTCGACCTTCCTTATTTACACTAAGAACCCTGAACTTGCACTTCTGAACTTGTGGTGTTACAATTCTCCCCCACTTAAATTAGGCTTCGTCCTCGAAGTCTGATGCGGCACACAAATCCAGATAATACTCCCACAATGCACCTCCTGGTATCAACCGACCCAGGTTCCTCCGAAAACTGCTATCGAACCTCTATAAAGTCCAACTCTTCCCTCCCAGATTTACGACAACTGATTCAAGTCAGCCACCGACTTCTTTCTCTGATAACAACCCTCATTAACCAATGATCACCCGATGATAATTTCATCACTCAAAATCACAACAAACACTTGACTCTTACAAAGCTAGATATCACCCTGAACCACCGAGTCCTGACCTGGTACCAGCTGCCGCCCCTTTCCTCGACTGGAATATCCTTTATCGAATTCACTCCTGGGACTTATCCTGCTTTCCTTTCCGAATCCGAATCATTTCTTTCCGAGCTGACAGGATGACACATTCTTCAGCTCCTGAGCAACTCCCATGAGCTCTCCTTTGAAATCACATACACATGCTGTACCTGATCCTACATCCTCAAGCTAGAAAACCGACACAATAATGATACCTCCAGACATCCCCAGGATGAATTTCTGCTACATACATAACTTCCTTATCACAACCATACTGGAAAATCCAAGGCTCCTTCCTTGCGTCCACTCCAAACTCCTCTGGTTCTACACTATCGGAAATCCTTCCGCAACCTCAATAGACACCCAATCCGGATGTGCTTACATACCACTGGTACAATCCTAGTACTTAATATCAATAGCTGAAGCACTGTCAATAATCCACTTACTCCACTTCCTCCTCTTGGAGTACCCACACTCCTTCCGAGCTACACGCCTTTCCTTTCTAGGAAATCCACTCAACAACCCTTACTGCACCTATACGTACCACTGATCTACACTTCACTTTACGTTATCCATGTAGAACAACTGCTATTCTCGAACTTCCATATACCCTAAATCTACTCGCAAGGACTCTCGGGTCCATGCACTGCTTTCCACTAACATGATCAATACTTGGGGCCAGACCATATAAATTATCATCCCCTGGTGACGCTTTTCCTCATTCTCCTTGTACCGATCCACTAACACATATAGACTCTTCAACATGACTGGACCGCCTTACCAGGCCTTCAGCCTATCTGGACCACTCTCGGAACCTTTAGCATATCTAGACCGCCCTCCTAGGCCTTCAGCCTGTTTGGACCATTCCCCGAGCCTTCGGCCTGATTGGTACACCTTTCGGCCTTCAGTCTGTTCGGACCGCTCAAAACTGTCTTATGTCACCCTGAACCATTCCTTCCAGGAATCTCTCCCGTACATACTGTTCTAGCCCTCTTGGGGTTTTGAACCCTAACTCTAATCTATATACTCAATTCCCGACCTAACCCTAGGCCCAAACTTGGTCTGTATCCCGCCCCACTTGACTGACCTATTCATACTAGCCCACGTTCTTGGCTGACTGAAAAACTGCTGCAACCCAAACAACTAATTCACCTCTCATGCTACCGATCATCCTGAGAATTTTCCAATTCTCCCCACTTAGAGCACTGACTACCAACCACCGGTGATTGAACCGGTATAGTCAATCATTTCTACTCAACATACTCTTCTTACCCATGAACTGATCCTGAAACAAGCAACTTCCCCAAAAATCACGTTCCGACCGCACACATCTTGTACTCTAAGGAAGTTCGAACCTCAGCTGAGTACTCCTCAACTTGCAAATGCTGTACGTGACAAGCAGACCAAAAAATCCTAATTCCCCACCAACAATTCCCATGGATGATAACCAACTAAGACTCCTAATACCAAAACGCTCGATCATATGATAAATCCGACGAAAAGACGAACGAATACCATACCAGGAATCATGCGAACGAGACTAGCAGATATAAAATACTCCATAACAACCATAAGATAATAAGAAATCAAGAAGGAAACATACCTGCAGTTGTATCTGACTCCGCCCTGACCTCCTCCGCTATAAGCTGAAAAGCACGTCCATGAGCCCTCGGGGGCTCTGCTCCACCCTGACCTCCACCCATAATCCTCAAAGTCATCGGTGTTGGAGCCTGCACCGGTCCTACAGTAAGCTGTGGACAATTGGCCCTCATGTGACCAACCTGATGACACTGATAACAAATCCTCATATCCTGAACTGGGGCTGACTAACAGCAATCCCTCGCATAATGCCCCTCCTTCCCGCACTTGCGGCATGCACCACCGGACCTACAAACTCCAGCGTGACCCTTCCTGCACTTTCCACAAGTGCAGCTGCTCTGATATCCCAACCTAGAACCAACGGTCTTGGACCGTTTCGATGCCGGCTACGACTGCGTTGGGGACTGCCTCTTCTCTCTCAACTGCAACTCAATCTCGAATTCACGCCGCCTGGCGGCCTCCTGCAACTCTAACAAGGTATCACATCTCTGCATGGACACAAACTGCCAGATGTCCTTCTTGAGCATACTCAGATATCGGGAGATCTGAGCCTGCTCTGAAGCAAACTCCGGGCAAAACATCGCCCTCTCAGTGAACATCCCGATGATCTTCGCCACTGACTCTGTATCCTGTTTCAGCTCCAGGAACTCCTGATCCAACCTATCTCTCTCTCTCTCTCTCTCTTTCTCTCTCAACTTGTGGAACATAAAGAGTGTTGAACATCTCCCAGAACTGATCCCATGTAACCGCAGCCCACTGCGCATCAGAATAAGACCCCGTAGTCAACCTCCACCAATCCCTCGACCCGAGCCTCAACAGGTTCAGAGCACACCTCACCCTCTGCTCAGCATGGCATCAACATGTGAAGAAACATCCCTCCACATCCGACAACAATCGCATAGCAACAATCGGATCCTGAACCCCATCAAAAGTAGGGGGCTTCGTATTATCGAAGTCCCGATATTGAAAACCTCTACCAGCTCCTCCTCTTGCCACTGCTACATCCGTTGTGGCCACCACGGAAGCCATCTTCATAAGAGCTGCATAGCACTCATAAAAGTACTCAATCATGGCGGTCTTGATCGACCCAAATAGTTCGGGCAACTCTGCCTGAAACATAGCAGCAACCTCATCATGCAGGATCTCACGAATTCTGGCATCCAACTCGTCTGTACTCATATGGCCAACGACCTCGGGTGGTGCTGACCCCTCCTGACCACCCTCTCCCACTCCTGATACTGAACCGGATCCTTCCTCGAAATGCCTCCTACTCGCCATTCTGCAATACATCATGAGATCCTTAGAAATCTCGCATAACCACCCATAATGACTCTCTAATCAACCACCCAGGGATTGTGATGTAGCACCCGTAGATCCGGGCTAGTCAAAGTAAAGACGATAAGCATCAAAAATGAATTTTTGATGGAAGATTATTTAAAAGGATTATATTAACCAAGTTGTAGTATATGTCACAAGGTTTCCGTGCATATAAAGAACGCCAAAATTCGAGTTCTAACGAAGAAGTTATGACCTGTCGAAGTTTCGCGATAAAACCGGCACGACACAGCGCAACGTAAATAGTGAATTTACGTTAGAGCGATATTTATCCAAAATGATCTAAATGAGAATTGAATATCTCATCGATATTAGTGCAACGGCAGAAAGACGGACGAAAACGGACGTCAGGCGAAGGAGTTATTAGTTCATAACAGAGTTTTTCTGTCCCGACCTACTAAAAATAATATATAAGTAATATAATTATAATATATTAAAAATAAAGACATATTAGCCAATGGAGTCTAAACGAGAGTTTTAGAGCATAATCTCACCTTCGTGTCGATATAAAGAACATCAAAAACGGAGTTCGTATGCGAATGTTATGAATTTCTGAAGTTCGGGGCTCGAACCCCAAAGCTGTGTCAGAGACCACGACGTGGTAGGTCTTCTGACACCTCCGGGAGTCCCCCAAACGCAACTTACGATGACGCATGCAGTGATGATCAAGCCCACGACTTGGCAAGGGCAGATTTTGCCCTATAAATAGATTTGAAGGGTCGGTCGTTTAGGGTTACTATTTTCTCTCATCCCTCTCCTGTTGTACCTCGATTTACGTGCAAGAAATATCCCGAAGCCCCGGTATCAACCCCGAGACCCGAAGCGAGTCCCGAAGCCCCAAAGATCTCGATAAGAAAAGAGTTTCCGAGCCGAAGCTCTGCTCGCGAGAAACCCGGTGTGTGAAGATATCCCGGTGTCACCGAAGAATACTACTTCTACAAGCCGTAGTGCTGTCCGATCATCTTTTGATCAAGTGAGTGTGTGGTTACTTTCTTCTAACACATAAATATGAAGTATTTGTTATAAAATACGTGCTATGTGTTTATATATTGTTGTTTATTTGAGATGAGTGCGAAATGGATGTTTTATATAGGTGTTAAATGAGTTAATATGTATATGTATTTTATATCTACAAATATGTTGGGTAGAACATGGGTAGATGAATTAGATGATGTGTGATGATAATTAGGTGATGAGAAATAGGTGATGATAATCAGGTGATGAGAAATAGGTGATGATAGAAAGGTGATGATAGATAGGTAATGATAAATACGTGATGTGAGATGAGAGGAGATACCATAACCTTGACCGATGATGTGGCAATTTGGTGATGTAGTCATCTACCAGAGTATAGATGGCGACCACATACTATTCTAGATGACCTCGTGGAAACACCAGCATGCTCATAACCTGTAGGTGATGAATTACGAGTTTAGGAGATGTTGTAACTACGTTTTCATGCGATGATACTCTAACCCTTACTATGAATTACGAGTCCATGCGATGTTGTGGCTACGTATTCATGAGATGATAGACTAACCCTTATTATGAATTACGAGTCCAGGCGATGTTGTGGCTGCGTATTCATGCGATGATAGTCTAACCCTTATTATGATTTACGAGTCTAGGCGATGTTGTGGCTGCATAACCATGCGATGATACCCTAACCCTTACTAGACATATATTGAGGGAGTGATCCCCGAATTAGTATCGTCTATGCAATGTAGGCGATGATCCTTAGGAAAAGTTCTTAGGAACAAGCATATAAGGATATAAGATATAAGGAGATGAGCGGTAAATATGATATAGGAGATGACCCTTAGGATAATATCTTTAGGGAAGATTAAAAGAAGATAATGGGGATGGGTAATTGGGTTGATTGTTTGATGATTGAATATAATAATTATATTATTGTGGGTTTAAAACCCTATATGCTCACCAGGCTCCCAAGCCTGACCCACTCAGTTTAATTGTATCACAGGTATCAATACGAAGCTGCTTTGCACTGAGAGATTAAAGGAGATGTAAATCACTAGAGTAAATGAATGTATGTTCTGTTTATGCTTATGTGTCTATATCGGAACATGACATCCCGAGGTTATATTATTTAATTAAAATGCATTCTCTTTGAGAAATGTTTTGATAAGTTTTTATCATATCTTGTTTTGGGAACAAATTCCGCAAGCGTTTTCTTTAAACGATTACTCTGACTTATAAAACAAAGTATAAACAAATCGGTCTTTTCTGGCCGAGAAATTGGGGATATCACAGTTGGTATCAGAGCATTAGTTTAAGCAAACTAGGAATTTGTAGGAAATTTCTAGACTTAAACTTAGAATGCTAAGTAATGATTGTGAGGAGTGTGTCTAAAATATGTTAGGTAGTACACCTAAATTGACACAAGCACTATTTTATTTTAGGAATGATGCCTAAAATGCTTTTATGTGCTAATTGTTTAGTATGATAGCTAAATTGATGTTATTATTTGTTCGGATCTATGGTCTGTTGCCGACCGGATCTGGAAACCTTATGTGTTTAGGATTCTAAGCGTACAACTACGAAATTAGAACTAGCATGTAAACGTTTTAGGGTGATAAGGAGATTTATACGTTTATCGTAATTAAAAAAACTTTCGTATCTTAAAAATTCTCGCTTGGTACACCAAATGTTTGCTTGGATGTACAAGAGGTCATGGTGAAGACTCGTAGATAAATTGAGTAAATGGAAGAAATGAAGAAGGCTTATGATAGTGGATGACACCTATCAGAAGATATCGTAAGAGTGGTATCTTGCCTTTAGAGTAGGTATTATGAAATAACAGTACGTTTAAAGGAGTACAGTATGTCTGAAGTACACTTTCAATTGGCAGGATGATGGAATGATTGATGAAATTCTTGAAGTTGTCTTATCGTATGGTATTTCCATCACCAATCGAGTTGAAGTAGAGTTGATGATTGAAGATTGAGCAATGAAGAAGTCTTAGTAGAGTCTAGGGAAATTGTTTATGATTATTTGGACACATTCGTATGTGTTAAATTGTTTTGTGATTTTCTTGTATGGTGACTTGGTCGACTGCGATACAATACTTGGGATGAGTATGAGTAGGTGTGAAAGGTAGTAGATGCATATACTACCGGAAGCACAGGACTCGCACTTGGATCAGGGAAAGTCACAAGGTTACCAAGAAGCTAGTAATTGATTCCGTTTTGTTCATGTATGTCATTACCTTTGTTTCGGTAGTGACTAGTAAGATGGTTGTTATTCCGACCCTAGTGGTCATATCAAATTGAGTCTGACTACGATGGGTTTGTTACGTGGTTCATAGAACCAAGTTCGAGGTAGTATCTCACTCAATTCAGAAGATTGAAATCAATGCGATTGATAGTATCACGCTCGTTAAAAAAAAGGGAGTTCGTAGCTAGGCATGCTACATGTTAAAAATGTGATTATATCACATTAGAATATGAAGGAAGGTATATTCCATTATGGAATTTGACTTTAAGAGACTCGAGTCTAATCGTTGCATCATACGATGAGAGGTCATTAGAACATGACCCATCGATCTATTGCAATAGATGAATGAAAGTACTTATCCTAAGAAGAAGAAGGAGTCCTAGATAAGGATTTATTTTGTAACTTGCAAGTTATGATTGAAAGTACAACATAGTACGATAAGCAGATGCAAGATTGAGCATCGTTTGCGGTCAAGAAAGCCATAGAGTTAAATACTCTTGCAAGGAAACATAGAAGTTACGGTTATTACCTAGGATGAAGAGATAACATGTGGAATCATTATGCAATCCCTATTTCGTTGATGATTCCGGGACGTAATCATCCTAAGGGGGGAGATAATTGTAATGTTATAGATCCGGGCTAGTCAAATTAGAGATGATAAGCGTCAAAAATGAATTTTTAATGGAAGATTATTTAGAAGGATTAATCTTAACCAAGTTTTAGTATATGTCACAAGGTTTCCGTGCATATAAAGAACGCCAAAATCCGAGTTATAACGAAGAAGTTATGACCTGTCGAAGTTTCGTGACAGAACCGGCACGACACAACGCGACGTAAATAGTGAATTTATGTTAGAGCGATATTTATCCAAAACAATCTAAACGAGAATTGAAGATCTCATCGATATTAGTGCAACGACGGAAAGACGGAAGAAAACGGACGTCAAACGAAGGAGTTATTAGTTCATAACGGAGTTTTCCTGTCCCGGCCTACTAAAAATCATATATAAGTAATATAATTATAATATATTAAAAATAAAATCAAAATTAGCCAATGGAGTCTAAACGAGAGTTTTAGAGCATAATCTCATCTCCGCGTCGATGTAAAGAATGTTGAAAACAAAGTTCGTATGCAAAAGTTATGAATTTATGAAGTTTGGGCGCGAACCCCAAAACTGTATCAGAGACCACGATGTGGAAAGAAGTGCCACGAAGTGGCAGGTCTTCTGACACCTCCAGGAGTCCCTCAAACGCAACTTGCGATGACGCATGCAGTGACGATCAAGCCCACGATGTGGAAAAAGGTTCCACGACGTGGCAAGGGCAGATTTTGCCCTAGAAATAGATTTGAAGGTCCAACCGTTTAGGGTTGCTATTTTCTCTCCTCTCTCTCCCGTTTTACCTCGATTTACGTGCAAGAAATATCTTGAAGCCTCGGTATCAACCCCGAGACCCGAAGCGAGTCCCGAAGCCCCGAAGATCCCAAGAAGAAAAGACTTTCCGAGCCGAAGCTCTGCCCGCGAGAAACCCGGTGTGTGAAGATATCCTGGTTTCACCGAAGAATACTACTTCTACAAGCCGTAGTGCTATCCAATCATCTTCTGATCAAGTGAGTGTGTGGTTACTTTCTTTTAACACATAAATATGAAGTATTTGTTATAAAATACGTGCTATGTGTTTATATATTGTTGTTTATTTGAGATGAATGCGAAATGGATGTTTTATATAGGTGTTAAATGAGTTAATATGTATATGTATTTTATATCTACAAATATGTTGGGTAGAACATGGGTAGATGAATTAGATGATGTGTGATGATAATTAGGTGATGAGAAATAGGTGATGATAATTAGGTGATGAGAAATAGGTGATGATAATTAGGTGATGAGAAATAGGTGATGATAGATAGGTGATGATAAATAGGTGATGTGAGATGAGAGGAGATACCATAACCTTGACCGACGATGTGGCAATTTGGCGATGTAGTCATCTACCAGAGTATAGATGGCGACCACAGACTATTCTAGATGACCCCGTGGAAACACCAGCAGGCTCATAACCTGTAGGTGATGAATTACGAGTTCAGGAGATGTTGTAACTACGTATTCATGCGATGATACTCTAACCCTTACTATGAATTACGGGTCCATGCGATGTTGTGGCTACGTATTCATGAGATGATAGACTAACCCTTATTATGAATTACGAGTCCAGGCGATGTTGTGGCTGCGTATTCATGCGATGATAGTCTAACCCTTATTATGATTTACGAGTCCAGGCGATGTTGTGGCTACGTAACCATGCGATGATACCCTAACCCTTACTAGACATATATTGAGGGAGTGATCCCCGAATTAGTATCGTCTATGCAATGTAGGCGATGATCCTTAGGAAAAGTTCTTAGGAACAAGCATATAAGGATATAAGATGTAAGGAGATGAGCGGTAAATATGATATAGGAGATGACCCTTAGGATAATATCTTTAGGGAAGATTAAAAGAAGATAATGGGGATGGGTAATTGGGTTGATTGTTTGATGATTGAATATAATAATTATATTATTGTGGGTTGAAAACCCTATATGCTCACCAGGCTCCCAAGCCTGACCCACTTAGTTTAATTGTATCACAGGTATTGATACGAAGCTGCTTTGCACTGAGAGATTAAAGGAGATGTAAATCACTAGAGTAAATGAATGTATGTTCTGTTTATGCTTACGTGTCTGTATCGGAACATGACATCCCGAGGTTTTATTATTTAATTAAAATACATTCTCTTTGAGAAATGTTTTGATAAGTTTTTATCATATCTTGTTTTGGGAACAAATTCCGCAAGCGTTTTCTTTAAACGATTACTCTGATTTATAAAACAAAGCTTAAACAAATCAGTCTTTTCTAGCCGAGAAATTAGGGATGTTACATGTGACTTCCTTGATACGCGTATGGGTCTTGTGCTTTCAGCAGTATGGGCCCATACTGCCTTCCACACCTACCCATATTTGTCTCAAGTATCATCACAATGCCCCAAGCACTAACGAACATGGAAAGCACTCTATCCTCACTCCTAGAGGAACATTGAAACTCTCATAAAAGGAGACCCTAGGCTAGGAGGCATCATAAATCAGGCAACTCTATCATGCACTTCCTGAAGATCCTTAGCCTAACTCTAGCATGCTGTTCTAACATATCACATAAACAAACAACTTGTATGGTAATTTTGGGGTAACTTACTGGCTCCGACTGATCGTACCCTCTACTTCCTCTTTTACTTATTTTTGAAAACCATTTTTTATTTTTCTTTGAATTCTCTCCTTGATTTGAGACTGGATTCACACGAATGTTCCTCCAATTCACTCAAACCAAGGCTCTGATACCAACTTGTAACGTCCAAAATTTTTCAACCAATTTAAACTTTTCAGAAACAACCCATATTCATTAATTTATTACAAAAAGGTTTTCTATTCATTTATTATCAGAGTATTTCCCAGAACCACATCATATATACAGAAAACACGAGGAGCGGTATGATCACGCCTTCGCCTTGCCACGATCTCCTGAAGTACTTGAAACAATATACTGAAAACTATAAGCCCGAAATCTTAGTGAGTTACCCCTAAAATACCAACCACATATACCATACATGTAACATATCATATCATAAATAGAACATCCATGCACTTCGGGTCTACTGTGTGACTGGTCCGCCTCACCGGCCTTCAGTCCACCTGGTCCACCCTTCGAGTCTAGCAACATACATCGAGTCTGAAGTATGGTTGGTTCGCCCGCACCAAGCCTTCAACCCACCTGGTCCACTCTCTGAGTCTACAGTATGACTGGTCTGCCCACTGCGGGCCTTCAGTCGGCCTGATCCACTCTCCGAGCCTCAACACGTCTGGTCCGCCCTCGTGGGGCCTACAGCCTATCAGTATCACTCGCCGGGCCTTCGGGATATCCGGTCCGCCCTGGGTATGTTGGTTTACAGCACAAAGCAGGACCCACCTCAACCCAATCCCAGTCAAACAACCATGTGCACATAAACATATAATCATATAGCAATTCATCACTAATCAACCGATCTAGTAGATCACATATATAACACACTCTAACCCGGATACCGACCTAACCGGTCACTAACATAGCATCATCCTATATACAAAGATTCCGACCTTAACTAGGTCTCTAATATATACCATCCTAACTACCAGGATGTAACCATATAGCAAAACAATAACATAACAACTACCCGGATTTCCATCCGCTAAAGGGCCAACCTTGGTATCTTAGAACCTGTTGATATAGTAAGGATAACTCATGTGCAACTGCCGACTTGAATAAATAAGACCACGCTACTCCAACCACCAGCACGAACTTCACCACTGATCGTTACCAAATAACCAAAACCAATAAACACCATTAATTACCAACATACCCTTGGAAGTCAAACTGGTCAACCCTTGGTCCAAGTCAAAGTCAATCTTCCTGGTTGACCCTACTCGCCGAGTCACCCCGTTGACTCGTAGAGTTCCTATGCTCAGAAACTCCTATGCCATGACTCAACTCGCCGAGTCTCTCCAAGACTCGTCGAGTCCAACAAACTCAGAGTCCCTTCCTGCTCAACTCACCAAGTCATCCCCCCGACTCACTGATTCACAGCTCAACCAAAGTGGTTAGGACTTCACGACCAGACTCACCGAGTCCAAGAACAGACTCGCTGAGTCCAAGGCAATATTTAACAGACTCGCCGAGTTGTTCTTCCAACTTGTCGAGTTCCTGCCCATCTTCATACAACTCGTCGAGTCTACCCATGTGACTCGCCGAGTTACTATGCGACTCAAGACTAATATCAAGCCCGACTCGCCGAGTCATCTCCCAGACTCGCCGAGTCCATACGTAATATCTTCATTTAGATGATCACATGCCAATCCATTGCTTCCAATACATAGATCTGGACTCCTAGGGCCAGATTCACATGTAAAGTTTCCAACTCTACGTGCATGCAAGGCTCAATAAGCTCTAATCAAACTAGAATGGAGGTTTAAGGAAAGGAAACTCTCTATCAAGCCCCAAATCTATCACTTTCCAGGTTCATGAGTCAAGACCAATCTAGATCTGTAGTGGCAACCATAGATATGAGCCCAATACTCGAAAAGAGACTCATATATGACAATTTGGCCCTAAACTTCATCCATGAACAATCTAAGCACAATAAGGTCAAGGCAACAAATTTTTACCTTGAATCGGATGCCAACAAGCAAGGAAATCAGATCCACTTCGCTCCTCTATGATTCCACCAACTCTTACTTCAAGTATCCTGCTTCTCTATGCTCCAAAACACACTTAGATCCTTCTCACTCTCAAATTAGGGTTTGAAATCGATGGGGAAATCTTCTGGACGTCAAAGGGAGTGAAAAAGAGGCTGGGGTGGGTTATAAGGTGATTTATATAGGGCACAACCCCTGGATTAGGGTTTTCTTCCTTCAACACCAACTCGCCGAGTTCAGCCGCCAACTCGCCGAGTCTGTCAATTAACACCTGACCAAAATCGCGACTCGACTCGCCGAGTCTATCCATCGATTCGCCGAGTCGACCTTCCTCATTTACACTAAGAACCCTGAAGTTGCACTTCTGAACTTGGGGTGTTACATTAAGTGCCACCTCATGTTTGTCTAGTGGGTTCCCATGCACATTACCTGACAAATATTTAGGAAGACTTATATATCCATGTACATCACATCCTATCCATCTCTTCATCATTCTATCCTTCTCTCTTCAAATTCTCGGCCTCCCAACTCACCATCTCAACCCTATTTTTCGCTTCTAAATCCTCTCAAGAACTCCCTCCTATTTTCTCTAAAAATCATGGGTTGGTAGGTGCTTTCAAGGTTTCCTTCAAAGATCATCATTTATTTGGTAAGCTACTCTTTAAACTTGATGATTTACTTCATATACATGATGATCTTACTTCCCTTAACACTTCATTTCATGATCCATGCTCTTAGAACTTCATAGATCTCGAAAATCTCTTCAAGGAAGCCTGTTAAAGCCGAAAACCTCTTCAATCTTCATCAAAAACCGAAACCTTCAAAGCAATGTGAGTTCATACCCCCTTTTTCGGTTTTTATTATGTTTTGGGGGAGAATACAAGTTGTTTTGTGTAGATATATATGTGTATGCATGATTTTGTGTGTTTTCATGATATATGTGTGGTGATGTGTGATGAACTCCATGAACTTGAAGTTCTACTAAAAGTAATGATACTTGTAGAATCTAACACTTATTATGCAAAGAAAAGATTTTAAATTACATCAAAGTTACTTAAAACTAAGTGATTTGCATAAAAGGGGCCAAAAATGATAAAATAACCAAAAAATGGGGTATTTTTATGTAACCTACGGTTTTTAAGCGACCAAAAAGAATGTATTTTGATAAATATGAATCTTTTTGATATATGTGATCTTAAAAAGGGCAAGAAGTGTAAAAGTTCATAAATGGGTTTCTTTTGGGCTTTTGCGAAATTTTGGGCCAAGTTTGTAAATTTTTGGACTTTTGTAGGCTTAAATGTCATTTTCAACAAAGTTGTGCCAAAATGTAAATTTTTGATAAGAAGGACAAAAAATTATGAATTTAGTAGAAACTTGGGCCAAAAAGATGAATTTATTTATAAATCTGCTCGAAAATGCACATTTTCATAAAACCAAGTCAAAAATGACATTTTTGACAAAAGTAAGTCAGAAATGTTATTTCTACTCAAAACTAGCCTTAAATGTAAATTTTGCCCTTAAAGGACCTAATTTTCATTTTGACCAAAAAAAGTGCTGCAAATATAAATTTTGGTTTTAAGAACATAAATGATCTTTTACAAAAAAATGTGATATTTTTATGTCGCATTGGTAAACAATATAACTTAAACAACCAATGTAACATACCACAGATCGATTTTGGTATTCATGTCGTTATTGGGCCTGAAAATAATATACATGTCAAATGGGCATTTGTTGTCCATCTACATGTATACTGGGCCTAGGATATATATATATATATATATATATATATATATATATATATATATATATATGAGCCTGAAAATAATTCTCATACATAGTGGGCCTTAGTTGTCCACTTACATGTTTATTGGGTTTGGAATATACCATATATGTTCTCTTTTTCATTTCATGTAAATTCGATTTAGGATCTAGTGAGATGTTTCGGTTGACACCTATCGAGTGTACAATCGTAGCCTGTAGTTATAACCAGAGTCTCCTAGAGGGAGAGCGAGAGTTTGTGTATAGATCTATATGAGGGTGACACCCCACACCTGTGCTGTTCGCTATAGTTAGACTAGGGCAGTCTAGGGTGACAAAAACCTTACCTTATTCTGTCGGCGTCCGTAAAACGCCATGACAGTCGAAATTGTCATTATCTAGTATGATTATAACGACTCACTTAAAGGAATTAACGTTATAAAATTTACGGGGAAACCATTTTCTCTTTTTAGATAACACGGTAATATACTCGCATTGGTACTCAAACTCGGGTGTTGAGATTCCAACATTCTCATAAGCAGACAACATCGGGTTGTCTGGGGTTATTCTCTTTACACTCTCACAAACATTAACACACATGCATTAATACAAGATCGGGCACAAACATTTCAAACATTTCAAATTGTTTTTCAGAAAATATCAGATTTTCTGGTGTTTACTAAGTACTACCATACATTTTACTTAAACATGTTTATGAACTCACCAACATTTTTATGTTGGCCTTTTTAAATTAACTTGTATTTTCAGGAAACCGTTGAGCATGTTTGGCAGAAAGAATTCATGGATATTTTATCATGATTTGTTTCATCATACTTTGAATATTTTGACATGTAATATTGAAATATAGTATCTGATGTAAACTAATGACAGTTGTAATATTACATGTTTGATGATGATGATGTTATGTTTCAATTATATACTATGTGATGATACTACAATAATGAAGTCACCCAAGCCCCAGACATTTCCGCCGTCTAGTTCGGGGGTGTGACATAGCTTAGGAGAATGACATGGTGACGTTGGGTCTCTTATTGGATGGTTAGATTTTAATAATGGTTCCACTTGGATAGGTTTTGTTTTACTCGTGTATTTACTTCCGTAACAATATAACAAATTTGATGTGTGTTTTTTTGTTTGTAAATTTTTTTCTTAATAAATAGTTGAAGTCTTTTGTTGCATTTTCCATTAAATGGTTTTAAAGCAAATAAAAAAATGGAGTAAAAATCACGAAGTTACAAGAACACCAACCGCAACTATCATACCACTTGTTAGGGAAACCAGATGATATTTGTAAAGACTTAAAACAAATCTGATGCCACATGCCAAGTTCTAATTCCCCTTGTTAGGAAGTAATGTAGATAATACACAAAACTAAAAGCACACAAAGACACAATATTTACATGGTTCGGTCAAGGTAGCTTACGTGCACGAGCAGGAGGGGAGTATTCTTTATTCACAGAGTTCTTAAACAGAGGTTACAAGTACAATTCAACAAAGATTCGACATACTCGCTGGAATTCAAGACACATTTTCAAATGACTTAGAATGACATCCCTATTTAGAGATTAAGGACTAGACCTAAAACTGTAATGGGGCATGCTCGTTAGTTTAATGGCCCATGAAAGGTGTCAACCAATCATCTTCCTCCATGCAGTAGCTTTTGGAACCTTCATCTTAAGATACATTGCATTGATATCAACAATCCACTAAAAGCACATTAGGTGCCATTGCATGGCACACCTTGCCACTTAGTGGTACCTTCTATCAATCCGTGACACCTCCAATGCATGACACATCATCGAGGTGCCGTAACGGCACATCAGTATGACATTGAGTTGCACATTCACACTTAATGGCACCTCTTGTGGATGAAACGTCTTCAAGATGCCATTTTCTTGTCGAGGTGACATTGAGTGGCACCTCCTGCCACTTCGTGGCACCTTCTATGTATGAAACTTCTTCTAGGTGTCTTTCACTTTTCGAGGTTCCATTGAGTGGCACCTTCTTTGATGGCCTAGTCTGTTGTCAGATGCTCCATCCCAAAGAGTGTCATCATATTCGAGGAGTGCCATCATATCCAAGAGCATTATTGTATGCAAGTGTGCAACTATATCCAAGTGTGCCATTATATATAAGTGTACCATCATATCTAGGTGTGACACCATATCCAACTGTGCCATGCAAATGCTTAAAATGCTCAAGTCACATTTAACATTACGAAATATGGATTCTACTTTGGATCCTAATCATCGGCTCCACTGGCTAGAACACACAAATCAAACGCTACAAACATATGTATCCTTATAACCCCTAAGGTTGTTTTAGTTGCATTAAATTTTGGTTGAACATGGATCTGCTATTGGATTATGGGATTTTGTGTTGTTTTCTTCAACTATATCTTTGAGGGTTTTGTATCCCCATAACCTAATACCAATGTCAATAATGTTGTGACATATTGATGAAATTCATTTGAAATTTTATTCATAAATGGATATATGTTGTGTATCTTTGGTTTTTGGTTTAAATCAAACTAATTACACCTCGTATAATTTGTCAAAACTATATGTGCAATGATCTTTATTTATAATTTCGTTCATAAATGAACTTAGTTATATTCCCATAGACATAGTGCTCGATATGATGTATATAAAACATATGCAAATATTATTAATCTATAAAAAAAACATATTTTATAATGATATAAAAAACATATTTTATAATAATATAAAAAACGTAGTTCATTTAAATATTTCTTTAATAGGGTTGGAAAAAGTTTAATTTGTCCTTAATTTTAACAATATCCCTTCGATAGTTTATATTGTTCTAAAAATGCTTTTAAAAGAACATCCAAAATATATAAATTTGTCGTTATATTGTTCTAAAAATGTTTTAAAAGAACATCCATTAATATTAAAAAAAACATAATTTATAATAATACAAAAAACGTAGTTCATTTAAAACTTTCTTTAATAGACTTGGAAAAAGTTTAATTTGTCGTTAACATTAACAATATTCCTTCGATAGTTTATATTGTTCTAAGAATGCTTTTAAAAGAACATCCAAAAATATGTAAATTTGAGGGACCAATCTCTAATTAATAAAACTGAACAATTATTATTGAAAGTATAAAATTAATGATTACTATAAGAAATAGAATTAAAACATGTGTTATTATTCCCTTGTTCAAGAGAAAGCGAGGACTTTCTTTTAGCTACCGGCCCAAACAAAAGAGATTAGCCTCTTGATCGATCGATTGATTGGATCGAAGTACGAAGGGCTTGATTGAAGTGTGAGATCAGCCCAAGACTAAGGCCGAGCAACTAGCTGCTGCAGGATTGGACGTCTATCTATCTCACCACGCTCCCCTACTCCTATAAAGGCCGGCAGAAGGAAAGCTCGTTACCGCAACGCTCGTTCACCCCTTCGGCTTCTTCCATTCAGGTAGTTTTTTTCTTATTGGCAAATAGCGTCTTGAAGTGAAGCGAAGGCATTATTGAAGGAAAGAGATGGCAGGTCGGTCAAGTGCATTCGCTATTCAATTCCATCCTCGATCCCACCAAATTGAGATTCAAAAGTTTGTATCTCTTCTTTACTTTTAAGTGAGAAGGGGGTGACTTCTCTATGTCGCCGTCTCATCAATGAGCGTAGATTGATAGAGATGGCTTTTGTGCCGGTCAATCTGTATCCCATTCTTCAGGTATAGTTTTCTTTGATCACAGATCGACAGTCCTTTCTCCCCCTTTCGTCATAAGGCGTGGTCTGACTCTGAACCATTCCTGTGTTTAGGTCCCTACTAAGCCCTTTTCATTCAAAACAAATTATACAATATATTAAAGTTATCCACCCTTAGCTATAGTAAAGTAGCTAAGGGGTTGGCAGAAATAGTCCTTCTTTTATGGGGGCATGGTTTCTTTTGGCATTTGTTTCCCGATTTTGTGTTCTGGGCAGTTTATGCCATTTGAACGACTTTTGATGCTACATGTTTTTCGCCTGTTCTCTTCACCGCTTTTCCACCATCGCGTACCATCTACTCTACCGATTGCTTCCCAACCCTCGGGTAACCGATCCACCGCCTCCTCTTCTTCATTCTTTCTAATCACTCACTTCCACAACTTCTCACTTCTTCCGTTTTCTCTTTATTCTTCTGCCGAGTACCCTTCGCATCTTCGTTTCCCTTTTCTGGCTTCCAATCAAACCTACCAGTCACCGCTTTCACCTCCTACATCGACTATCTAATCAAATACATACACGAATGTAGACCAGATATTACCGTCTCTATCCTTCTTCTCATACACTTTTGTATCCGTTTACACCTCTCACAAACATGGATTTTGGTTGCGTGTGTTTCATTATTTTCGTCTACTGCTACCATCGGTGCTGGCCAACAAAAGCCCTAATATCGATTTAAATAGAAAATCAGGTTTGTTTTCTGAACTTCATAAACCATTGGTCGATACAGTTAACAAGTTGTTGCATTCATTTTCTATCTTCACGGACATCGGTTGTCCCTGCTTAAGGTTTACCACAAAATTTAATTATTGTAATATTGACTATAATTGTTTTTTGGTTATTTTACCAATTTTTCTGTTTTCTTTTTCAGCAGTGTCATTTGAGAAACACACTCAGTTCGTTCATCTGTCGTATTCTCTTAATAAGTATGTTAGATTTTCATCAATATCTCTAAAATTTTCAGATACATACATTAGCGCATCAATAGAAAAGTTTATAAAGCCTAAGTACATATATGAATTCATGTTTTTTAAAAAATACTGATGGTTATATCTAATTTACAGGTGACGATGAAAAGAGATGATGGGATAGGAATCGAAAATGGTGGTAGAAGCTCTAGATCTTCTTACAATGGTTCACACCTCATTTCTTATTTTTCAATTGTTCATATAGATGGATATCGTTTCTATTTATTTCTTATTTTGATTACATTGATTTTGTTTTCCACTTCTTAGTTGCATGCCAACTGTTAGATGAAATGCCTTATTGAGACATATATAAGAACATCTGATTTTAAGGT
Organism: Lactuca saligna; assembly: GCF_052625555.1. Taxonomy (NCBI): domain Eukaryota; kingdom Viridiplantae; phylum Streptophyta; class Magnoliopsida; order Asterales; family Asteraceae; genus Lactuca; species Lactuca saligna. The sequence goes on from NC_136420.1 coordinate 141,327,484, forward strand.
TGTTTAATTAGGCTTCTCTCAACTCACATGTACACAGTTCCATCCAATTAGTTTAATTTGATCTGATATGCAGACCATGGGGCTTTCTAAAATGTTTTGTTTTGTGTAACATTAAATAGGTGTCAAATTCGAATAACAAATAGGTACCAGCTTACATAGCGGAAATACAACCTTAAAACCTGCATGGAGCATTTACTATTGTTAATCAGGTAATAAAAAAACTATAAATATTTTCACTACTCCAGATTCATCCTTATGGGGTAATAAAAAGTTGTAAATGTCTAACTTCATTGATTTCACCATTTATAGTTGATTATATGCATTGGAGTATCCAACAGTCGGAAACGATATCCAAATATGTGTTTTCTAGATCAAAGGCTAGCAATAATTATTTATGATTTTCTTTACACAAGTTTCATTTTCTAATAATTTGATATGTCATCAGGGGAAGATGTCAAACTGGGCTTACCAGCAACCGGTCTTGCTGTAATACCACGTTTGTATGCAATTTATGCATAAAGCATAATATAAGAACAAATGTATATTTTTTATAAAAAAATGGTTGTCATATATTATATATTTGCTACAGGGCTGGAGGTACACATATGCTTCCTAGGTTAATAGGAAGCTCTTGATATTGGCAACGTACTTTAGTTTTTTTTTTTTTTTTTTTTTTTTTTTTTTTTTTTTTTTTTTTTTTTTGGATAAGGTGTACAAGTTTTGTTTTACAGGTATTATGGGCGGATGGTTGTCTTACTTTAACATGGAGTTGTAGAGAAAAGTTGGTCGTTTCAGTAACTAGGATTGGAGGTGATCATGGCACGAAAGGAAATAAGGGTAAATTGGTCATTTCAGGATAAGAAGGGTTTTCTGTAACTAAGATGGGAGGTGATGATGGCAGGAAGAGAAATAGAGGTAAATTGCTCAATTTAAGGTCACCAATTGTATTATTGCTTTTGTAACTTAGGATTACATTTTTAATTCTTATACAATTGATCAAATTCAATTTTTTGTAACTATATTTGTTACTCATAATAGCAACATACTTACATTTCGATACGAATATCAACAATGGTCATCAAATCACCAACGATATACTGAGGATCATGTCGGTTTTCTTTTATTTGTTTCCTTTTTCTAAAGATTTTTATTTTCAAAGTTAACCCCTTAATTTTGTTGCATTGTCCCAGGTCTTTCATAAAAGAATGATAAAACCGGATGTGGAGTTTTGATAGATTCTGCAATGACAGTAGTCAGATTAAGCACTTCTATTAATATTAATAATATTATCATCATTAAATAATACTACGCTTATTTGACCTAATTTGTTTACTTATAGTGTAATTGCTTAGTATAGTATAATTGCTTACAGTTGAGATGTCTAATTTAAGCAGTCTTCATGAAGCGTGGTTTGCTAATGAAGATGCAGTTGGTACAGCTGTTGGCATGTTGGATAATACCAATATCAAGCCACCAAAAGATGGAGAGGAAAGTTAGGGTAAAATTGTAAAGTGGTTTATGTTTCATACTTTCAGTGAAGTTTTTAGTCCTTATTTTTCTATCATTTGAAGCTGCTTTGTGAGATCTGCTTTCATATACTGAATTACTAATTTCTATTTTTTTTAATGTTTTTATTGATTGTGGTAGCATGCATTAGAACATGTATCAATGATACTCCTGATCGTTTTACTTTCAGACGCCCAATTCCATCTTGTGATGCTACTGTGCAACACCTATTTTTTAGGACTGGAATGGTATTTAGTTATATTTTTTAAATATTCAAAGCAACAATCTTAATTTCATAGAAAAATATGATACACTGTAGTCGTGGAGTTGAGTAGATGCACAATTGTAGTATTGAAGGCAAAATTAAGAGTCTTGGGCATATGATGATGTTTGATAGAAATCTGTATCAGAGGTATTCAAAGTTTTGATAATTTGTAGCTCAAATTAGAAGTTTTATTATTGTGTACATATAGAAGTAATATATAAGGGTTTGAACTCCTTTGTAAGTCAAATTAAGTCTATATATTTGTTTCTAAAGAAACTAATAATCGTTTAGAAATAATCTACTTTGTCACCTTTAATTTTTGGTTCAAACTCCTTTATTTCTTCCACTTTTAAATTTCGTATTTTAATGCCCAGTTAATGAATATATGATAATATGACATGTGCTCATTTGCTTTACAGGATGGAAATCAAATGTTTGGTGATGATGATCAAGCTGCCTCATCTTCAAGGGAGGAATCAAATACTGAAGAAAGGGTATGTAAAATTTGACATATACATTGGTAAGATTTCTTTCCATATCCCAACATTTCTACATTCCATCAACCATTTTTTTTGCGTGCGTTTGTGGGGGTCTATAACTGAACCGGAAGGACAAATATGTCAATTTCGCTATGCAGAGGCAACTATGTCCAACACATAGGAAACATGTTCAATAATGATAACCACAGTTCATAATGACAACGAGATTTGAAGGACCTCTATTTGTAAAGAGTAATGCATTTGTTGAAGCTTTGGAAGGGAAGGTAGTTTTTGGCATTCTTTCTAGAATCAGATAAAATAATGTGCATATTTTTCTTGTGGTTCTCAGCATTTTCAATCATATTTTTGTTGATAATAATGAATTAGCTGCAAATTATCAATTAGTACCTTATTATGACAAAGAATTCCAGGCTTCTTATGTCAAATTAAAAATTAAATTATCTCTCTTTTGCATTCAGGTCATGTTATAGAGCCCTTGAGTAGCTGACTTTTTGTTCTATTGCAGTTTTACCATCTGAAGTTGACCGAATATCTTCTGGAAGGCTCCACAATTAATCAACTATAATGTTTTCATTACATCATCAAATACCTAACACATTTGTCTGCTATATAGAAAATTAAAATCAAGAAAATCAATGATAAGAAGAAAGCATCAATGAAAGCCGAAAAGAAGCCCATCATTGAAAAGAGTAAGTTTGGAAATTTCAATCCTCCATTCCTATGTATTTTTTTTTCATATGGACCATTGTTTTTTCTATTGAAAGGAGAAGGCAAGAAATGGAAAAGACAATGCAAAAACTAACAAAAAAACAAACTAAGACGATGGCTCACTTTGAAAGGGCAAAAAGGGAAGAGGTTGCAGCTCTTATTCAAGTTGCTTTCCAAAATTTTTTAGCTAAAGTGAAGCTCTATCATGAATGCCATTAACTTATCAGAGTAAATTAAGCTGAAAATGTTAATTTTGTACCCAACATATGTGTTTTAAAAAGAGAATATATCTCAGTTTGTTTCTACTTTTCTGCATTTTTGAAGGATCATACTTTCATAGTCAACCAATTATAGCATCCTACTTCCATGACAAACGTTTAACATAATGTCTTCCATCAGTTTTCTTTGTCATTAGTGTCGAATCCAACCCCCACGAAGCGGGGCTTCTTATCTAGTTATCAAATAAGGATACATTCACCCACTCACATAAACGAGGGGTACATGAATAAATTGAGAGGATACATTTATAATTAATTTTTAAATTATATATATATATATATATATATATATATATATATATATATATATATATATATATATATATATATATAGGGTTAAATGCGAATATTCAAATAATATGTGAAAACACGAAAACAAGAAAAACCAATGATATTGTGTCACATCAATATTATATTTTGGAAAATAATTTATCAAAACTTTGAAATACATGATAATAATCAATGATAGCTGAGAAATTATTTCATATTAGCAAATTATGATTTTTAATATTTTTATTATGAAAACATTAATTTAAAAATGATTAAGGATGTGAAAAAAATTTATTAAAGTCGTCTTTAAATTTATATTACTATAACACCATCTCATGTAAACTTACTATCTTTAATTTATTTCTAATAATTTTTTTTATAGTACATGTGTTTGATTTTCATAAGATAAAATCTGTTTCCACGTTTTCACAAGATATTTATATTTTTGCATTAACCTACTTCTCTCTCTCTCTCTATATATATATATATATATATATATATATATATATATATATATATATATATATATATATATATATATATATATATATTATTAAGTATTAGTTTTTATAAATATTGCATGTGTTTGAAAAGTAAGATCGAAATGGAAGGTTTTACTTTTAAAAATAATTTTTAATAATTGTCGATATATAAAGAGAAAGTTTAAAGAGTTTTATGCAGAAAAGTTTCAATATTGTAAAATAATTTTTAATAATTTTTTATTTTTTTTTAAATTGAAAAAGTTAAATTATTGTGGAAAATATAAAAAACGATTTTTTTTTTAATTTGTATAAAATGTTAAATAATCGAAACTTTTCTATTAAAAAAGACTTTTATGATTTTATCATATGTTTTTTCTAAATAACGAGACTTTTATGTATAGAACCGACAGTTGAAATGAATACTTTTCTTATAAAACTAAAAAACCAATATAAGAAATCAACAAATTTATAAATAAGATTTTTGATTGTGAATCACATATCTTATTTATAAATCTCTTCATTTTTTATATGAGTTGTTTTCTAACTTTGTAAGAAAACTATAGATTTAAACTTTCTCTTATTATATATTGACAATTTCTTTTCACACATATTTAAACGTTCTCTTTACTATATATTTACAATATCCTACGCCAACCTTTTTGACCACACATATTTCTTTTGACATCGTCTATTCATCTCATATTTTTTGGTAAACTGTGAGTGTGAGTGGGTGAATGTATGGACACCTCATCATTTAACAAAAACAATTTTATGTGATGTGTGTGAGGATACATATAGGTTGAGAGCCAATTTAAATAAATGATAGTAAATATATAGAATATATACTTTGGTTTTATCTATCGTATAACATTTGAATATACACCGTAAATGCTATTATCATATTTTTTTTCATTAGAAGGATCGACTCCATGACTTTTAATTGAAGTTAGTGGGTCAAAAACGATTATGAAGGAATCAGTCAATTATTTTGGCTTATTTAGAAACCTTTGTATATACTATATACTATCATGATGAATGTTATTAACTTAGACAAATTTTTTCAAACATGAAACTTCGTAGCAGTTGAGGTGGAGGTTATAATCCGATATCCGATATTGATAATGAAGTAGTAGAGATGGAAAAGTCTTTAGAAGTAAAAGCATGAGGAAGACAGAGGATGTAAGAGCTTTGTGTTCTTTTTATTTTAAAAAAGAATACAAATACAGAAAGTAACTAAAAATAAATTTGTTAAATGGCATGCATGTAAATAATAAGTTTTTGTCCCTTTTTAAAAAAAAAAATTTATTTTATTACCAAAAGTAAGATTATCATTTCAATAAAATAACAGTCTTGAGTAATTAGTTTTTAAAATAGTAAAACCAATCACGTAACAACATTGAAATCGTAAGAAGCAATCATTTAACGTTTTCGATAATTGTCTAAATGTGCCACTTTTACCAATCATGTATTTTGTATATTTTGTATAATTAAGAATTCTATTATTTCTATATTTTGTTCTCAATAACTCTTTTCATTACTTGAAAAAATAATAAAAAGTTAAAGAAAGTTGCATTTAACAAAACAAAAGATCTATTCAATATCACCTTTACGAAAGTTGCATTAATCGTATATATATGTCAAGTCTTGGTCGTATAACTCGTACATGTCAATTCTTGGTCGTATCATTAATGTAAACACAACATATTGTCAAAGCTATCACATTACAGACGGGCGATATAACTGCCCCAGAATATAATCCAAGGAGTCATAATAACTCATCGTCTCAGTATTCATCCGACAACAGCTAAAAAGCAATACAAATGGCCACCGGAAAATTCTTTCGAGATATAGAGCTACCTCAGCAAAAACCTCAGGACAACGGCTTTCTTTTCCCGGCGGTGTTATCCCCAAACCATAACACCGGTTCTACTGCAGTAGAAGAACTCCATGATTTTGAAGAAGCGATTAGAGTTCAGAAACCATGGCTAGAGTCTCTTCTCCAGAAAAGCGGTGCTATTCTCTTCCGAGGCTTCCCTGTTGCCACACCTTCGGACTTCAACACCGTTGTCGAAGCTTTCTCCTACGCTGAATTTCCCTACTTGGGCGGCATAGCCACTCGGACGAAGGTCGTTGGCCGGGTTTACACCGCAAATGAATCTCCTCTCCATATTGGAATTCCTTTCCATCACGAGATGTCTTACGTAAATTTCTCTATTCTGTCACATGTCTATGCAAATTGCATTCTTAATTTCGTTTTTCATGTTAATAGGGGGTTCCAATTTTTTTCATTATATATTTTTATTTAGAAATGCAAAATTATAATAAAGATAAAGGACCTTTTTTTCTTCTTCGTCCTGGGTCTTTAAGAACATTTCATTTTTTAGGACCGATCCTCACAGTTGATGAGTATGGTTGTGTAACTGAATAGTTTTTACAAATTATACATATATTGATATGAATTTGGATCACATGCAACAGGCTCGTGATTTCCCCACCAAGTTATTTTTCTTTTGTGACGAAGAACCAGGAGAAGGGGGAGAAACTCCGATAGTTTTAAGTCATATCATATACGAAAAGATGAAAGAGAGACACCCTGAGTTCGTTTCGAAACTGGAGGAGCATGGGGTTGCGTATACAGACTTTGCAAGTGATGAAAACGATCCATCATCCTTCACCGGGAGGAGTTGGAAGTCGATATTCAAAACCAACGACAAGAATGTTGCTGAGGAAAGGTGCGTGTTTGTTCATAATTTACATTTGACCCCATAAAATTAAGAGTAAATTACATGAATGGTCCCTATGGTTTAGGATAATTTGCGTGTTTGGTCCCTAACTTATTTTTTTAACTCGGAAGGTTCCTACTGTTTGTTTTTGTTACGCGCTTGGTCCCTGTCTTATATAAAAAGTCTATTTTTCCCTTTATTTTTTAATTTATTTAAATAAACACACCTTAATCTCACCTTTCTCACCTTATCTTACGTACCCCATCATTTTTTCCTATTTAAATAATGGTTTTTTTAGGTATGACAAGGACCAAACGCGTAACAAAAACAAACAATAGGGACCAAACACGTAATAAAAACAATCAGTAGGGACCTTCCGAGTTAAAGAAATAAATTAGGGACCAAACATGTAAATTACCCCAAACCATAGGGACCATTCGTGTAATTTACTCTAAAATTAAACAAGTAAGTGCACCAACTTTATATAAACATGCATGCATGGCTCACGAAAATCCTCCATTGACAGGGCAGCGAAGCTTGAGGTGAAGGTGGAATGGGTTGGGAATGGTGCAAAACTTACATCAGCTACACTGCCAGCCATCAGGCTTGACGAAGAGAGTAGCCGGAAAACATGGTTCAACAGTCTTGCAGTTGGTAGCGATGCTGTTGTGGAGATCGGTAATGGCGACCCTGTGCCTGATGATGCTGTGGAAGATTACTTGAAGATGTTAGAAGAAGAGTGTGTTGCGATTCCATGGAAGAAAGGCGATGTGCTTCTGGTTAATAATTTGATGGTTCTTCATGGCCGACGACCACTACTAAAGCCGCCACGTCGTATACTAGCTTCTCTTTGCAAGTGATCGGCGTTTAATTGACCTGTTGCAGACAAAAACAATGCAGTAGTTTAGTAATTAATAACCATCGATTAATAAATGAAAATCCAAGCTAATAAAAAAAGTGTTTAGATAAAAAAATGTGTTTTATACGTTTGCTATTTATTCCATTTAATTTGTTTTGTTTGACGTTTAAAAGAAAAGAACTAAGTTAAAACCCATATAAAAGAAAAGAAAAAGCTTATTATATATTTAACTAGGTTAAATCCCATATTCATCGCACGGAAGAAAGAAAAAAAATTGTCAATAAATCATAAGATTATAATTGAATAAAGATAAGATAGAATTTATTAATTTATAAATACACATGTTTCAAATATTATAAAAAGATATGTTTAAAGATGCGAGCTTGAAATTTTATTCTCAAACAAAATAGTAAAGTAAAATCAAAATAGTAAAGTAAATTAGGTTGGACATTGAAGTTATTACTATTATTAAAATAAATTTGAAAATTTCAGATTATATGTATTACTAACGTGGTAATTATCCTAAAATAAGGAAAATATATTTATTGTTTTCCTAAAAAAAATGAAAAATTGTTGTGTTATCTTATTATCTTATCATTTATTACTTTTCAAATTACTTTTACATTTCAAATAATTTAAGGAAATAATACATGTGGTATAATAATGCTTTAATAGTTTGACACATGGCAAATGGGGGTTAACCATACTCATTTATTAAATAGGAAGATTAATTTGATACTTGGATTCGCATGAAAAATAAAAAATAATCAACAATTTTGGGAAAGAAGTAGTGTCCATTTGTAATCAAGGTCATCATAGTTTAATGGATTAACATATTATCATTTAAGTTACTATAAATTTTATATTAATTTTTCTACAATGTATTGAAATCAATAGAGTTTAATGGAATATATATATATATATATTTAAGAGTAAATTACTGAAATCGTCCCTATGGTTTGGTGAAAATTATATGTGTAACACCGTAAATTTTAAAACAATTTTTCAAATTTTATAAAAACATAATTCATTTATTATTCATAAAAAGCATCATTGTTTGAAACTCAAATTCATAGCATATAACAATCCCAAGATCTCATAACATAAACATCTCGTGTGTGTACTGATCAGGCTGGCGCCTTCCCACGATCCTCACTAGTACCTGAAACAAATAACATCAAACACTGTAAGCACAAAGCTTAGCGAGTTCCCCAAAATACCACACATAACATATATTAGCCACTCGAGGCTATAACTCTGTGGGTCCGTGGACCCGACTCTGTGAACCCTCTTGTTCTAACTCTGTGAACCTTCCGGTTCTAACTCTATAAACATGCACAACATAAATCACATAGAAATAATGCAGTACAACACATAACATACATAGCATACAAATACTCTGTCACATAACTCTGGTTACCTACTCAAGGTAAAGTATAATGAGAAGACTCACCTCGCGTATCTCAGTAAATATCTGCCTCGGAATAAATGTGATCTAGCCTCCGCCTAATCACACAAAGTAATACACTCATAAGTACAACTGAACTCAACCCTAAAGGTCAACAAGGTCAATGATCAACTTTGACCGGACTCGGTGAGTGCACTAGGGCGACTCGGCGAGTCTATACGTGTCCACTGACTCCCTTGGATCCTCTCTTGACACGCCGAGTGCTTCTCTGACTCGATGAGTTTCACCTGTCATAAATCGCGGGGCCACCACGACTCAACTCGCCAAGTCTCAAGAACAACTCGGCGAGTTCCGACTTGACTCAGTCCCCCCTAACTCTCCCTGACTCACTGAGTCGACCCCTCAACTAGACAAGACCACTCGCCGAGTGGTTACGAGCAAACTTCATGCTACTCGCCGAGTCTGTTCTTCAGACTCGGCGAGTCCATGCCATGCATAAACTCAAACTCACTTCTGAGGTCAGATCTGTTCCATACAATCATAGATATGGCCTCCCCAAGCATGATAATCACGTAAAGTCCAAACCTTGGTGCTCAAACAACAACTATTTGCACCTAAATGATGTTTTAGCCCCATATCTCATAACTCTAGGTCAAAACTCCCATGAATCCTCATAAAGCTTCTCTGGATCTCTATGGATCCTATCTCAAGCCTCATCACAAATAGGGACGAAATGGACATCAAATCTAACCAACAAAGGGGTCAAGAAACCCTAAACCCCCATGTTCATCATAACAACAGAAAAGGGAGCCATAATATACCTCCAAAATGATGCTCTGAGCTCCAAAATCGAAGGATGTCCACCTCCCTTGCCTCCTCTTAGCTAAAATCTCCTTTGCCTTGCCAAACAAAGCTTCAAAAGTCAACAATGGCCTCTTCTCTCTCCCAAAACACTCAAAAGCACTTTAGGGTTTCTCTCTGGGTTTGGTGGCCGCAAATGACGACCATAAGCCCCTTTAAATAGGTCTCAAACCCTGGAAATTAGGGTTTCATTAAACAGCATGGACTCGCCGAGTCCAGACGCGGACCCGCACACAAAATCGCGATCCTACTCGGCGAGTTTAGACTCCAACTCGTCGAGTCTCCTCATAATCACCCAAAAATAAAAGAATAAAAATAATACCTGGGAATCCGGGGTGTTACAATATGTTTGGTCCCTAACTTTTCTTTTGCACTCGGATCGTCCTTGTGGTTTGATTTTGTTGTGTTTTTCGTCCCCGAGATACATAAAATTAGGGACCAAACGTGCAATTTTAACCAAACCATAAGGACGAAAAAGCAACAAAATCAAACCACAGGGACTATCCAAGTGCAAAAAAAAGTTAGGGACCAAATGTGTAATTTCTACCAAACCATATGGACGATTTTAGTAATTTACTCTATATTTAATAGTTAAAAAGTTTCATTTTTCCCATTGAAAAGTTCAATAACCATTAAACTTCATATCAACTGAATCAAACATAACATCTCACAATGGTAAAGTTTAATATATTGAATATCAATTAAGCATGCCATCTCATTCAACCCCATTGAACTATGCATTATAGATGATCTAAACTAAAAATGAACCATTGTTAAAAAAGTCATTCGAAAAAATCAAATACATTAAATTCCTAAAATTTGTATAAAAATGAATATTTTTTCAAAACCTTTAAAGCTATAAAGTCCGTTGGTCTAGCAATGGAAAAACGAGTTAATATGGTAATATATTTCTCATTTTGTACACATTTAGTCCTTAATATTTTTGTACACATTTAGTCCTTAATAATATTTTGTTTTAAAATAAGACATTTTTGTTTTTGTACTCATACAGTAGTAATGAATGATTTCTTTAGGTTTTTCTTACGACATCTTACGTGGGACAATCATTGATGAACTGTGTGGGGTTGTTGATGTTTATTGTAACGTCCGTGTTTCTAGGCTAGACACTAATGATAATATAATAGTCTAGGCCAACCTTTGTAACTTATTTTTGAAATAATAAAGATGTATTATTTGATTATTATGTGTTTATTGCTTAATTATTATGATTTAATGAATTAAGGATAAAAATAAGCGTCAAAAATAAATGTTAGATAAACCCAATATCTATGAAGAAAGTTGTAGTGGTTGAAACTAGGATTCCGGAGATATAAAGAATACCGAAATCCGAGTTATAACGAAAAAATTATGACGTGTCGAAGTTTCGCGATAGAACTGGCACGACGATCTATGACGTAAAAAGTGAATTTACGATAAATTGCTTTTTAGCCTTAGAGATCTAAATGAAAGTCGTAGTATTCGTTCAACCTAGAGCATGCATAAAAAAGAATGTCCAAATCTGAGTTTGTATGAAGAAGTTATGAATATTCTAAGATTTGGCATAACAGGATGCAACCCGAAACTCGAATTTTAGATCGAATGATTTTTAGCCGAAACAACCTAAACGAGAATCGAAGATCTTATTGATAGTAGTTCAATGGTAAAAAGACAGATGAAAACAGACATCGGATGAATTTTCTCGCGATCCTTCACGCTGCTACTCGACGAGTAGATCAACCAACTCGTCGAGTAGGGCTTAAACCAATAACTCAAAATTAGACAATACCTAAGAAGCGGGGCATTACAACTCTCCCCCACTTGATCTAGACTTCGCCCTTAAAGTCCACTATAATAAACAACGTCGGGTAATGTTCGCGCATCTCTGCCTCTGGCTCCCATGTCCACTCGGATCCCTTCCGATGTTCCCACTGTACCTTTACTAAAGGTATTTCCTTGTTCTACAGAATCTTCTTCTCCCTTTCCAAAATAGCCACAGGCCTCTCCACATAGTTCAGGCGCTCATCAACCTGAATGTTATCCAACGATACCACTACCTCCTGGTCCATAATGCATTTCCGCAATTACGAAACATGAAATGTGCTATGGATCCGGTTAAGCTCCTCCGGAAGCTCTAGCCTATAAGCCACCTTGCCAACCCTGGCGATAATCCTGAACGACCCAATGTAACGGGGACCCAATTTTCCCCTCTTCCTGAAGTGGATCACACCCTTCCAGGGTGAGACCTTTAGAAGAACCATGTCACCCACCTGAAATTCCAGCTCAGATCGATGTCGATCGGCATAGCTTTTCTGCCGACTCTGAGAGGTCTGCAGTCACTGTCTAATCTGTTGTATCATTTAGGTATTTTGCAGAACTACCTCTATCCGAACCATCACTCTGTGCCCAACCTCTCCCCAGCAGACTCGGGTCCTACACCCCGCCCATAGAATAGCTCGAAAGGCGGCGCGCCAATACTGGAATGATAGCTGTTGTTGTAGGCGAACTCTGCAAGCGGTAGGTGGGAATCCCAACTCCCACCGAAATTAATAACACACGCACTCAACATATCCTCGAGGGTCTGAATGGTCCGCTCACTCTGCCCATCCGTCTGCGGATGGAACAGCGTGCTAAAATGCAGTCGTGTACCCAGTTCCTCATGGAACTTCTATCAAAAATGGGATGTGAACCTGGCATATCGATCGGAAATGATAGAAACTGGAACCCCATGGTGAGAGACAATCTCTTTGACGTATAGGTCGGCCAACTTCTTTGCCGATGAAATCTCCTGTATGGCTAGGAAATGGGCATTCTTGGCCAATCGATCCACGATGACCCATATAGCATTGAACTCCCTTGCCGTCTTCAGAAACTTCGTGATGAAATCCATTGCGATCCTTTCCCATTTCCACATGGGAATCTCCAGAGGCTGCATCTTACCATGCGGCCTATGACGCTCGGCCTTGACCATCCTACTGGTCAAGCACCTCTCAAAAACCCAAGCGATATCTCGCTTCATGTCAGGCCACCAACAACTCAAACTCAAATCACAGTACATTTTGGTGGCTCCCGGGTGAATCGAAAAACGAGACTTATGAGCCTCATCCATCATTGTCTGCCGAACCCCTCCGGACATAGGAATCCAAACCCGATCATAACGGGTCAACAATCTGCGGCTATCCTGAACAAACCGGACACTTTCCCCCTTAATCCTCTGCAACTTCCGGTAATCTAGCCTCATACCCTCAATCTGAGCATCTCTGATCAAACCCACCAGTAGGGAATCCACTGCTATCCTCAAACACCTGGCTAGGGTCGAGGACCCAACTGACTTGCGGCTCAGAGCATCTGCAACCACATTCGTTTACCAGGATGGTAAAGGATCTCGCAATCATAGTCCTTGACCACATCCAGCCACATGCGCTGCCTCATGTTTAGGTTCGGCTGATCCATGATGTGTCTCAAACTCTTGTGATCCGTGTATATAGTACAACGGACCCCGTACAGATAGTGCCTCCAAATCTTGAGAGCGAAAACCACCACTCCCAACTGAAGATCGTGCGTAGGGTATCTCATCTCATGCGGCTTCAGCTGCCGCGATGCGTAGGCTACCATTTTCCCCCTCTACATGAGGATTGCCCCCAAGCCTGTGATGGATGCATCACAAAATACCACGAAATCCCCCACTCCCTCGGGGAGTGTCAACACTGGCGCCTCGGATAAACATTGCCGAAGGGTCTCAAATTCCCTCTGCTGCTCAGGGCCCCACCTGAAATCCACCCCTTCCTCGTTAAACGAGTGAGGGGTACGACAATCTTGGAGAAATCACGAATGAATCTCCGATAATACCTTGCTAAGCCCAAGAAACTCCTGACATATGAGGGAGATTTTGGAGTCTCCCACTGCATTACCACCTCCACCTTAGCCGGATCGACCAAAATCCCCTCCTGGTTAACGAGATGTCCGAGGAATTGGACCTCTCGTAACCAAAACTAGCATTTCAAAAACTTGGCATATAGTTGTTCTCACCTCAGAACCCCCAACAACTCCCTAAGATGTTCCTCATGTTGCTATCGAGTCTTGGAATACATGGAGATATCATCTATGAACACAATGACCGAGCGATTGAGCATCGGTCTGCAGAGTCGATTCATTAGATCCATGAACACCGTTGGCGCGTTGGTGAGCCCAAACGACATCATCATGAACTTGTAATGACCATAACGAGTCCGAAACGTGGTCTTCTCCACGTCCTCCTCCCTCACCCTGACCTGGTGATATCTTGATCTCAAATCAATCTTGGAAAACCAAGGTGCACCCTGGAGCTGATAAAAAAGATCATCTATCCTCGGGAGTGGATTGCGGTTCTTCACCGTTAACTTGTTCAGCTCCCTATAGTCAATGCACATCTTGTGCGAACCTTCCTTCTTCCTGACGAAAAGGATCGGTGCTCCCCAGGGTGAATTACTCTGACGAATAAACTGCTTGCCCAGCAGCTCCTGCAACTAAGATGATAGCTCCTGCATCTCTGTCGGTGCCAGTCGGTACGACGCCTTGGTGATAGGGGCCGTACCTGGCACTAAGTTGATCCTGAACTCAACCTACCTTTCTAGAGGCACTCTGGGTAACTCTTCCGGAAACACATCAACAGATTACCTCACCATCAGGACCTCAGAAACTGAGAACTGCTCTTTAACCTGCGCATCTACCACATACACCAAATAACCGGCACACCTGTGCTGAATATACTGTTGAGCCCTGGCTTCCGAACAAAACCCTGATCCCAACCTGGTGCCCTCACCATATACTACAAGTTCTCCCCCACTTGGGGTTCGAACCACCACCCGCTGTCCCTCACAGTCAATCATGGCTCCAAAACGGCTAAGCCAATCCATCCCTACAATCACGCATACTTCCCCTATGGGGATAGGAATCAAATCTATCAGGAAGGACACCCCGAAAATCTCTAGCTCGCATCCCAGGTAGACCGAAGAAGCAGAAACCCCATGCTCGTTGACGATCGAAACTTGCAACGGACACTCAAGATCATCTATTGGCACACTCAACCCTCTAGAGAAGGTTTGAGATACAAACGACCGACTCGCCCCCGAGTCAAATAATACCAAGGTGGGAAAGAACTTACTAAAAACGTACCTAATCACAGGTACAATCAATAAGCATAATACAATTACAATAACTAAGACAGAGAATAGAAACGTACCAGCAACCACATCTGGTGCTGACTTGGCCTCTTCGACCGTGAGCTGGAAGGCGCGACCCTGAGCCTTCGGAGACTCCACCTTGACTGGCCTCCCATCTCTAATCCTCGTAGCAGCTGGCACGGAACCCTGTGCCGGCTTGGTGGCGAGCTGCGGACAGTTAGTCTTCACATGACCAACCTGATGACAATGGTAATAAATCCTCATATCTGCGAGAGGGGGGACTGACGGTAGTCCCTGGCATAGTGCCCCTCCTTGCCATATTTGTGGCACCCACCTCCTGCTCTACAAACTCCCGAATGAACCCTGCCGCACCTTCCAAGAGTGCGGCTCCGCTGACCTCCAGACCGTGTATCAGCGGTCTTAGACCGCTTAGGCGCTGACTGAGACTGTGCCGGTGCCTGACGCTGCTCCTTCAGTTGCAGCTCTATCTCCAACTCACGCCGCCTTGCGGCTTCCTGAAGGTTCAGGAGGGTATCACATCGTTGTGTAGACACAAGCTGTCGAATATCAGTCTTGAGCATACTTAGATAACGAGTCATTTGAGACTGCCCTGAAGCGAACTCCGGGGAAAACATAGCCCTCTATGTGAACATACGGGTGATCTCCATCACAAACTCCCCATCCTGTCTCAAAGTTAAAAACTCCTGAGCAAGTCGCTCCCATTCAATGCATGAAACATAGCAGGTGCGAAACATATCCCGAAACTGCTCCCAAGTAATAGCAGCCTACTGATCATCAGAATATGAACATGTCGTCAATCTCCACCAGTCCTTTGCCCCGAGTCTGAGCAGGTTCAGGGCACACCTAACCTTTTGGTCAGCAGGACATGAGCACGTGAAGAAACATCCCTACACGTCAGACAACCACCGCATAGCCCTGATCATATCCTATGTACCATCAAATGTCGGGGGCTTCGTATTATCGAAGTCCCGGTACTGGAAAGCCCTTTCGGCTCCTCCTCCAACCCTTCCGCAGTTACATCCGAAGTGGCTGCAGCGACAGCTGTCTCTGCTAGAGCTGCATATCGCTCATCAAAAGACTCAACCATCATGGTCTTAATTGTCCCAAACATCTTTGGCAGTTATGCTCGTTATGAAACAACAATCTCGTCGTGCATGATCTCCCAGATCCTACCATCCAACCCCTCGGTCCCTATCTGAACTACAGGCTCAAGTGTTACCGGCACCTCCAATCCTCCGTCTCCTAACCCTGATCTTGATCCTAATCCTGATCCTGATCCTGATCCGGATCCCGTAGCAACACGTCTCGTCACCACCATACTGAAATATATATATATATATATATATATATATATATATATATATATATATATATATATACAGGCCATCCGATAAATAACATAATGTCAGGGGACCAAAACCCAGAAACCCTAGGGGTTGTGATTTCCTTGCTACGCGTATGGGTCCTGTGCTTTCAGTAGTACGTGCCCACACTACCTTCCACACCTACCCATATTTGTCTCAAGTATCACCACAACGCCCTAACAATATCATCAACATAAAAATGCACCCAACCCTCACTTCTAGAGGAATATCAACTATCTTGCATCTAATCCTACCATTTCTCATGACTTATACATCCATGAAACTTCCATCATCCCCTGCAGCGCTAGTACATGCTAGTTGCACATAACGCTGGACCCAATAGACTTTCGAATATTCAATCCTACCCGAAGGCCGAATCAACATTCTCAGGCTATAAGGTCTTTATTATGTACAACCGTGATGCATACACTAAACATCTATAGTTATGATGTCAATTCCACATACAAGAAACCCTAGGCTAATAGGCATCATGCAATCAGGAAAATCTATCATATGATTCCTGAAGATCCCTAGCCTAGCACTAGCATGCTGTTCTAAGATATCAGAATATTAAACAACTGCATGGTATTTTGGGGTTTACTTACAGGCTCCAGCTGATCGTACCCTCTGCATCCTCCATCCTTTATTTTGAAAACCATTTTAAAACTTATTCCGAAAATCTCCTTGATTTGAGACTGGATTCACACGAGTGTTCCTCTAATTCACTCAAACCAAGGCTTTGATACCAACTTGTAACAACCATAAATTTTACACCAAATTTTAAACTTTTTCAATCATAAATAAAAACCAAATAGCATTGTTTACAAAATGTTTTCAAATCATTTTCCATTAGAGTGTCCCAAAAATCATAACACAAGGATGAGGAGTGGTATGGTCACACCTTTGCCTTTGGATGATCTCCTGAAGTACCTGAAACAATAAACTGAAAACTGTAAGCCCGAGGGCTTAGTGAACTACCCCCAAAATACCAATGCTATACTAACAATACCACTACAGTAATAATCAATTCAATCAATCATGCGTACTGGGCCATTGGCCTGACTGGACCACCCTACCGGGCCTACGGTCTGTCTGGATCCATCCCGAGCCTTCGGCATGACCGGTCCGCCATGTGGTCCTACAGTCTCCCTGGACCGCTCATAGGGTGTATTGGCCTAAAGCACAAAGCAGGACCGCCTCAACCCAGCCACATGAAAATAACCATGTGCGCATACTATCATATACATGCATATGTAAGCATCAAACATATCTGTCACATTGATCATCAATTATAGAATTCTCCTGTAACTAGAGTACCGACCTAGCAGGTCAGTAACACACCAATCCTTACGGATCATATGAGCATAACATACTTTCTACCTCGATTCCGAACTAACAAATCATAACCACATGCAACATACCATACCAATAACAACTAAAGGGCCGGCCTTGGTGCCGTAGACCCTATCGATATGGTGAGGATAACTCACCTCGCAGATGTCGACACGAAGGGTAAACTCCAACTCTCGGATCACTTGACACGGGCTCCACCACCTACCATCATAGTACGATATACTCATGATTCCTTAACCTCATAAGGTACCCCATAACCCACTGGTCAACCCCTGGTCAAAGTCAAAGCCCTCAGTCAAGGTCAACAATCCATGTTGACCCTCCAACTCGTCGAGTACCCTCGGATATTCGCCGAGCTCCTTGAAGTACAATCCAACTTGCCGAGTCATCGGGGTGACTCGCCGAGTTTCTTTGATTCTCGTTCGAACTTTGAGGCCACCCGTCGAGTTCCCTCCTTGCAACTCGACGGATACACACTCATACATATCTAAGAGAAGACTTATCTGACTCACCGAGTTGTTCTTCAACTCGTCAAGTCTTATGGCGATCTTCATCAGACTCGCCGAGTTGTTCATCAACTCGTCGAGCTCACGACCATCTTCATCTGACTCGCCGAGTCAACTTTGCGACTCGCGGAGTCCATTCAATCATTTTATCCCGCAGACAACTTTTAAGCCATGGCAACCCCCCAAATTGCAGATCCAACTTCCTTAGGCCTGCTTATCACGTACAGTTGCAAACTTTACGTGCATGCAAGGCTCCAATGACTCAAAAGCCCAAACTAAGCTTGAAATGTGGTTTTACACTTAGGAAGGGGCTCAAACTTGCCAAAGCCAAGAACTTTATGGTCCTTCAATCCATAGAGAGTTCAGATCTGAAGTTACAACTTTAGATCTTGGCTCATACTCCATGAATGACTTTATAACCCAACCAAGAACCCTAATCTCCAACCAAGGAGGTCTAGAACGAAATAGAAAGGAGGATAACAACTTGATACCTTCCAAAGAGATGACAACTGGAGTAGATCCCGATTTTCCCCAAGCTCCTTGCTTCAAACCACTTGCTTCCCAAGCTCCTTTCCACCAAAATCCTCTTCCAAGGCTTCAAACAAACAATGGGCACACACGTTTTAGGGTTTGTTAAGAGGCTGCAAAGAGGCTGAAAGAGGTTTGTGTTCCCTTAAATAGGGTTCACAACCCTGGGATTTAGGCTTTCAGCTGCCAGCTCTTACTCGCCGAGTCCCAATATGGAATCGTCGAGTAGATTACTTAACTCACGATCCTTCACGCTGCTACTCGATGAGTAGATCAACAAACTGGTCGAGTAGGGCTTAACCCAATAACTCAAAATTAGACAAAACCTGAGAAGCGGGGCATTGCAGTAATATTTTTAACCAATATTATTAAAAAACTATTATATTTTAATTTTTTTATTTAGTTGAATTCGTCTATTTATATAGGTCCTGGATTTTTGGCTTCAAAGATATGTATGGACAAAGTTACAACTTCTCTCTCAGTTAATCATGTATATCAAGTTCACAGAAAGCGAGCTCTCTATGGTGACATGTCAAAGGTAATAATTAATATATAAATAATTCTTGTGTGAAAGATTACAAATATTAGTATATATTTTAGTGTAGTAAAATGGTGTGCTGGCCCATCTATTTTGCACAGGAGCTCATCTCCACGATCTTATTCACTGTTGCTATTTGCTTAATGTGGTAAGTGTTTATCTTCAATTATATGCATATGCCATTTACATGGGTTTGCTTAAACCCGACCCATCTATTTTGATAATATTTTTATTTTTCTTTTGACTTATTCTTGAAATATAGTTGATTTTCCTTGTGTAGGGTAATGGGTGCAGTTACACTTCAAAAGTATATTTTTGGGTCAAGCTCTTCTTACACCCCAAAAGATTCAAATAAAGAAATAGCACCAGAGAAGATAAAATTCATCTTCAGTTCTTTTCTGCTTCACATGTCTAGTAAGCATTAACCTCATATCATGATAAGTTTGGAATTCAATGTAGATGTGGTATGGAAGGAAAACTATAGTATATATGAGAGAAATTTTGTAAAACCTTAGGTCTTAATGGGGAAAGCTTTAGTTCCCTGACTTTCTTTATTAAGTGAGAAAGGAAAAAAAGTATGTAACCTCTATCATGTGTTATGAATTGGTTTTATGCAGAATGTGAGAACCTTTAAGGATGTAACTTCAACTGATACACTAGTTTCATGGAGCATCATAGGAATCCAATACTATCAGGTATGTATGCTTTAATGTATGTATAATATTTTATTTTCTGTTTTATGCCCTTGTATACATCTACTTTTTTAACAATTTTTTGTCCAAACTGTATTACATATTGTTTTTTTGGTAAATAAAAATAATGACTTAAAACAGTTTTTGTCCAAAATGCCCCTACATACTGTTTGTTTGATAAAAAAAATTATGATTTTAACAATTTTGACCAAACTGCCCCTACATTCTATTTTTTTGTTTAAAAAAATAGTGATTTTAAGAGTTTTTGTCGAAATTACCCCTGCATACTAGTTTTTTAATAAAAATAATGATTTTAATAGTTTTGACCAAACTACCCCTATATACTGTTTATTTGGTTAAAAAATAGTGATTTCAAGAGTTTTTTTTTTTGACAAAAATGCCCCTGAGCTTGGGAACTTGGACACACATAATTATGGAAGAGGAAAGCGAGCAAGGGAGGTTTTTTTGTTTTCCGACTTATACATTTTGGTGCATTTTGTTGTTTGAATCCATGTTATAATTTTTGTTATTACTTTAATTAGGTGGGATCTTATGAGGAGCAATTGACAGAAGATGAATTTGAGAAAATGTGTCAAGTCGAAGCACCAGAAGCACCAGAGTTACCAAACACTACCAAGTAAGAAGGGGACTTGGCTGTTGGATAGCAACCCAATACACCAGGTGGAAAACCAATGATATGGAGGATTTTTTTTACATGATATCTGAAACAAGAAGGTGCCCCTTAATAGCAATGTAGTATTAGGTTATATAGTTAGGGAAAACCTTTTAATAACCATGTACAATCAGATCCCCTTAATATCAATGTATTACAATTTTTGACATGATGTTATTGGATGAAATTGATTGTTTTGGTATATATTTGTTTCCATATTTTTGTATTATGCGTAAATGAGTATCGTAAAGACGCGTCGTAAATGGTTGCTGAAGTTTATGACGTGCAAATGCGTGTCATCTTCATTTATGACCGGAGCTTTAATGATATGCAATGTGTGTCCTAAACGCGCATCGTAAGGTCACGATACACAAATGTGTGTCGTCTTCCTTTATGACAGGGGCTTCCTTCATACGCATTGCGTGTCGTAAATGTGTGTCATAAATGCACGTCGTCTCTCATTGTGATAGGGACTTCGTTGACATGCATTTGTGCGTCATCTAAGCATTTTACGACAGACATTGTGAGTTGTAAAAGGATATTTTTCTAGTAGTGGGATGTGAAAGTTGGTATCAGAGCATTAGTTTAAGCGAGTTTGGAGTAAGGATTTATTTTTTGACTTAAACTTAGAATGCTAAGCAATGACCGTGAGAAGTGTGTCTAATATATTTTAGGTAGTACACTTGAATAGACATGAGCACTAGCTAATTTATGAAGATACCTAAATTGATTTATGTGCTAAATGATTTGTGATACTTTATGATGGCAATATTTGATCGGATCTATGGTCTGTTACCCATTGGATCTGGAAACTTTATGTGTTTAGATTTCTAAATGTTTAAATTACAGTCTTAGAACTGGCATGTAACTTTTTGAAGTAATAAGGAGGAATATGCGTCTAAACCTTCCTCTATCTATATTCTCATCTGGATATGCTGAAGGACTGCCTTGGTGTACATAATGTCATGATAAGGACTTGTAGCGGACTGAGCAAATGGAGGAAATAAGAAGGCTGGAAGATATCGTAAGAGAGGTATCTTGCCTTTAGAATACGTCTAGATAATAAGTCTGGTACAGGAAAAGTACACTTTTGATTGAATGAAAGAAATAACTTTTGGTATAATTCCTAAAGTTTTCCCATTGTATAACGTTTCGACCACCAACCGAGTTGAATCTGAATTGTTGTTGAAGATACGCATGGAAGAAGTCCTTGTAGAGTCTTGGGAAATTTTTATAATTATTCTAACACATTCGTATATGTTAATTGACTATGTGAAATACTTGTATGGTGACTTGGAGAACTGTGAGATAATACTTGGGACGAGTATGAGTATGTGTGAAAGGTAGTAGAGGCCTATACTACCGAAAGCACATGACTCGTACTTGGATCGGGGAAAGTCACAAGGTCACTAAGGCACTAGTAATTTGTCCCCAGTTGGTTTATGTCTGTCGTTCCCTTTGTTTCTTTAATGACTAAGAAGATGATTGTTATTCCGACCCTAGTGGTCATATCAAATCGAGTCCGACTAAGATGAGTCTGTTACATGGTTCAGAGAACCAAGATCGATGTAACATCCGACTTAAGCCAGATGATTTAAGTGAAAGATAATCGAAGTGATCGATAGAAGTATCAAGATCATTATTAAAGTAATAGCTCTTTGCTAAAAGTGCTACATGCTAGAATGTGATTTTATCACATTAGAACATGAAGGAAGAGTTTTAGAACACGAACCTTCAATCTGTCATGATAATCGAAGTAAAGAAATTCTCTTAAGTTAAGTATGTTTAAGAAGAAGTAGGAGTCTCCAATAAGGACTAATTTTGTAATTCGAAGGTTACGATTGAAAGTCCAACATAGGATAAAGAGCGAGTGCAAGATAGAGCACCGCCTGCAGTCAAGAAGTCCAAGAGCTAGATACTCATTTGAAGGAACATAGAAGTTATGGTTATTGTGTAGGATGAGAAGATAACGTATGGACTCATTTTACTATCCATGTTTTGTTGATGATTCTAGGACGTAATCATCCTAAAGGGCTAGTCAATTTAGAGACAATAATCGTAAAAAATGATTTTCTGATAGAATATTATTTAGAATAAATAATCTTAACTAAGTTATATTATATATCACAAGGGTTCCGTACTTATATAGAACGCTAAAATCCGAATTATAATAAAGAAGTTATGACATGTCGAGGTTTTACGGCAAAACCGACATGACATCGGAAATCGTAAAAAGTGAGTTTATGATAAATTACATTTTAGCTTTATCAATCTAAATGAATGTTGTAGTATATGTTAAACCGAGATCGTGCATAAAACAAACATCCAAAGCTGACTTCGTATGATAAAGTTATGAATTTTCTAAGATTTAGCATAACAGTACACAACCCGGAATTCGAATTTTATATGGACTGATTTTTAGCTGGAACAACCTTAATGAGAATTCAAGATCTCATTAATAGGATCTCAACGATATAAAGACAGTAAAAAACGGACGTCGGATGAAAATTTTATGAAATTTTAACGGACTTTATCTGTCCATGCATGTTAAAATATAACTTTAAAAATAAATCAAAATTAGCCGACCGAATCTAAAGGAAAGTTATAGATCAAGTTGCCGCCTAGTTGTGTTTATAAAGAACGTCAAAAACGTAGTTTGTATGAGAAAGTTATGGATTTTATAAGATAATTAGTTTTTGGAGTAATCTGCTAGCGACACATGGCACAATCCTGGCCATTGCGTCCTCCCCACGCCTTGCCACCAAATGGTGACACTTGGCACTCAACTCGATGAGTTGGAAGCTCAGAACTCACCGAGTTGAGTGCCAAGTGTCACCATCTGGTGGCAAGGTGTGGGTGGAAGCTCAGAACTCACCGAGTTGGGCTATTTCCCAACATATAAATAGATGCAAAAATCTTCTATTTCTTTCACACCTCTCCCATTCTTTCTCTCTCAAACTTCTCTCTAACCCCCTCCCAAGCCTTAGTACTTCCCAAGTGCTAAGAGGCAAATCCTGGAGTGCCAGAAGGCTCCTAGAAGAAGAGATTTCAGCTCAGAAGTTCTGCTCCCGTAGAGCCCGGTTGCTAGCTAAGCCTCATAGTAAGTGAGTTATGCATACCATATTTTAAGTATAGCTTATGTTTAAGTTCAATATCGTTATTATGAACTTATAAACAATAAATTTATTATAAAATATAATATACAAACTGTTATTATAATATCTTTTTACTACTCGCAGTATAGAGAATCTGGTTTGAAGGGCCGCATAGAGTTGTTGGATTTCAGAAGTGCTATAATGCTAAAATGGTCTTGCCCTCCAGTGTTTCATGTCTTGCCCCTGTCTGTACATAGTGGCTAAACAATATTGTTTAACCCTTATAAAACAATATCTCTTGTAAATACTCAAAATTAATATTAGACAAAAATCTAGTGGTAATAATACTAGGTTTCATCGAAGGAAAATAGAATCGTTAAAAGCGAATTGTTGTCCGAGTTTGGAATCATCACTTTAACAAGTGAGTGCATAGTTATTTTTATCTTACACAAAGATATGAAGTATTTAGTATAAATTACATTCTATATGAGTATATTATCTATGTTCTTGATATCTATGCTGGACGAACCTAATATACATGTTTTATTTTATGTACATTATATATGTATTTTATACCTATAAAAATATTGGGGTTAAGATGGGTAGATGAATGATGACGGATGAAATATGAGATAGAGGAACATTGGCAGTTGTGCCACAACCTGTAGATGTTTTTGAACTACAATGTAGTAGGCTTATAAAATAGATCGTGATATGATCAATTGCTTTATGGGTTGTCTCAGACCTTATGATTGGTGTTTATCCCCAAAGAGACCTTTTATAAACACACACAAAAGATTTACTTGTTACTAATATAACCTAGCCTTTATTCTTCTTTAGACCCTTTTTTCACTCCGATAGTATCCTAGATTGCATCAATGCAGTGGAAATGAATGTATTTGTATACTATTAAATTCAATCTGAAGTTAGGTGAACTAGATCTTACGGAGCTTGCTCATGTATGACATGATTCCTATCTGATCATAGAAAAGATTCTCTTTAAGCGAACCAACCTATCCTCTGTATGGGCTTACATGATGGTTGGAACAAAGACACTTTTGGTTGTGAATTAAATGTGGTAGATAATCAGATATCTGCACATACCAATCAATAGTTCAAGTCACACACTCCCATAATCCATTTTCTCTTTGGAAAATTCCCTTCAAGTATTTATGTAAAATAAAAAATATTGCGGAGCTCAAGGGAAATATCCAAATACATGTCTTATTATTTTTCAATAATCCATACTTGTAGCAATAAAATACTATTGTTCCTACCCCAAGTGATAAATGATGAATTCAAAATATCTATGATATATCTTCTCTATAAAGGACTAGAAATATCCCGTTTACGTATCATTGGGAAGTGCATTCATATAAATACGACAGTAAGAAGCAGCAATAAAAAAGTGTATAAACTATACAAATGAATCAAAGTGGATTGTCCCACACTAGCACTTCTGCGCAATAATTCTACCAAAGGTGATCCTATTACAGTAATAGCTTCAGGTACACATGTTACAATTTTCACTGCCCAATAACCAATTTGGTCCCGAGATCAGGAATAACCAGTTACACCAAAAGATGTAGTCAATACACCCAGAACCACACCTGTAATCCAAGTTAAGTTGCGAGGTTTGTTAAATCCATCGGTGAGATATACACGAAATACATGTAGGATCGTCATTAGGACCATCATACTTGCCGACCATCGATGAACTGATCCGATTAACCAACCAAAATTAGCTTCAATCATTATGTATTGAACAAAAGCAAAAGCACCAGTAATGGTTGGACCTAGCAGTTGTGCCTAAAGGATAATATCGACAGCTAAACCAAATAGAAAACGTTATAATCATGGTAGTTGCGCCTAAATGATAATATTGACAGTTGTGCTTAATAGATAACATTGGCAGTTGTGCCTAATAGATAACATTGGCAGTTGTGTCATTGGCAGTGATGGTCTTCGTGCCTATTCCTTAGGATAACCCTTAGGAATGAATGAGTGAATGATAGATGATTCTTAGGGTGGACCCTTAAGAAACAAAGAAGATAATGGGGATGGGTAATTGGGTTAATTGTTTAATGATGAAACATAATAACTTTATTACTGTGGGTTGAAAACCCTATGTAGTCATCAAGTTTCCCAACCTGACACACTTAGTTTATTTGTATCACAGTTATCGATACAAAACTACATTACACTAAGAGATTAAAGGAGATGTAAATCACTAGTGTAAATAAGATCCGTTTATGCTTATGTTTCAGTATTGATGATGACATCCCAAAGTTTTACTATAAACAAAATACATTTATTTGGAAATGCTTTGATAATATATTTGTCATGTTTTCTGGGAACAAATTCCGCAATATTATTCTTTAAAATGAATACTCTGATTTTCAAATAAGCATAAATAAATTTTTTAAAATGACCAGGAATTTGTGGATGTCACATAATCTTTGGTTCAAACCATTGATCAAAGATTATCCCGATGAGTTGATTATGTTGGTTCAAGTGATGGATGATTCCATTCTCACTCATACATTGAATTCTTCATTTGTAATTCATATGAAGTGGTTATCATTGGTTGCTTCTACTGCTGTTTACAACTGAATGAGTGAATTTGTTACATTTCAGTTGACATCAAACAAGTCCAAGAGATTTATAAAGAAGTTGTTTGCTTAAAACTTGAAGTTACCATTTGTAGGTGAGTTTGATGAAGGAACTAGTGAATAGGTTATTCATATGTTTAATTAAATCGGTCATCAACCATCTCTTTCCATCAATAGCTAATTGAAGAAGTCATGTGTTCTTGGTATTTGGAGTTTTTTCTTTTGGGTCGCTCTTTTTTTTTTTTAAAAGGATTGATTTTTGGATTGGATAAGGGGAAACTGAAATGCTATTCCATAATGGATGGGTTGTACTATGGCTTGATTGTTGATTATGCTTCTTTACTCTAGGCTAAGTTTGGAAACTTAATTTCTCATTTGAAGATCACAATATAAGTTTCGAGTGCTACGTTTGGAGTTTAATTTTGATAGACATTTATACTCAAGAAGGTATTCATTTCCCTACTAATGATGATGTTGCTTAATTTTCTCTGATGACTCCCAAGTTTGTTGTTGATGATCATGTGATTTTTCCTATGGTTGGTCAAATTCTTGATTCAATGCTTAAATTGGTGACTCCTAACAATAAATTATTGATCACATATAAAGCTTAATGGGTCCAACTCATATTGGGACTGTTCCAATGAAAGTTATTTTTGAATATGTAGAGTGATCTTCTAAAGCAACTAAAGGCATGAAAACGAAGAAGCAAGTTGTGAAACCTAAAGTAGTTACGAAGGAAGTGATTAAGTAGACTATGCCTACGAAACCAGGAAAGGGGTGATTAAAAACACAAAGAAGTTTGTTCTTGTGAAGCAACCAAAGCCACAACCTACGAAAAAAAATTTAAGAAGCAACTGGAGAAACAAGCTGAGAAAGTTACAGAGGAGGTTTCCACTCCAGTTTACGAAATCACCACTCAAGAGGGGGAAGCTACTACTCAAAATACTGTTTAAAGAAGTCCAAGAACTTAAATTTAAATGTGACAAAACGAGGGGTTATGTTCAAAGAGGTTTATACTCATGATCTCCAACTTCAAAGAAGTGAAAGCGTTAGGGGTTTCTAAAAATTTAATGAAGTTTAAGCCTTCGTTTGATGAAAAAGAAATGGAAAACCTTATAGTTGGAATAGATAATGATAGCGAAGAAAAAAACGATGTGATTGATGGATCGCTTCATATTTTACCTAGGAAGGATACCTCTGTCAAATCGACGTTCAAGGAGACAAGTACTCCAGATGTAAATTTGAACATATTTGATATGGACGTAAACATCAATTTTGGTAAACAACCAAGCACTTCACTCTATGAGAAGACAAACTTCATACCACCCGAGGTTTCACAGTCTGAGTCCAATATGGAGGAGGACGAAACTTCAAACATCAATGCGAACTTATCTAATATGGACATAAATGTTAACATGGGTTATGGGAGAATAACTATTGAGAAATCAATGATAGGTACTACAACCATCGAAACCACTGATGTACCACCACCACATTCTTCACCACCTGCTACTTGTATGACTCTTCCTACTTCCACAACTAGCATTCTCCAACTTTCACCAAAGTGATGCAAGACCGAATTATAACTTTATTTTTGTCTCAGTAAACTGAAGTTAAACAAGTTGTTAATGAAAAAGAAAATGATGATGATGTGATGGTTGCATTTGCTGACTTAGAGATCAATCCAAAGGAAGATGATGTGCCTAATAATGCAATTATGTCAGGTAAACAATTCAAAATTCTCAAATCTAAACTGAATTAGATTTTACAATTTTTTGAATGATATTGTTGGGAAGTCATCCGTTAGTGGTGTTGAGGTAGAATATTTCTTAAAAGCTTAAGAATCTCACATACGAACTCTTATTGAAGATGTTGATAAAAGAATAGACGAAACGTTGGCTACTCATTCTCGTACTTTTGATTCTAAACTTACGAAATTACATGATACTACTTGTGAGCATCATGTGATTTTCAAGAAGATGGTGACTGATTCCAAAGCCTTTATTGAGTTGAAGATCATGGAGTTTAGTGAGTTAATCTACAAGGAGGTTCATAATCTTGATAATTTATTTGTTTCATTTACTAAAAAGGTTGATGTGTTAATGGGAGTAACAACTCATTTGGTGGAAGATGTTACTGCATTCAGTAAAGAATATTTTGGTGATTTTAAGTTAAAGTCTGATGTAGATGGGAAAATGTTTGAGGAAATTGAGAAGTCTCTTTTTGGCTTTCAAGAGACTTTGTCAAAATTTGATCTTTCGTTACAATTTTCTATTTTTCAAGAGTCTATATCTGCTATGGTTATGTCTGTTGAATCATGTTTCAAAACAAAATTGGCTCCTACACATGACTTGGTTCTTCGCCTATCAACCAATGCTCCACGTTCTACAAATGTGTCACAAGGAGGAGAAAGAGGGGCTCGTTCATTAATGGGAACAAGTGAAGATATAGGATTTCTTGTGGGAAAAGTCCGGTCTACTAAAATTCCTATTTCTCTACCAATGAAGTTGATGGTAACAACATCCATAGAAACAACAAATGCTCCTCGAGTAAATGTTTATGTGTCAAAATTGCAAAAAAAGGGATTTCTAAATAAGGCTTGGTGTTACGAAACTATAGAGATTACAATTCATGATAAGGTGGAGGAATTCATGAAGAGTATGAAGAAGAGCTATGATATCAAAAACGCCAACTTCAATTAACTTGATTTACCAATAAATCATCTAATATTTGCCTTCATTCAATTCAAGCTTGCTGAAAGTTTCAAAGATAAAGTTGAGTTTAATAGGTTGAAAATTCGCTTTCATGTAGTTCTTGGAAAAAGTGAAGAGGAGGTTTAGTCACTGATGAAAATTGTGAAGGTTATATCGATTATCCCTGATGATCTTTTTGAGGCGTTAATGTGGAATTTTTGCTATATAGTTGTTCAAGCTAACAATGTGGCGTTCGAGTTTACAATCGCAGATTTTCCATTGATGAATCTTAATAATCTCATCACAGTTTCAAAGATTTTGTGTGATGTGGATACTTCACAAGTAGCTTAGGAAAATCGGAATTCATTCGTTATTGGATATGCCAATATCAAGGCTTTCAGTGATTGCTACTATATATAGTTGGCTGAAATATATATTGATCTAGCCATGGCAATCAAAAAACTTCAAAGGTCCCGGAAGCTCCAATGAAGGGGAAGCTAAGCATCAAGAAATTTGAAATGGGGAAATAATCTATAAACCATTTGTTTTGTTTTCCAAGGGAAGAATATAAAGGGAAATTTAAAGAAGTTCCTTTGTCGCATAGATTATATTGAGATGTACACAAAATCTCATTTTTCGAACATTTTGCTTCACATCAACAATTGCAGAAAAACAAAAATGAGGAAAAGGCAGAGGTTCGAAAAAACATCTTTTGGTATATAGAGATAAGGAAGGTGTTGTTACAGACAATGAAGACATTTACTTTAAGATTCGTCTTTTCTCACAAAAAAGGGGGAATGTTAGGTCGAAAGTTTTTGTGAGAGACGAATTTTATTGTCTTTAATAATTGTGTCTGTAAATAGCAAAAATCTAAGGACTTTTGTTATCGTAAAGTAGTTATAAGGTAGAAGAAAGTTTTATATAGTCATGTCTAGTCCTTCTATTGTTTTTTCCATGAGTACCCCATAAATAGGGTAAGTACTTAGGTAGGTGTAATAACTTTTGCATAAGCTTTGATCATTTGTACTCTCGTTCTCTTTGTACCTTCAGGACATTTATTGTAATGAAGAAAAGATCTTATTTACTTCTACATGTTCTTATTTTCTTTTCATAATCAATTGACTTAAA
Source organism: Lactuca saligna (assembly GCF_052625555.1). Classification (NCBI taxonomy): domain Eukaryota; kingdom Viridiplantae; phylum Streptophyta; class Magnoliopsida; order Asterales; family Asteraceae; genus Lactuca; species Lactuca saligna. Next base: position 141,357,706 of record NC_136420.1, read on the forward strand.
CACATCATATTGAAACTATTCAACCACGGGCATTGCCTCCCTGGTTCCTTAATTTTAGACATTCCCTTCTAAAATGTATGAATTCTCCACACTCATAACATGTTTTTCCTCCACTAATTCCTCTTCTCATGTTTGTTTCCTAATTGGCTACTACACATGTTGTGTTTCTATAGTATTTGGCAACGTGCCTCTTTTTTCTTACACTTCATGCAAACAAAACAATCACCTGGGTGATGACGGTTTCATTGATTACATAGTTGTTGCTTTCCTTCGTATTATTTAGGTGGTTTGGGTGTTGATGTTGTTGTTGTAGTAACGTAAATAGTTGCCACTTCTTGTTTCTTCTACGATGATCCTTGGATTTTCACCATCGAACTTGTGCTTGTATGTTCTAGATTTGGGAGGCTCAACCATTGCCTCCATAGATCCCCCTCGGATCTTCGTGTTGGTTAGACAATAGTCTATGCGCTTTGTACTATCATAAGTTGTGGGTTTTGAGATAACCATCCCTTGGATCTGTGGCGCTAAACCCAGACCTATCACTCAATTTTCTTATATTCCTAGGTTACAAGTCTCAGACACATCACAACAATGTCATTGAACCTAACGGTATAATCGTTTATCTCAAAAACTTTCATAGTTAGGTTCCATAGCGTTTGTTCAAGGTTCTTGTAAGGTCACACCTTATGATCTGATGAGTCAAACACTCTACATGCTATCCATCAACGTATCATGTTTATCAGCATCAGTGTGAAGATAGTTATTCTATGTAATCTTTTGTAGATTGGGTAATGATATAGATAAGTATATAATAGATTGCAGATCTGATATCTTTGTTATGAGGATCGACTCTTAGTATAGATTAGATACAATCCCTTCAATTAAGAGATATACTTGTATAAATTAGTATATATTCAACAATAGGGTGAAACCCTAATATATATATTTCTTGTTGGCCGTATTTTTGACAACCTTGTTTTCTTAGTGAGAATAAACCTTTCTTGGTGAAAGACAACCTGGAGAATTCCTTGTATTCTATACTTTCTGTTCTTTATTTTGTTTAGATTAGTTTGCTTTTGTTCTTTATAATTGAAGTGTATATGATCGATACAAACATTTAATTGGTATCGGAGTGGGTTTTTGATACACTCAAGTAATCATGTTGACTTCGAATAATCCCAAATCCTTTGGTCTCAACAAAATTCCTCCTTTCGATGAGCACAACTTCACCATGTGGAAAACTAAGGCCATGGTTGTTCTTAAAAGCATGGACTATGCGATGCATAAAATTCTTAAAGAAAAAACTAGAGACTAACTATGATGACCATGAAAAGAGATTGGTTAATCTTGATGTTAAAGCTAGATCAACGATACTAAAATCTCTCCCCTATCATGTGTATTATCTTGTGTAGAATTGTATCTCAACCCAAGAGATGATTGGAAATGCTGACAGAGGCTTATGAAGACACTGTGGAAGTTCAAGCCACAACCATCAACAACCTTAATCGAAGATATGAACATTTTGTTTGCTCAACAAGGCGAGTCCTTAACCCAAACCTTTAATAGGTTTAACTATTTGGTTAATGAAATGTGTATACTGGAAATCGTCAAACATTCATCTCAGCTGGTTCTAAATTTCTTGACTTTCTTAGCAAAAGCTGGGAAGATCACACTAATGTACTTAAGAATAGTGAAAAGATCAACGTCATGGATCTAAACTCTCTGTTTGGAAACCTTCAAAACTACAGAAAGACCAAAAGTATTCGCAAAGATATCATGACGGAATTAAGCAAGGAAAAGTCTATAACATTGGTTTCTCGAAAGGAATCAATGAAGCACTTTAGCGATTCAGATGACTTAGATTAGGGTGTAGAGAGTGGTGAAGATATCACCGATGAACTATTTGTTAGCGCTGTACTTATTGTCAATCGTTATGAAAAAAATCAGATTAAATGGGAGTCGTAGAGTTCAGTTCAAGGGAAGTAGTTTAACGAGAAAATCCACTTTAGAAAAGAAAAACTCAGGTAACTGTTTTAATTATGGAAACCCTAACCATTTTTCTAGGGATTGCAAAGAGAATAAAGAAGTTCAACGTTCCAAGAAATATGAAGTGATGGACAAGAAGTTGTTAGCCCACATGAAGAAGGAAAACATCTCTATGCCAAAGGCGTTCATAGCAAAACAAGTGGATGATGAAGAATGGGTGGAAGAACATGAGACATCTAAAGACGAGGGGCTGAATGTTAAGAGTCTAATGGCTCTTATCAATGATTCCCCTGATGGTAATCTCAATATGTGTGACATTGATAATTCCTACGATGTCCAAGAATCAAGTCTAAATATAGGACATACTTGGTACCTAGACAGTGGGTGCTCTAGACACATGACTTGTCTCAAGTCCCTCTTGAGATATTTGGTGAAGAAAGATGGTCCTAAGGTGGTTTTTGGCGAAAACAATGAAGAATCTGTCACGGGAGTTGGAACTTTTGAGTGCATGTCATTAAAGTTAAAGGAGGTGTTCTATACCAAAGGCCTAATAAGCAATCTCATCTACATCATTCAACTCTGTGATGCTTTTTATAAACTTCTTTTTGATTGCCATGAAGGAAAGGTGTTTGATTCTGAGAACAAAATTGTGCTTACTGCTATAAGGGACAATAACATTTATATGGTTTGATTTTACTTCTTTAGACAATGTTACTTTGTGTTTTTGACTTTATGCTTCGCTACTTTAATTTTTTTGAACATAAGCTGCTAGTTTTAATTTTCTATGACATTCTTGATTTATAGTGTTCTTTTTAAATTTTTATATTACCAGAGAAGTATACATTGTACATTATTTTTCTAATGTTTCCTATACATGTTCTTCTCTATCAATAGTGACATTAACCGATTTGCTCCCTTTGAAAGGATTAGAGTGTCATTCCTTGAATACATCACCCTCTTAGTAGAGGTACATGAAGCTGACTCTGCATCTTTTCTTTAGTGCCAACCACTCTCTCCCTAATGCTGATGCTCATGTTGATTGACTAGTTGCATCTTGTTGGTGAGACAAAATAGGAGAGAACTGTGCCACTAAGTGTTCTTCTGGGCATGTATATCTTCCTTCTAGAAGATCCTATCTCTATTGAAATGAAATGGGGTGAATTTAGGTAACATACCACATCTATCTTCATAGATTCTCTCACTACAACACCAACTCCCTTCAGAAATCCAGAGGCGTCTTCAACAAGATAATGTTCCCATCTTCTCTTCCTTCAAGGATCACAAGGAGTGGAGCCTTCAAGTCTTGTCTTGATGACTCTCATAAATCAAAGGTTACAAAGATTATATCATCTTAACTCATTGGTTACAAATATTGGTTCATATTCTTCTCTTGTTCTTAGTGAGCATGAGGCTTGGAATCAATCAACAAAAATCACAATGATTAAAGGCATTTTGTCTCTTTCTTTATTATGAATCGTGTTTCTATTTGGTGTGATTAATCTTGTTTTCTCTCTTTTATAGACTATTTCGAGGAGTAGATATCTTGGAAAATGGAAGTTCATTTATGACCATTCAATTCAAATGATTTCATGGATCAAGTTTTTATCACGCTTCTGAAAAAGCTACAAAAATACCGCTTTTAGAATATTTCCTTGTTTGACTAACTCTTTTGTTTGTATTCTTATATTTTGTATTTTATTATTTTGTACCAGGCTTTTTTTTTTTTTTAAATTGACAGTGGAAATTCATAAGCCAAGCATGTAATTTTTGACAAATCATTGTCCCTAGAATCATGTCGTTGTATGTGACTAAATCTCTCTAAGTATCTCATCAGCGAGACTATGTGCTCAGAACATTGAGTCACCCCCAGGCTGATTGCTTAACATTATCTAAACTTTCTAAGTGAGATTTCCAGGTCCAAATAAGAAAGAGATAGAAAGTCTTGGGTGTTTGTTCTTAGTTAACTATATTACTTGAATCTTTCCATGGAAGCATGCTTGTGTATGCATGAAGTCTTGTGTTTTGCTGAAACATTGAGCATAACCCAATGGTTTGCCCTGAATACATAATCATCAGTGTAAGAGTTACTTATCTGGTCCTCAAATGACAAAGGGTTATTCATGTCCCTCACCTTCTAGTTTGAGGTATGACATGGTACCATAATGAATGGAAGGTGAATCTTTGATTCTAGACTGCAACAAAATCTATGATGAAAGGATTAAACCATTTCTTGCTGACGGGTTATTACTGCTGATGATTCACACTGATTCCAACTTAGCATGAATGAAGAAATCCATTCTCTCCTTTTTCTTTAAAGCTTTATGATTCAGCGTAACGTACCATACGCTGATGAGAGCTTGAAAATTATATGTCGATGGTTATATCATTATCTGTGATATATTACACGTACCTAACCATTCTTTCCCCACAATTCTCCTATTAAGAAGTTAATGATTCACAGTATTAGCCATACACTGAGAAAACTTCGACAGTCTTTGCCGATGAGTACATTTCATACTGGAATGTATTTCACGTATGATACCACTCTTTCCCTTTTCTTCAAATAAATGTAATTAATGAGTCAGTGAATGAAACCACATGCTGATGAAATCTCGTAATACTATGCAAATGAATACTAGTTCAAACCTATATTATCAGGAAACATCACAAATCTTATTAGACTGCAAACTGCAATTCTGATACTCTGGCCGCTTTCTACAAAACTGTATTTGCTACTGATGTCAAAAGAGGGGAGAATCTTGCTAAAGCTGAAGAAATCTTGATAAAGCTGAAAAAACTACTAAATGTTATTGATCTAAAGAAAAGCAAATGTCTTGGTGACCGTATTTGTGACACCCTCGTTTTCTTGGTGAAAGACAATTTGGAGAATTCCTTGTGTTCTTTACTTTCTGTCCTTTATTTGCTTAGATTAGTTTTCTTTTGTTCTTTATACTTGAAGTGTATCCAGTCGATATAAACATTCAGTTATGTACTTCGTCTCTAGTACAATACTCTTCTAGTAACATCATCTTCATATCCTCCTAATTGATGGAGTTTGTAGTACCGATGCCTATCATGTTTACATGGCTATTCCACCATGTTATGCCGCATCAGAAAAAGTACAAGATGGAAATCATACTTTGCAATCATTCAGACACAAACTTATTTGGAATATAGACTATGTCTTCTCAATCCATCTTATTAATATAACAACTCCTTCAATTCCATAGAATTTCTTTAGTTTACAGCTCATAAAATCTTTGTAGGTGCAAGTTTTGGCAGACCCTACATTACTTTCATAGGAGTTATTCCCATGTTCACCATTGTTACAGTTTGCTTCATAGTTTTTCAATGCTTATGTAATTCTCTATACTATCATTTGCTCAAGTGTTGTTAGATCTGTTGGTGGAATTACCATGGGAGGCATTTCCTACATTGGTTGCTTTGTAGGTGGTTAATGACTGTTAAGTCGATTTCTCTTCCTTCTTGCAAGCATTTTATTCATCCTAACATATTTAGTAAGAAAAATCAAAGTTTTTATGAAGCATTTTATAGGTCATTTTAGATATAATTATGAATGACTACAAGGGTTAGTGCAAAGTTTTTCCCAGGAATCTTAAATATTTTTATTTTGGAATTATAACCCTTATAAATTTCACAGTCTAATCTGCCATTTGATTGTAGTAAGATGCTTCATATTTTATTCACATCGGTTGATTACATCAGTTTATTGAAACTATCTTACATATGACTAGGGGTAAGAAAAGTCTATACATAGTTCAAAACTTGCAAGATTTATCTATATTCTTACTTTTAGCTTTTTCTCAGAACTACTTCAATCCTAAGTCACCATCATTAAACCCTTTACCAATAACCTAGGTGACGACCCAAAGTATATGTTCCTTTGACCATTTCGTCTTTAAGTGACTTGTTTCTATGTTCAAGTTCTAGGGTTCGTTCTTCAGCTCTTGTTGTTTGCGAGGTCGAGGTCTGGTTAACGAGTTCTAACTCTATATTTCTACTATCATGAGTGATCATATCATTATATGCAAATTTGATACGATGATGAACATCCATCAATGACTCCTGATCCCTTGTATGATTCCCTGCTAACCTCCTCACTTGTCCTGAAAGACGAACATTGTTTCCAAGCATAACACCTAGCTCATCGCTCAATGTTTGGATTTGATTTCCAACCTTGACAATATGCTCAAATAGTTGAGGTAGAGTATCGATATTTGTAGGAGGAGGGGTACGTTCTCGAGATGTTTTTCCGACTTCGCAGCTACTGGTAACTCTTTCTTTAGTCACCTACTCTTTCACCATGCTTGCAATCCACGCAGGATAGTCTTGAATTCTCCAAAAGATAGAAGATGTCTCTTTATGGTTCTTCTTGATCCTTATACGTTTGGGATGCTCTTGTGAGTTGTGCTCTTCATTTTAAGAACTCTAGGAACTAGGCGGTATATAAAATTCAGTGGTGGTAAAGATGATGCAATTGACATTTACTCCATTGGATTTATCTCTTCGGATGGTTCATTAATCTCAGTTGGTATGGGACCCCCATCATCTGATGGTATTAGATGAAACATAATTGGGAAGCAGGGGTCACCGAGAAAATAGTTTACATGCTCTTCTTCTGAGTTTTCCATATTTATGCGCTCATGAGAATTGCCCATGTAGCTTTCCTATATACAAAATAATGTTGATTTATTAGTGTTGTTGTGTTCGTAACTATGATTTTGTTTAAGTCTCTCTAAATCTCCAAGTATTTAGTCTATCAAATATTGGTTCCAAGTTAAATCGTTCATGAAATCTGACCAATAAAATTAGTTGTCCACTTATACTTAGTTGTCGTACTATGCATGTACCAAGAGAACCTTAGCTAGAGTATTTGATCTTAATCCTTTATTTCAAGACCATTATGGGTGATTTTAGATATGTTCTCATCACATTTCTGAGTCTATATGGCTAGGTTATAATGTGGATGACATCTATTATGTGGTTGTAAGGACAATTCTAGACCAATAGATGAATAGAATGGACAATCATGATATGAGGGTCTATGATATTACAATGAACTATCATGTATCATATAATCACTCGAAATTTCAGCATAAAGGTAGTTTAGTCGATGAAACTATACTAAAAAAGGAAATTATAGGATTTGAAAGGATAATTGATTCTCTTAATTTAAAAAATCCATTTTTTTTAAAATTAATTCGATTTCAATTATAACACGAATTTTAATTATTTAGAATCGGTGTAACTATACAAAAAAATAAAATATTCTTGTAGAATTTAAGGTTAAAAACATTTTATTCTCAAAAGAATACGAAGTTATTTACTTTCTTTTTTAACAATTGACTTTCTTAACTAATAATATTGTACATATTATCAAGAATATAACAAGTTTTTTCAGTGGAGTACACATTTTTATTGAAATGACAAATCATCTTAAGAATGATGTAGAATGTAATACAAGTAAGAATGCAATTCCATTAAGAATATGTGTTTTTATACTAAAGAAAAACATAAATAACAAAGTACATTATGTGAGAATAAAGTATGAAACTCATAATGTAATTGAGAATACATTATGTAGATTCTCTCCTACAATTCTAAAAGGAATATTATTCTTTCTGTAAGATGAACCATTAAATTCTAAAAGAATGTTGTTATTTTTTAAACTAGACCGTGAAATTCTAAAAGAATGTTGTTGTATCCTGAAATTCTGAAAGAATGTAGTTGTTTTCCAGTAGCTGAGTGAATTTTCCAACCTGCAAATAAAACCAAAACCATTCAGATACAGTTGCATTTGTGCCACTGATTACATAACTTCTTTTACTAATATATTTTGGTTCACTTTGTCTAGTAAAAGTAAACTACAACATAACATAATGGCAAAATGAAATGGAATCAGTTAGCCATGAATAATAAGAAAGATGAAATTTAAAATAAATTGAAAGATCCTTAAATGGCATCAAGTGAAGCCAATAATAACCAGAAAGTTTGAAAGATTGAACAAGAGTAATATTGAAGATACATCAGTTCCAGGACATATTTCTCCCTTCACCCAATCCATTATTAATTGTATCCATGTAATAATTCTTATTTCTTCTATTCAATCGGAACAATTGTTCATCAACAACCCATTTTGATCTCTAAAACATATCAAGCAAGTGATCACCAGCTTAGCTGGTTGTGATGCATCCTGGGTTATAGGCCTCAATGGGTGAGGTCAAGAGTTCTACTCTTGGCTGAGCACATTTGGGGGACTTTCCCGGATTGGCATGGGTTCGATTCTCCGTTCCCTTTGGTGGTGAGTGGTTCCCTGGATTGGCATGGGTTCGATTCTCCGTGAGACTAAATCTAAAAATAATTTTAAAATGCAAAATAAATGGAAAAATTCAAAAATTCTTTTTTTAAATATTATTTTCGGAACTTGAATTAACTAAAAAAAATCCCGTTTTTTTTTTTTTGAAAAATACGTGAAATATTCTGATAGAATATTACACTGACATATTCTAAAAATAATTTTAAAATGCAAAATAAATGAAAAAATCTAAAAATTATTTTTTTAAATATTTTTTTCGGAACTTGAATTAACTAACAAAAAAATAAAAAAAAATCCCATTTTTTTTTTGAAAAATACGTGAAATATTCTAATAGAATATTACACTCTACATATTCTAAAAAATAATTTTAAAATGCAAAATAAATGGAATAATCTACAAATTCTTTTTTTTTTTTTTAAATATTATTTTCGGAACTTGAATTAACTAAAAAAATAAAAAAAAATAAAAAAAATCTTTTTTTTTTGAAAAATACGTGAAATATTCTAATAGAATATTACACTGTACATATTCTCAAAAATAATTTTAAAATGCAAAATAAATGGAAAAATCCAAAAAGTCTTTTTTTAAATATTATTTTCGGATTTTGAATTAACTAACCCTATATATATATATATATATATATATATATATATATATATATATATATATATATATATATATATATATATATATATATATGACTTTATATCTTATATTTGTTGTGTTCACATATTTTATTATTTATTGTTTGTTACTTCAGGTCTAGTTGATAAGACACCGACCAGTCAGGAAGGTTGGAAGGCATGGTCATTTTAGTATATAGTCATTCTGAAATGCAACAACCCAATCAACATATCTATCTTGCCATTCTTCCTGTAACTAGTCCTTTAATAGTATACTTAATAATAGTTTTAACTTGTAGGTTAAAGGATATACCTAAACCTAAGAGAGTAATCCCTAGACTATAGTTGTGCTTTCCTGGGAAAGTATTAGTTCACTATATTCAACATGACTATGATATCAATCTGTCAGACTCCAGGCTAGTGGCGAAAATGCTGGGATGTGTGACTTTATCTTTGGACCACAATTATTAACATATATTGAATAGTACAAAATACATACCGTTATAAATATTAATTTAGAGTTACATCGTTCTTTTCCTTTTGGTACATTGTTATAACCAAAATATGATATATGTCTCAACAATTAGATGTCTCCATACGAACAAATTTGCAAAAGTAGTTGACAACAAAAATGTCCATACTGTTGTAACATTTCCCGCTTTTACGTTCCAGAAAATACATGAGTTTTGAAAATACGTCAACATAAATTTGATGAGCTCACATGTTCCAACATTCCGTATCTACCGACTTATAACTAGTTTATTGTGTTGTCTGCATGCTAAGTATAATGGTTTACTTATTAGGTAAGTCTATAACTACAACAGTTCCAACATTCTGAGTGTAAGTTTTCAGGGTACTTATATAGAACATTAATACTTTTATAGCGAACAAGTATGATGTTCTAGAGTGTAACAGGTGTTACATGAGACTATAACCGCTGCTATATGACGTTCAAGACCTTTGTATGGTGCTACAAATGGGTGCACTAGTTCAAAACACTATGCACGCTTCATCAACGTCGGACCCATAAACAAAACGAAAGGACAGTCATCATCCAGTGGGTTTTGTCAAACCATGGGTTGTAGCTAGCAACCACGAATGGGGTGTCAACCTGTGTAGATCTATACACAACCTCCTCATTGATACAAGATTAACGGTTATAGGTTAAAGGATTTTACTATGTTTTCATACTTAATTGATGAATTGCGTATCTCATGTAGACTTTTAACGGTTCCAATAGTTCAAGCATATGTGTGTCTAAAACCTTAAGTTACTAGACTGTACGAACAACATAACTACTGTATATATAATACCATGTTTTAATCAACGTAAAACCAATAACACCGTTTTCACGAATAAGTCAAATAGTTGTTTAATAATGATGAACCAGCTGTTTAGCAGTTATATTTATAAAACTATAAGAAAAACTACATTTGTCGTTTTTTTAAATATCGAGTATACTTTTTATAATGACCATATACTTTCCCCGAAAACATTAAAATGGTATAAAAGTGGGTTCGTGAACTCTCTTTCATAACGCGATCTATGTCTGAACGTGACTGGAAATTCAGGATTGTTAAGCTTGTAGAAGAAAAGTTCCTTCAGAAAACAAGAGAGAGAGAAGAGATGACTTTCGGTGTCAGGATTGATTAAATACTCGACTACTATTTATAGTGCAAAATTGGCGGTAACACACCGCTCCTAGATAGAAGCGCACCGACCCTTTCTTCGTCTACCAGGTGTTGATGAGTCAACATGTGTGGCATGTACACAGCCTCCTACATGTCATTCATGCATGCTAGACACAAGCGTGTCACATCTAGATAGACGCACGCAGACTCCTTCCTCGACTGCCACGTCATCTGTTTCATTAGTATTTTCACAATCTTCAAAAAATTACAAATTTCGCATATATGTTATGTTTTTGATATTCTTTATATCAACACGTAGCTATCGACGAGTATTACAACTTTTATTTGTATTATGTCGGCTAATTCTCATCATTTTTTAAATTAAATAGTTTATAAAGATTACACTGCAAAAAACCATATAAAATTCATAACTTCTTATATAAACTTCATTCTCGACTGTCTTTACATCAACAAATTTCTATTAACTAGATATTCAACTCTTGTTTAGATTGTTTTATCTAACATATAACCGATTATAGTTTCAATTTTTATATTCATATTGTTGCGCCGAAACTTTAAAAAATCATAACTTACTATATGAAGTCAGATTTGGACGTTCACTCTATGCAGATTTTCGCTTTTACGACTGCTACGACTTTCGTTTAGATTACTTATACTAATAAGTAACCTATTTCTGGAATCTTGTTAACATGTACTTTCGAAAAATAATTCAAAATAACACAAAAATTGTATTTCATTAAAAGTTGTAACTATTACAAATTAAGTCCATTACATGTGATGTTTGTCTAGTTGATAGGTGAGGTTCGTTATAACTTAATTTATCTTGTTGTCATATAATTGAATTTTGAAATAACCTAACAATAAATAATAGGATAGGGTAACTTGAGTTGCTTAATTGTTTCATTGTGACCAAAGGATTTCTGACCTAACAATATTCGGTGTTGTCCTCTCTCTTTGAGATTGAAGGTTCAAATCCTGCTAGAGACATAGATGGATATAGGAGAATAGTTTAGGAGTAGAATAGATTTGTCGTTCCCAAAAAAAAAAAAATGTTTCATTGTGAAAGGTCGGTGAGAGTTCACATTTCACTGGGTAGAGAGCAATTTTTCGGACGCCGACGACAACCAACGTCAATAGTGAGTAAACATGGAGAGGAGGCAAAGCATTTCCCTCTTCTGTTTCTCCTTCTGATTACTGAGCAATAAAATATATGGGCTTTTACCTTCTTTGTTTCGTTAAACTAATTAGTCATTTGGGCTTAAAACTTGTGGACTACCTAAACATATTTAACTATTTTAAACACTTTGAGAGTTTCGTGTTTGGATTTGTAAGCTAGGAATATCCAAATTTTGTAAAAATAATAAATAGCTTTAAATATCTAAGCATATCTATTTTGGTCATATTACATGTATAAACTAGCCCAAACAGTTTTTTTATTAAAAATTGACTTATCAAGTTATAGTTTTATACCATCACATAAGTAATCCATTAATCTTTAAAAAAAATTATGAATAAGATAATATGCTAAGTTAAATCAGCTATCCCAAACACCATTACCTCATCCGGCATACATAAGCGTGAAAGAGCCAAAAGGCATGACCACCTCATCAAAACTCCGATCCACGAACGCCAATTACAGCCCAAGGAGGCAATGTTCACACGTAGAGATAGAGAGAAATGGAGAGAAAAGAAGAATAAGAAGAAGAGAGAAACCTCCGGTGTTCATCACTACAAGAAATGGGACTTATAGGGACGAAAAATGTCGTCTCTATATGTTAGAAAGTCGTCCCTATAACTCTTTGTCGCTATATCCCCGTCGCAATAGATCTTTTTTGGCGTCGCTATATATATCGTCGCCATAGGTACCTTTTAGAGACGAGATGTTGTCGTTGTTGGTTTCTGGTTGTCATCTATATTGTTGGATCTACAGGGACGACATGTCGTCCCCATAGCTAGATATATAGCAACAAAATGTCGTCTCCATAGATACTATACAGAATTTACATTCAACTCCTATTTTTGGTATATTTTTCTAGTTTTCTCAATCACAAAAGAGAAAAAACACTAAATTTAACTAAAAACTCTAAAATATCATACAATAATATCAAAACATTTGAATATCTTATACAATTGTTTACCAAAACATACAAAATAATTTTGAATTGTTTAAGAGTTCATACAATTTGATACGCACACTTGTCTCTCAAAGTATCCAAAGGGTGTGGTGTGTTCAAGAAAACTAAATTGCATAGCCACATTCACACCTGAAACATACAAACCAAGTACAAAGCATATATAATAAACTATTTCTATCAGGTTATACTTTCCAATGACCATGAAATGCAAACCAGGTACACATGTATAGAAAAATGATTTATGAAACTGAAACTCCAAGTTTCAAACAACAAATAGATGACATGATGTATAGAAAAATGATTCATTTAAACGTGGTAGTTTACCTTGCTGAACTTGTTAAGTACATACATGCTCTTTTATAATTTTTGTTGTCCACATGCTTCAAAAGTAGACCCAAATACCCTCTCAACCTGTGTTGCACTCACATGACATAAGTTATAACCTGTGTTAAAATTCCTCTCTTGTAAATAGAATACAATGAGTTATCTGCAATTTACTGTCACACCCCCAAACCTGAACGGCGGAAACGTTTGGGGGTGGATGACTTCATGTGGTAGCGTAACAAATGAATACATAGTAAAGAAAGCAATACAACCATCATATATATATAATTGAAAGTTTACATTTGTCAAAAGTTTACATGTTCAAAACCAATTACAATATGATGTCAAAATACGAGATTAAACTGGCGCCGCAGCATCCCTTCATCAAAAGCGTAATGAATACCTGAAATTACTGATTTCCTGGGACATACAAGTAATTTTGAAAGAGTAGATCAGCATTTAAGCTGGTGAGTTTCATAAGTATTTAAGTGACAATGTTTGTATGAAATGAAATGTTTTGTCTTTGTTTCTTTGTGTTTAGAAAATCCTATATTTTCTACTAGTATAAAAGTAGCCTTCACTCAAGACCAATGTTTGTTTCTAAAAATGTATGTAAGTGTAAAACAACCAATGTGTTTGAAAACCTTGTAAATCAATGCATTTTTAATACCCCATGTGAGTTTTATAACCATACTATTGACTCGGAATACCTATACACAACGTTCTTCAGGCGTTGGAATGTTATGACGTTTGTCACCCCAAACGGTGGACTGCAGCTAACAATCAGGGTGCGGGTTGTCAAGCCCGTATAGATCTATACACAAACACCATGCTCCCCCTCCAAGGGATTCTGGTATATAATACAGGACTTGAAATGTGTACTCGAACGTACATGAAGTTAGTGTCTCACAAAACCGTGGTATAAAAACAGATCTACTTGTTAAAATGTTACGTTTGTTCTTGTATACGAAAGTGACTTCTTGAAATTCATGTTTCTAGTACATAAGAGTTAGAAATTTGTTCGTAAAACTATACCTATTATAGTTTTCTAAAAGTGTGTCTCGTTTGTTTAGAAATACCAAGAAAAGGAATCATTTGTTATGAAAGCATAGATTTTCGGTGTAGAGTCTAAGAATGATAAGTATAATCTAAGAAAGTTTAGTTTATACATGCATTTCAACAAATTTATATTTCAAAAGATAGAATGCTATTTTAACATATGTTATATATATATATATATATATATATATATATATATATATATATATATATATATATATATATATATGAAAGTTCCTTAAAAGTTTGTAAATCGCATGTGATTTGGATATATAAAAGCATATAAAAGAGTTCTTTATGTAACACACGATAATACTCGTGTGTTTTACTTATAATCCCCCCCTTGAAAGCATATAAAAGAATTTATAGAACCTTTAAAAGGTAAATTAAGGGGGTATGAACTCACTTGAAAGTTTGGAGATAGCGAGATGGAAAACCGGGCAGAGTTTCGTCTTGGGAAACGGATTTTTCTCGGGATTCTCGGGAATCTCGGGAGTAAAATCGACCCTCAGGACTTGAGCAAAAAGACTAGAGCTTCGGGTTTGAACGGGCACGGAAAACGAGGCAATATCGTGAAAGAAAGGAGAGAAATGAGCATTTTTCTCGGAAGCCCTCGCATGCTATTTATAGGAGGGTCTGAGAAGCCTCGTACGCGGGGCGTATGCTCGTACGCAGCGCGTACGCGTACGTCATGCATGACCGAAGCCTCGACTGCCTCGGCTTCGGATGGGACGGATCAGTTTGTCGGGTCGGATGGGACGGCGGGTCGGACGGGTCGGTAGCCTCGCATAGGGCAACGTGGACGATTTGAGGCCAAGTCCCTCGTGTACGCAGGGCGTACAGGAGTACGCAGCGCGTACCTCGGATGAGGACGCTGACTCCTCTTCGGATAATGCTTGAATTTTGAATTAAATAAATATATAATTTATTTAATAAACTTCAAAAATTTATATCTTCTTCATACGAACTCCGTTTTCGATGGTCTTTATATCCACGCGTAGGTGAGACTACGCTCTACCACTTTCGTTTAGACTTTGTTGGCAAATTCCGAAATTATTTTTATTATTTATTTTATAACTCATCGTGTTTAAGGAATTTCTTTAAAAAAATCATAACTTCAATATACGAAGTCGGATTTGGGCGTTCTTTTTACGTACGATCATGGTTTAAAGATATTTAAATATAGAAGGAATTTAAATAGAACTATTTGGACATTTTATTATGAAAGTTAATTTTATTAACTCAAAAGTGGTTACAATACTTGACCTTTTAGGTCATTACAAAGAGTTGAAATATCGGGTTGTCACATCTACCTCTTTTATTAGAGTAAGAGTGTGCTGAATATTGTCTAGGCCCTTCTTTTATTAGTGTTGCTGCTTAACTTTTAGGCAACCCTCTATCCCTACCTCCCCCTACACCTCCACCTCCACCTCCATCTCCACCTCCACCTGGACCTAATCCAACCCCCTTTATGAGGAATCCTAGGATCCTCCCCTTCCCATTGTATATCCACCTGTATCTGCATCTAGTATCAATTATCAAACAATATTTTTAAACATTTTATTTAGGACCTAGAGTTTAACTTCCTACACTTACCTCTACAAGATTAACCCACTCCCATGTCTCATTAGCTGTCCTAATATCATAAACTGGTGCATGTCGACCCTAAAAGCCATATCAAGATATTTTTTTAGCATAGAATTTGGAGGTGGAGCTGCAAGCAAGATCAAATTACCTCAATGAGGTTGTAATCTGTTATAACAGAGTCATAAAAATTGTTGTCATCAGGCCATCTAGTTCTCACTTTTCTTCCAATCAATGGGGAGAATGCTGATGTTTCAGCAGACTCATTTGCAAGTTGCACCCTCCCACTTGGCCTTGATGGAGATTACTGCATTTTAAGGAAAGATCCTCATGTGAAAAGTTGTTGCCAAAAGAAAGGAAAAGATGAAAAAAAGAATCAGAGTCTTATACATTCATGTGAAAAAGCAACAATTTGTTCCAAAATTCTATCAAATCATCTACTAATGCCTACTCATTCTGAATTGCACAAAAAAGTCGAAATCAAGATTAGTGAAACAATTACACTTTAAAGTGGCATGCTTATCAACTCATATGAGAAGGTACTCGATTTATCCTATTTAGTAGTTCTTACTAATGATCAAAATATATATAAAAAAAATATGATGATAATGATGAACTATACCACTCTTTTGGCATACTTTTGCAAGCAATATCCCCAGTGAAATTCCTACATAAATGAAAGCAGGGACATTGGACATTTGTTTTCTTGCTTATGTATGTACCTTTTGGTACATGAACACCCTAGCCCTACCTCCCTGCAAAGAAAATAAAAAGCATCCAAATTTTTCTATAAGCAAAAACGAACAAAATGCACAATTAAAAATTTCTTGTGCTAAATTCATCCAGCTTAACTTTCTCTTTTAGTGAAATGTAACTTATCGTAAGTTATAATAAATCCACAGGAATTCAGCTCACTTTTTTTAGATCACAAAGTCATTTAGACTTGTAAAAACAATGATGAGATTTAACAATAATATTTCGCCTACAACCTACCTGGATTTTTGGTATGGTGTCAGATAACCTTCAGAAATAAGCCTTTTGAAAATACAATAACCTTGCTTCCGCCAAAGAAACCGTACAGAGCAATACTGAAAACAAATCTGTATTGAATTTGAGTTTGTTCGTCATCATCATTGTTAACCTATATCCCAATTACAGTTTCAAACACATAATTGCTAACATACACCACAATTACAGTTTCAAACAGAGACTTACTAACCTGGTAGCTGGATTAGGGCTTGTATTCGATAGAATTGGTAAACGGATGTGAAAAGGAAGGCGATAGTCAGAATCGTCGATGTTGAAACAAATCGTAGTTGTTGAGCCGATGGTGGTTTTCGACAATTAGCATGAGAATCTATGGAGAGAGGACGAAGATTCGCATGGACTGGGAGGTGAGGAAGTCACCAAAGAAGATAATGGTCGAAATTAGGGAGGGGAGAATCTCCGATCTTAAGTGAGAGAGACATAGACAGATAATTGAGTGTGTGTGAACGAAAGAAAGAAGATTGTCTGCTGATTTAAGGCATAGAAAGTTGTGGGGACGCCAAGTCGTCCCTATAATCTTCTCCAAAACGCGCCTTTTTTACCCGCTTTACATGCTCAGACCGCTGTAATAGCAAACGCCAAAAAAATATATTCTAAACTCTATGGAGACGATATGTCGTCTCTGTAGGGCGTCTATAACGACGACACTTGTCGTCTTGGTACATCTCGTCTCTATAGTTCCTTATTCTTGTAGTGCATGCATGCATGGATCGACCCCTCATATCTGATTCCCTCCATATGCATATCGGGTTGCCTTTAGCTAAAAGGAATGTTGTACATTATTAATTATTATGCATTTAGTGTCAACTTTGTCATACTATTTTTTTAGATTATTGGTAAAGAGTTGCCTGCCAAGCCATATCACGTCAAGAACGTAATCTCAGAGGAAGCCATCATCCACCTAAGCATGACGATGGATGGCACACCCAACCGCACACACTCTATCCTAATTGTTGAAAATATTATGAATTAATATACAATCTTATATTTATTTTTATACGTATATGTATATAGTGTATATGTATAAGTGTATGCAGGTGTGAAGCGCGGACCTAAATAGGGTCGGGTTAGATCCGTTTCAATGATAGGAGGTATAAAAGAAGAGAGAGAGTAGGAAGAGATCAGATAAGCAAGATATTTTTCATCTTGTTCTTCTCTCTTATACAAGCTCTTTCAGTTAGGGTTTTCTAAAAGATCGAAACGTTTGAGTAGTAGATTTGTTGTATTTTTCCTGATCGTTCTTTATATTCTACTGTGTTATGTCTTGTTCATTCATATCTGATAATCATTCTAGATTAGGGCTTGAGTGTTTTGTTATGAGAGTAGAATAGGGTTTTTGTAGTGACGTTTTTGATGTATGTTCTTGAAAACCTTCTGTTTCTTTGTCCTCAAATGATATAAGAAATGAAGATGTTGGGAAAAATGTGTTTGTAGTTTTTTAACATGGTATCAAAGCTCAAGGCTCGTCGTTCTTGTTCTTGACGCATCTTCTGGTGTTCGTTACTACGATCTGTTGTCATCACTGTTACGAGGTTAGTTTTGTTTTTTGATTAACCTGTTTTGAGTTACTCTGTATTAGACTTAGGGTTTCATTCTTTTTACTCTATTTCATAGTTTTTTGAGATCCTGGTACTGCGAGAATTTTTTGTTGTTCTTGCAGATTGAGTTTCCTGCTGGTGCTAAGTTCTGAGTGAAACTGAAAGTCACAAGTATCAGTTATCGATTAATCCCTCTAATCTTCTCTTTGGGGTCGGATTTCATCACCGATAAACCCGTAGAGTAAAAGATTCAGGGAGTCGATTTTTAAACAAACAATTTGCCTTAAGCACTGTGAGGTTTTCTTGTTCCCTTTCTTTTCCTTTTTGGTTGTAGATGTGCAAGATCTGGTGTCTTTGTTACATTGGTTATTTGTTGTCTGAAATTTATTGTTGATTCTATTTTTCTTGTTCACCTTGTGTTTGGTTGTCTTGGGCCCCGACAAACTGTGGTGACCATCTGGACTTTAAGCCAACATAAGTGTTGTTTTTTGTCCTTTACCTGTTTGACATTTTCTTGTCTTGTTTTTGCCTTTGATTGGTATTGTTTTGTGATCTGTTATGGTTGGAGATACACCTGAGGGAAGTGGTGTCCCTAAGGATTCTCCTGTTGACTTTGATGATCCCTTATACATACATCCATCTGATAATGCAGTTACTTCCATAATAACTATTAAATTGACTGGTAATGAAAATTTCCGTTTATGGCGTAGTGCAATGACTAGAGGCCTTAAAGCTAGAAATAAATTGGGTTTTGTGGATGGAACTATTGTTCTTGAAAAAACTGATGAAACTAAAAAATCTAAATGGGAACGTGTGAATGCTGTTGTGTGTAATTGGTGATTAGGATCTATATCTGAAGCAATATATGCTAGTCATGTTTATTCTGATAATGCTAAAGACATTTGGGATGAGTTGTTTGAAACCTATAATAAGGCTGATGGTTCTGTAATTTTTAATATTCATCAGCAGATAAACACTTTAAAACAGAGTGGTTCTTCTCTTTCAGACTATTATAACAAACTTGATTGTTTATGGAAAGAGTTTGATGGTTTGACTAGTTTATCTGAATGTGTTTGTGAGGCTGCAAATAAACTAAATGATCATTCTAAAATGATGAAATTAATGCAATTCTTAAGTGGTCTTGATGATGTATATAATCAGGTTAAAAGTCACATTCTTTTAATGGAACCATTGCCTAATGTTAAAACTGCCTTCTCAATTCTCTCTAGAGAAGAGTCTCTTCAAAAGAATGGTTCTTTGAGTTCTGTTGTTTCTTCAAAACCTTAAGTGTCTGTTTTTAATAGTAAGGTTACTGATTTTAAAAAAGGTCAAGGTCAAAATAGATTCAGAAATCAAGGATTACAGTGTAAGCACTGTAATCTTAAAGGTCATACAATAGAAAAGTGTTATAAATTGATTGGATATCCAAAGGATTTTAAACAAAGAATTGGAAATAATAATCAAAATAAATCTGTTTCTGTGAATTCTTCTTTTGTTGGTTCAAACAGCAATTCTGTGGTTGCTTCTGAGTCTGGTTGTGGTAGTGAATGTCATTATCTTACTAGTGAACAATATTCAAAATTTCTTCGTCTCATAAATGAGAATTCTGCTAATGAGGATGTACCTGCTGCTGCAAATATGGCAGGTACAACAACAACAACATATTGTTTTAACTCTTGTGTTACTCCAAATAAGTTTCAAAGTTGGATTGTTGATTCTGGAGCAAATCAACATATGATAGCCTCAGAATCACAACTCCAAGACACTGTGGATGTGTCTAGACTTAATCTACTTGTAAAACATCCTAATGGTTCTTCTGCTAAAATAAATAAGATTGTGAATGTTCAATTGTCCTCAAATCTTACTTTATTTGATGTTTTTGTTGTGCCAGACTTTAATGTTAATCTTTTGTCTGTACATAAACTATGTAAGGATAATGGATGTGAAATTATTTTCTCTAAACATAGTTGTAAAATTTAGGATTCACTATCAAAGAAGATGGTGGAGAATGGTAGAGAATCTGGGGGATTATATTACCTATATCATGTTCCCTCAGGTAATTCAGTAAATCTAACTAATTCTAAGTGTTGTGTCTCAAAGTTAACTTGGCATAGTAGACTAGGTCATCCTGCTGATCAGGCTCTAAATATTTTGAAAAATAAATTGAAACTAGGAAATGAGTCACTTCCTCCTTGTGATGTCTGTTATAGGGCCAAACAGACTAGGGAGTCATTCTCACTTAGTCAACATTATTCAACCCAGTTGGGTGAATTAATTCACTTAGATGTTTGGGGTCCCTATAGACTAGCTTCTGTAGAAGGGTTTAAGTTTTTTCTGACTATTGTGGATGATTTATCAAGGGCTACTTGGGTTTTTCTTTTGAAATCTAAAAGTGAAGTTTTTGATTGCTTTAAGATTTTTGTGAATAATTTACTAAATCAGTTTAGTGTTAATGTTAAGGTTGTGAGATCTGATAATGGTACTGAATTTGTGAATAATCAAATGAAATATTTTTGTATTGAACGAGGTATCATTCATCAGACTTCCTGTGCTTACACTCCACAACAAAATGGAGTTGTGGAAAGAAAGCACAGATACATACTTAATGTTGCAAGATCACTTTTGTTTCAGTCAGCTGTTCCTATAAAATATTGGGGAGATGCTGTTTTAACTTCAGTTTTTTTGATAAATAGAATGCCTACATCAGTTTTAAATAGATTATCTCCTTATGAACTTGTTTATAAAAGAACACCTAATTTTGATCATTTGAGAGTTTTTGGTTGTCTTTGTTTTGCTGTTAAACAAAATGTTTCTGATAAGTTTTCTGAACGTGCTGAAAAGTGCATTTTATTAGGATATTCTTCTGATAAAAAGGCTTATAAACTTCTTAGTCTTGATACTAATACTTCTTTTATGTCCAGGGATGTGAAATTTTATGAATCTGTTTTTCCATATAAATTGAAGTCAACTAATGTTGACAATTTTTTTTTTTTCTGATTTTGGCCCTAATGATCCATTTTCCTATGATGAATTTGATACTAATGAATACTTAAATGATTTTGTACACAATTCTTGGCCATTATATCTATTAGATATTAATAATGCATTCTTATATGGTGACTTAAATGAAGATGTTTATATGTCTCTTCCTCCTGGATATTTTTCTATTGGTGATTCTAGGGTTTGTAAACTTACTAAATCTTTATATGGTTTGAAACAAGCTCCTAGGAAGTGGAATGAAAAACTCTGTTCTTCCTTGTTTATGTTTGGTTTTAAGTAAAGTATAAGTGACTATTCATTATTTGTAAGGAAATTTGAAGGATCATTAACTATATTGCTTGTATATGTAGATGAAATTATTTTAACTGGAAGTTGTGAACATGAATTGCAGAAAGTTAAGGACTTTATGAAAACTCAGTTTCTAATTAAAGATCTTGGAACTTTAAAATATTTTTTGGGAATTGAGATAATAAAATTTAATAATGGTTTGTGTTTAAATCAAAGGAAATGTTGTTTAGAATTATTACATGAGTATGGTATGCTTGGGTGTAAACCTGTAAATACTCCATTGGAAACAAATTTTCTGATAAAGGCTGATGAAAATGAAAAAGAAAATCCATTATTAGACAATAAAACTGAGTTTCAGAAACTTATTGGTAAATTGATATATTTGACAGTTACTAGGCCAGATATTTCATATGCTGTTCAGGTACTTAGTCAGTTTATGCACTGACCTAAAAATCTCATCTAAAAATTGTTTTTAGACTTTTAAGATACTTAAAAAACAATCCTGGAAGAGGAGTAGTTACAACCAAATCTGATAAATTTGAGCTTAAAGGATTTGTAGATGCTGACTGGGCTAAGTGCATGATTACAAGGAAATCAATGTCTGGATATTTTGTTTATTTTAATAACTGTTTAATATCATGGAAGAGTAAGAAACAATCTATTGTTTCTAGATCCTCCACTGAAGCTGAATATAGAGCTTTAGGATCTATTACTTGTGAAATAATTTGGATTTTAAAAATTTTGTTTGAGTTAGAAATTAAAGATTTAATTCGTGTTTCAGTTTTTTGTGATAATGAATCAACTATCAAATTAGCTTTAAATCCTGTGTTTCATGAGAGAACAAAACATTTTGAAGTTAACTCGCATTTTATTAGAGAAAAGATTTCTAAAGGAGTGATAAAGTTGGTTAATAAAATAAATGATGAATTTAATTTCACTTTTAAGAAAGTCGCATTCGTCGTGTATTTGTGGATTCCTGCTGCAATTATTAATGTTGCAATCATTAATGTAAGCACAACAAATTATTCAAGCTATAACCTATAAGCCCCTAGAGAAGGGCGATATATCTACCCCGCGATTATAATCCATGGACTCAGAATTACTCATCGGCTATTATTCATCCACAACAGTTGAAAAGCAATCGAAATGGCTACTGGAAAATTCTTCCGAGATATAGAGCTACCTCAGCAAAAACCTCTGGACAAAGGCCTTCTTTTCCCGGCAGTGTTATCGCCAAACGATAACACTGATTCTACTGCAGTAGAACTCTATGATTTTGAAGAAGCTATCAGAACTCACAAGCCATGGCTGGAGTCTCTTCTTCAGAACAACGGCGCTATTCTCTTCCGAGGCTTCCCTGTTGCCTCACCTTCCGACTTCAACCACGTTGTCGAAGCTTTTTCCTACGCTGAAATTCCCTACTTAGGCGGCATAGCCCCTCGGACGAAGGTCGTTGGTCAGGTTTACACCGCAAATGAATCTCCTCCCCATATTGGAATTCCTTTCCATCACGAGATGTCTTACGTAATTTTCTCGATTCTATCAATCTCGTTTTTTATGATAACAATTACCTAGCTTCTCAATTTCTGTTAATTCAGCATCATTGTTTACGTACGAGTTCAGCTTCTTATAGTTAACAACTTGTGGTTTCATTAAGTTTATTAAAGTGCTTATGTATCCATGCATGTACAGGCTCCTGATTTCCCCACCAAGGTATTTTTCTTTTGTGATGAAGAATCAGGAGAAGGGGGAGAAACACCGATAGTTTTGAGTCATATCATATACGAAAAGATGAAAGAGAAGCACCCAGAGTTAGTTGCACGACTAGAAGAGCATGGATTGACGTATACAGAGATAATCATGGATGAAGACGATCCATCATCAATCATCAGTCGTAACTGGAAGTCAAAATTCAACACCGACGACAAAAATGTTGCTGAGGAAAGGTATGTTTATATTTTCTTCACAATTTACGTTAAATCTCATAATGCGATACAAGTAAAGTTCACCAACTTTATCCAAGCATGCATGGCTCATGAGATTCCTCCATTGACAGGGCAGCAAAACTTGGAATAAAGATTGAATGGATTGGGAATGCTGCAAAAGCTACAACTGGCCCACTGCCAGCCATCAGGTTTGACAAAGAGAGTCGCCGGAAAACATGGTTCAACCCTATTACAACTACATATAGTGGCTCTGCGGGAAAATCGTTTTTTGTCGAGATTGGTAATGGCGACCCTTTGCCTGATGATGCTGTGGAAGACTACAGGAAGATCCTGGAAGAAGAGTGCGTTGCGATACCTTGGAAGAAAGGCGATGTTCTGCTTATTAATAATTTGATGGTTCTTCATGGCCGGAGACCACTACTAAAGCCGCCACGTCGTATACTAGCTTCACTTTGCAAGTGATCGGTGTTTCATTGCAGGCAAAAACAATGTTGTAATTTATGATTGATAATCAACGATTAATAAATGCATATGCCAAGCTAAATAAAACAATATGCTTTTTGGTATGAGTATAGGGCTGCAAATGAATAGTAAACTTGAATTTTTTTTTTTTTTTTTTTTTGAACTTTGCCCCTCAACTTTAACAATTTGACATTTTGGTGGTTACAATTAAGATTTTTTATTTTTTATTTTTTAGAAACATTTTAATATAATTAATAGTTTTTGTTCATTTTTTAAAAATTTGCTAATTTCAACCCTTTTAATTTTTTAATCAATTTGGTACTTTTGGTTCTTACAATCAAAATTTTTACATTTTTACGCTTTTGGTCATTGTAATTAAAATTTTTATATTTGTTAGAAACCTTTTAGTATTTAAAATTTGGCTACAAAACTTTAAGGAATTGATAACTTTCGTCCATTTTTTAAAAACTTGCTAATTCCAACCCATTTAATTCTTTAGTAATCTTGACACTTTTGATCCTTACATTCAAAACTTTTATATTTTTTTCATAAAAAACACAAAAAACGGTCTAGGGCGAATTTCGGGTTTTTCCTCTGGTTGATATTTAATTTGTTACTTGGGTTAATACTCTTTGCGCATAAAAAAATATTATTTAAATTTTTTAGAAAGAATCCCATAGTTTGATAATGTTTGTAAAAATGAAAAATTATTAAAAAAAGTAATGAAAAAAAGACAAATATATTAAATTCATATATATATATATATATATATATATATATATATATATATATATATATATATATATATATATATATATATATATATATATATATATATATATATATATATTAAAATGACCTTTCTTTAAAAACTTTAAAGATATAAACCCCACTCGTCCGGCCAAGGAAAAAAATGTAAAAAAAAATATAATGGTTTACTTATTGTACAAGTTTTATACCTACAACGGCTCCAATACTCTAATTATTAGTTTCATGGTATTTATACGTAGCATTAATACTTGTATACCGAACAAGTATGATGTTCTAGAGTGTAATAGACACTACATTAAATTCTAACCGTTGTTATATAACGTTCAAGACTTTTGCTTGGTGCAACAAATAGGTGTACCAGTTCAAAACACTTTGCACACTTCATCAACGTTGAATTGACAAACAAAACAAATTGAAAGTTCATCATCGTGTGGGTTTCATCAAGCATACGGATATGGGTACCAACTTTTATAAATCTATACCCAACTTACTCACTCACACATAAATAACGGTTATAGGTAAGAGGATTTGACTAAGTAGTTTTTATACTTAGTTGATGAAATGTATATCTCATTTAGATTAAGGGTTCCAATAATGAAAGCATATGTGTGTCTAAAATCTTAAGTTACTAGACTGTATGAACAACATAACTACCGAATATGGAACAAGACCAGGTTTTAATCAATGTAAAACAAATAATATTATTTTTACAAATAAGTCCAAGTAGTTGTATAATAATGATGAACTAGCTATTTAGCCGTTATAATTATAAAACTATAAAAAAACTACATTTTTTGTTTTTAGAAATATTGAGTATACTTTTTATAATGAGCATATATTTGCCCCTTAAAACATTAAAATGGTTTAAAAGTGGGGGTTGTGAACTCTCTTTCGTAACGTGATCTTTGTCTGAAAGTGGGAAGAAATTTAGGGTTGGCAGGCTTGTAGAGGAAAAGCATCTCCTTCAGAAAACGAGAGAGAGAGAGAGAGAGAGAGAGAGAGAGAGAGAGAGAGAGAGAGAGAGAGAGAGAGATGATTTTGGTGGTGGCGGATCGCGCCTAGATAGAAGCGTGCCAACTCCCTCTTAGCCTACCATGTGTTGATGAGTGAGCATGCATGGCGTATCCACAGCCTGCCAAGTGTATCTCATGTATGCTAGTTAGAAGCACACCACGTCTAGATAGACGTGCGCCGACACCTTCATCCACTACTACGTCATTTGTTTCGCTTGTATTTTTTGCAATCATAAAAAAATCATAACTATCACATACGAGTTTCATTTTTGACGTTATTTATATCCACGCGTAGATATTGACGAGTACTAAAACTTTCATTTAGACACTCTCGGCTAATTCTCATCCTACTTTAAATTTAACAGTGTATGAAGATGACATTGTAAAAGTTTGTGTAAAATTCGTAACTTTTTCATACGAACTCCGTTCTCGACTGTCTTTATATTAATGGATTCCTATTCACAACATCTTCAAATCTCGTTTTGTAACACCTCAAATTTCAAGAAAATTTTTTCATTTTGAATTCTCAAAATATTGCTCATAAATTTCGATCATCACAAAAATTGTAAGTTATTATCAAATAATATCCAAGTATCCAAAAATCCTCAAATCTCCATACGCCGATGGATGTGTACAATCATGCTTCCGCCTTCCCGACATCTATAAAAGTACCTGAAACACATTTAACTCAACACGGTTACCACAAAAGTTAGTGAGTTCCCCAAAATACCACATACACAAATAATTAGCCTCTCATGGCTATATCTCGTTAAGGACCCTCCGGTAATGTGTCTTGGTGAAGACCCTCCGGTCTCACATCTCGGTATGGACCCTCCGGTCATAACTCAATATATGCACATAATGATATAACATCATAAGTCACAAAGACAGAATGCATAATAACACATATCTCAATATAAGCAAATAAGACCCTCTGGTCAATAACACGAATAAGACCCCTCCGACCACACATAAATTAGCACACAGGTAAGTATAGTGATAAGACTCGCCTTAACCGCTAAACGAGAAATCCTACATTGTCGCTGCTGCTGCGTATTGGCTCTTAAACTGTCCAAAACAACCTAACACCATAATTAAAAACTATGTAAGGCTACAACCCAACACTAAGCCCAAGGATGGCCCAACTAACCAGACCCACTACTGACCCAACTCATTGGGCCCACCAAGGCCCAAGACCAAAGGTCCATATAGGCTAACAGCCCAAGGATGGCCCAACTAACCAGACCCACTACTGAGCCAACTCAGCCGGACAAATACATGGAACATGGTATTGCTTATTGTCCAGCATTTGTTTCCCAATTTCCGATTTGTTTGACAAAGAACTTAATTGAACACATCAATTTAGTTCTGACCGGGCCCGGTACATAGGTCAAAACAAAATCATCGAGGGGCCCAGATATCGCTTCTAATCCTAGAAGGAACAGATAAACTTCGACTCATATGTTTTCTCTACTACTTGTTGAATTACACACAAAGGTACGTTTTAAAACATCGAGTTACTAATGCATTTTCGTACAATCAATGCATAACCAACTCCTAGGCAACAAATCATATCTCTAGGTTTGAAGACTTATATGATATTACCGTCTCACGATCACTCGAGATAAATTCAATGAAGTGATACAGGTAAGCATGGGTTGAATCTAATACTTATAACTTATGAGCACTCATGAGTATTGTAGCCCTGCTTTGTCTAACATCTTAGACCACTATAAGCCAACCCATGACAGTCTTGATTCATATCTACTTCCATCATATAACCGACTGTGGAGAGTTTGAATAATATGATATAAAGCATAACATAATTATTCTGGAATTCAAAACATGCAAAAGAAATATAGGAAACGGTTGATAAGAGATAGCAACACTTTACTCATAAATAACAGCTTTTATTTATCATCAAATGTCAATTACAATTTATAAATTTCAAGATTATCTAACTACTAAAACTAATATCATCCTTCAGCCCTATGCTCCGAGCATGCTGGAGATGGTTAGCCCGAGTCAGTCCCTTCGTGAGGGGATCTGATGGCTTCTCATCCGATGATACCCTCTTTGCCATGAGGATTCCTTCTTCTATTTGATGTTTGATGAAGTGATATTTTCTATCAATGTGTCTGGATCTCCCATGATCTCTTGGTTCCTTGGCTAATGTGACAATCCGTAATTTATTCCGTCACTGTAACCCGTTTCCGTTAATAAAACCGTTCGTATTCCAGTTTTTCCGTTAACTTTTGGTTTAAATTAATTAAAGTGGGACTTTTTATTATGAACTCATGAGTGTCCAAACCCATTAGAAACGCGTAAAAATACCCTCGTTATTTATTTGGAAAATTTTAGTTACCACTAAGTCATAATAATTACGGCAATTTAATGGGGTAAAATTTTAAACCCCGTTTAATGTCGGTATCTGGTAGATTTCCACCGGGCCACAAACCCAACCCGTATATAAAGGTTTAGTGGTCATCTTTTGAAGACTTTTACCTACCCTCACAACTTTCTCTCTCTACTCTCTCTCTAAAACTTGAGTTTGATCCAAAAACACCCCTTTCAAGCTTCAAATTGGTAAGTAATCTATCCTAGCTTGTTACTAAGCTTGTTTATCATGCCAATTCATGTTTAAACCATCCAACTGCATCAAGAACTTGTGTGTACGATTTGGGAACACCTCCCAAAACCGTAAACTCCCTTAAAGGGGTTTTGAAGCCCCAAAACCCTTCCAAGTCCCTTCTAGTGCTTAGATATGGCTTAAGGACACTACAAGAAAAAGAATCTTTTACGACGCGCAAACAATGACACTCGTTGATTTATGTTACGCAAATGAGAGTGACATTAAAAAAGTGTTATCTCTTCAAAAAATTTAAGGATTTAGATCACGCATTAATGCGTGCCCTTAAAATAGTGTCAAAAGAAAAAAAAATTAAAAACACGGAGGGCGCTGTATCTTAAAGGGCGTCCTCTGTAAGTGTCGCTTTATAATTTTAATGAACGCGCGTGTTTAGTAGATACGGGGGAAAATTAAATCCTTAAAATTTTGAAAACCCGCCTTGTTCTTTTCTACTTCTTTCTATCTTTCATCTTCGCAATCATCAGATCTCTACTCTAGTGTCACTCTGAAGATCAACAAATTTCAAGCCCTAGTCTCCCTCTGAGACAGAGACGAAAAGAGAAGAAACATGAAGAATGCACCTATAGTTGTTACGACTTATGATGGTTCTCAAAGCTTCTCAAAGCTTTTGATAAGAACACCGACTCAGATGCTTCTCAAAGCTTTTGATAAGCACCCTACCGCCTTTGCATACCGAAACATCGCATAATCTTCTGTTTATCCGCCTGTGTTTCTTGCAACAGGTGTATTTTTCATTCTCTAAACCTCACTCCATATCTCGATTTGATTTTTAGCCCTAATTTCAATTCCTAGATTTTGCAGATGCTCGCATGCCTTTTTTCGGTCATCCTTCTACCTTGGTGCTGTTTCTTTCATCGGTCATTCTGATTGGTCTTCTTCTTCATCACCATCTACTGAAAGACTCGTCGATTTTGGCGATTATGGCTTCTGTGATTCTTTCCTCTTCGGCTCTCCAATCTCCAATTTCACTCTAAAAACATCGATTGAACTTCTCGCTTCACTTATCGTCTACCAAAAATAAATGTTGATTGCAACCACTTTCAAGCACGATGCCTCTCAACTACACATCCAGAACAATAACATACATCATTCTCAAACACCCCCCTTAGCTTCTTCATTATTATCGATGTCGTGTGATTTCTAGGGTTCGCAACAACCTCCTCTATCTTACATTGAAAATCATTTCCCCCTCCTATCGCTGACCCTTTTGGAGTGATTTCTAGGGTTTAGATCAACATTAACCCTTATCGATAATCCATATGATGCACTCATTGCCTTTTGTTACCTTTCGAGAATTCTCTTGATGTACCAGTTGAAGCAATTTGGCTTAATACATATGAAAGATTATCACCATGCTGGAAATCCATTTGTCCTTCCTTCTTAGGTAAATCATTCGTCCTTCCTTCTCAGGTATTGACTGCAGGTTTTGTTTAATTTTCTTTCAATTAATTCAGATTCTCATGTTAATCCATACGAAAGTAATGTCCAGGTTATGAATCTGATGTCGAACTAAACAATTAAACTCATAAAGTGATCATTTGTTAAGCCGTTTTAAGCAAAATCAGCTTTCAAGATTAGGAATCATATTGGACTAATTGATTAATCTCAGAGTGAATTAATTGAGTTGTCGGAAACAAATTTAAT
Source organism: Lactuca saligna (assembly GCF_052625555.1). NCBI lineage: Eukaryota > Viridiplantae > Streptophyta > Magnoliopsida > Asterales > Asteraceae > Lactuca > Lactuca saligna. The sequence continues at coordinate 141,387,766 of NC_136420.1, forward strand.
GCTCAAGGACCTCATATACTAAGGGAAAATAAAATCAACATCTTTCTAGGATATTGTAACGATTACTAAGGGCAAATAGGTAATTTTGGTGCCTGAAAAGATATTTTTTTTGTTTTAGGAATGCTCAGACGACCTACTGAGGTGCTTGGGAAAGTACACGTAGCTACAAGGATGCGGCCTGCAGCCCTGCAGAAGCTTTATGGGCTTTAGCATATGGGGTTCCAATGTCTTTACTTCCATTTGTAGTAAGCAAAGTTGATGTGTGATGCAAAAGCTATTCTGACTCTTCTTGATTGAAGCATGCGTAGTCTGAACTTTCAAGCACTATCAGTTCATTTATATTGTTTGGTCATACTTCCCTTTGACTCTAATATTTATATTTTCCTTCATACCCTTTTGTTTTTGCTGCAGACTCAAGTGATTGCTACAACAGCTGCTGGTGTTGCTGCTTATGGATTACCACCAGAGGTTTCTAAAGCAGAAGCAGAGAATGCTGCTCAGCATTCTGTGAATTCCTTGTTTTACACTTTATTAGGCCATCTAGACAAAAACTATAAGACTTTTGCTTTAATAGTATCTGGGCCCATCAATACTCAATTCGTATCATTACTCCCGCCTTCCAAAAAGTCTTGTCCTCAAGACTTGTTTCCAGAAATTGGATCTGAATTGCCCATGCTTCCTCCCCTGTAGCATCTTCAGCCAGACGCCCTTTCCACCAAGATAACCACCAATCAACTTGTTCCCAGCAAGCAATGATAGAACAGGAAACAAGAAAAATGATGGGAATCCTCCAATCCGAAGCACTCAATTCTGGTTATGATGCAAAAGGATGTTTTAGTAAGTGTTTCAAGTTTTTTCTTTCAAATTATATTTTTTAATTTAGTCAAATAACTTTTTTTATTATTTCTTTTCATTTTAGATATTGGACTTCCATCAGGAAAGTCACTTTTCTCTGTATCACAAGGCAATTGAAAGCATTTAGAGCTGGCTTTAATCAGGTCATCATCTTTTTCCAACATTCTAATATGCTAAATTGTTTATGGAATTAGAAAATATACAAAATAATTTTTTTAAGCTAATATTTTATCTTATTACTATCAGGTTTTTGAGGCTTCAAGTTTACAAATATTTTCTACAAGTGAGTTGGATTATTTACTCTGTGGGCGTAGATTCATTCTTGAACCCTAAGTTGACCTCCTGAGGAAACTAGAGGAAAAGTAGCAGGTAGATTCATTCTATATCTTATATATATTTTTGTTACATGGGACATGGGTGCTTGAGTTTTCTAGGGCTATTTTTGACTTTTTCTAAAACTTACCCTAAGTTCTACTCTTGTTCTAATGACTAGCTCCGCTGAAGCAACAAGGTGCTTTTGCCAAAGGTCAGACAAAAACGGCTCATGTAGAGGAGGAAGTTCCACCTTTGCTTGGAGAAAATGGAAAAATTGAGGTTTCAGATCATAAACTTGTTGCTACATTTAGATTTAATGTAGAAAGATAAAATAATTGTGGGCGCTTTAGGTATGGCGTATTGATGGTGAAGAAAAGACGGAATTACCCAAGGAGGATATTTGAAAATTTTACAGTGGAGATTGCTATATTTGTCTTTACTCCTACCATTTTGATGAAAGGAAAGAAGATCACTACCTGTGCTGTTGGATTGGGAAGGATAGCATCCAGGTAAACTAAAACCATATTATTTCTTTTCTTTTTTTTTTTTTAAGAAAAAAAAATCTTTAATTGTGTATTTGGGATGAAGACTTGTTATGTTGTCTGATCACAGGAGGACCAAAAAACAGCTGTTCAACAAACTACTTCAATGTTCAACTCTATGAAATGTCATGTATGAGGTTTGTGTCTAAAGATTACTACTGTATTATTTTTTTTCTTTTTATAATGAAATGATAGAAATAGAATGATAATTTATAAATGTAATGAAAATTCCTAATGAAAGAACAGGTAAAGATATAATAGATGGTGTGGTTGTTGATGAGGAGGCAGTTGGGAGTGGCGCTAAAATCCTCCATGGTGAAGCTGCTCTTGCCCATTATCTATCACAACACTTAATAGGTAACTTAAAAGGTTCCATCCTATTTTTGATTTTTGATTAATTAATTAATTTTTGATTAATCTATCACAACACTTACAGGTAACTTGGAAGGAATATTTGCCCCTGGTTAGATAGGATATGGGAATGCTTATGCACCCAAAGAAGCATATGATCAAGCTATGTCTGGTTATTGAACTGCTGCACGCTTATTTCCTGGGTAATTTAACTTTTTTCTTTTATTTAAATTAAAAAATGATAATATTATCAAAGTGTAATATGATTAAATTATTTGTTTTTAATCTTTAGGTGTCACTTACCTAAACTCGCTGAGCAGGTAGTAATTGCTATACCACATTCTTAAAAAAATGTCTAAAATACCCTTTTCTTTATTTGGTTTGATGTAATTTCATTTTTCTTTGGTTGTGTATAGTTTTTTTGCAAGCAAATGCAATATGTCCTTCGGATCCACTTGTCATGAACAAATTCATTGGGCACACAAAAGATGTCATGGGTTTGATCAACTGGTACTGGCTCTTTAGTCTTTCTTTTTATATCTTTTTATGAAATTAGCTTATGATATGAGCTCTGTTTTTCACATGGTCTAGGACCACTAATTGCTTAGGATGGTAACTGGGTTGTCTTTTCGCGCCCTCCTTTTATACACCATAAAGGCATGAAGGTTCTCTCTCTCTCTCTCTCTCTCTCTCTCTCTCTCTCTCTCTCTCTCCAAATTCTAAAACAAACAACAACAGGTAAATAGATGCCAACATTTTGCTTAAAATTCTGTGAACATTGAAAAAAAACGAGGTCGATAGTGCCTTTTTCATGAGATTGTCAAAAGTTGAATAAAATAAAAAAATAAACAAGGGTAATATTGTAATAGGGAGGGTCTTAATACATAAAGTGACCAACCTCTCACTTAACACGACGAGTCATTTTGATTTTATTAAGTAAAAAAGAAACAACCTTATCAATCTACATGCATTTAGTCATGTATTGCTGTCCCACAATTTGTCATCATAGAAGAAGACCATGCTGTCCCACAAGGGTAATATTGTAATAGGGCTGCTTTATATGTCATCATAGAAGACCCTGCTGTCCCATAATTTGTAACAATTTGTATTATCATTATTTGATTTTAATAATAATTTGTTTTGTTTTATTGTTGAGGTAATAGACTGATAGTCTTACTTTTCATGTCATTATTATTTATTTCTTTTTTTGTTTGCAGTTTCTTGCAGAAACTTTGGATGTTGTTCAAGACATTGACTGGGTCATTTCTCTTGGAAATGCTTTTGCAAAGCAGTATGAGCTTTATACATATGATGATGAGCATTCTGCACTACTTCACAGGTATGAACTCATTATCATTATCATTACATTTTTTTAATTAAATTATCTTATTGAGAGTATTCTTCTCCTACAAATGTCTTGGTATACTTCTTCAGAAAGTTGATAACATGACTTATGTTCGTGATAAAATTGTCTGGATGTACAAACAAGCAAATAATCTAGATTTCAAGTATTCCAGCACCTTGATAATTATTACATTTCTATGTTTCACATTTAACCCTGTTTTCTAATATTGTTTTGGTTGAACATGTTATTCCTCAAATTTTAACAGATTCTTGAATTGTGACTCACCCCTGCAGCTTTTTGAATGCAGGCTTATTTTGGTGCTGGATTAAGTGGAGTTCTGGCTTGGTGTGTGCGAGTGGGAAGGAACCAACCCAATGCCCCCGAAGTTCTGGCACCTTCCATCTTTACTTCCTATGAATCCAGGTTAATCTACTCGTATTTATTCATGTCTCAAAGTGTGTATTCCAATATCAGGTATCATGATTTGTGTATTTATAAAATTTTGAAATAGGGTCTTGTTCAATGCTTTAGCTGTGTTTGCTCTAAGGGGGATCAACTTATCAAAAGTAAGTTACTGTTTCACCCTTTTATTTAATATTTTTGTGATTGAATGAAAGTCTTAATGAAAGTAATTGACAACGCTTTCTCTGTAAATGATGTTGTGATTGTGGGAGAGGTGTTGTGTTTTTCTCTGTTGCTAGGTAACCTTCTCAACAACAACATTCTACTTAAGAAGGTGAGTAATCAAGATTAAGGGAGACTTGTAATCATGTTTGGCATTCCTTTCCAGTAAGAAACAGAGTTGTATGATTATTTGTTAGTTTTATAGGAATGTATAACCCATGTTAGCAATGTATTATTTTTGTTTTACATTTGAATGATTCTTTGTATGACATTACAATTTGTGTAATTTATTTTATTTTTTGAGTATGAAATTTTATTTTATATTATGCAATGGATTGTATTTTTTGTATATGGTATTTTATTTCTATTATGAGAAATTAAATGCAAATTTAATTTAAAAATTAATAAATCTATAAATTTATTTTTTTTAAACATTTAAATTTACGATACGCAAAAATGTGTGTCCTCTTCATTTATGACATGGCCTTTCTTGACAGGGGCTTTCTTGATACGCATTGCGTGTCATTAACACGCGCGTCATAAGGTTACGACATGCGAATGCGTGTCATCTTCCTTTATGACAGGGCCTTCCTTGATACGCATTGCGTGTCGTAAACGCGTGTCGTAATTGCGCGTCGTAAATGAGCGTCCTAAATGCGCGTTGTCTATAGACGACGCGCAAAAGCACGTCGTCTCTCTTTATGACAGGGCCTTCCTTGACACGCATTTGCGCGTCGTCTGAGCCTTTTACGACGCGCAATGAGCGTCGTAAAAGGCTGTTTTTCTAGTAGTGGGACTTGCATGTAAGAGATTTGAGCTCCAAAATCACATCATTTGGGTAGTAAACATGAGTTTACGGCCCAAGAACATTCTTAGACCGTAAACACATCTTCAAGGACCATAAACACCTTTTAAGGTGTTAAATTGCCCCTTAAACACCTCCAAAGGCTTCCATGAGTGCCTAGAACCTTATATTACTCCATGAGATGCACCAAAACATATACAAATGTGTCACACTTGAGTTTACGATTTGGGAAGGTCTCCCAAAACCGTAAACACCTTCAATGGAGTGTTTTAGTGCCTTTAACACCTTGTATGACATAGATTTGAGTCTAGAACCTTGTATGCTTAACCTACAACCACCAAAGCACATGATTCATGGACAAACATGAGTTTACGGCCATAAACTCATGTGTTTACGGTAGTAAACTCCCCAAGTTCCATTCAAGAACCATAAACTCCTTTTCCAAGGTCAATTCAAGTCTCGATCACTTCCTAAGATATGGAATCAACCCTAGAACCTTCCTTTGTGCATTGTAAGACCTTTAAACATCCAAGAACACACCAACCATGAGTTTATGGCCGTAAACTCATGGGGATATGGTATTTTGACCGTAAACACCCCTAAGGGCTTACTCTTGAAGAGTAAACTCCTTATCTAGGCCCTACACACCTTTAGATGCTACCCGGATCACTCCTAACACTTGAAATGAAATGTTTTCGTGCCTCAGAGTGTATATTCTTATCTAATTAGTAGTTCCAAGTCTAATTAGATACAATTATGTATCTCTTCAAATTACATAGGAACCTCACGTGTACTCAAGCCCCGAACTGGCACTTAGCATCCAACCGACACATTTCTCGACTCGTGAGTTCATACCCTTACACTTTTTCCATGTTTTCAATGTTTTCAGGGGGGAATACAAGAAAAAGTACAAGAATATCTTGTACTCAAACTATTATTTTGTATGAAGTGTCTCATATTCCGTATGCTTTTAACGGTGGAAAAACCGTATTAACCAACTGTTAAACTTGTAGAGTTAGTTTTCAAACTATTTGTGAAACTCATTATAAAATGTTATATCTTATATTTCACAAATGATTTTCCACATAATTAATTTTAAAAGCATCAACTTCAGAACTTTCAACACGTCCTCGGTAACACTCCCCTATATACGAGAGTGGAGGACTAGACAACTAGGTTTTCTAACGTACTTGGTAACACTCCCACACGATACGAGAATGAAGGACAAATTTCATTAATCTTAAGATTGGAGACACGTCCTTGGTAACACTCCGCCGGATACGAGAGTGTAGGACTACCCCTGTAACCAAAATCTCCTGGAGGGAGAATGTGACTTGAGTGTATAGATCTATACGGGATTGACTACCCCGCACCTGGCTGCTAGCTACAGTCGGACCGATAGGTCTACGGGTGACAAAAGTCATAACAACGATATTGGCCTAATACGAGCCTTATCTAGTCGAATGTATGGTTATGGAACTTGCAACTTATATTATGAAAACTTTTCTACTTACCTATTAGTTTTATATACGTGTTAAAACTAATGCTCTTTACAAGGATAATCAGGTTTTCATAATACTTCCTTAAACACTGCAAGTATGGTAGATACTTGTACACTGCATTCCGAATCGATTACCATATACAAACTTTTAAGGAAAATAAGGGTTTTTCCTGGGATAACTGAATTGTTCATAACCAGATTGTATAACAAATGGATAACTAAACTTTTCTTATAAGAAAATATGGGATTTTCTTGGATAACAACTTTTTCAGAAAACCAAAGGAAACTTATTCTTTTACAGAAACAAACTGCTTATGAACTCACCAACTTTATGCTGATATTTCAAAACTGCTTGTATTCTCTGGTCCACATTAGACAGGTACCCCGCGATCTTTTGGAGAAGACGGAGCTTTTTAACAGACACGTCCTTACTTTTGTTCAAACTAATGTATAGATAAAACATGTATTACTTTACTTTCAAACAAATGTAAATATTCCTATGTAATGTAATGTTTTGTGTTTACTATGCTTGCTATGTACATTGGTTGTGATACTTTACATGACGTCCTCCGCCCCGGAACGTTTCCGCCATCAGTTTTGGGGTGTGACAGATTGGTATTAGAGCACTTGTTTATAGTGAACTAAGTATACCGAACCTTACATGGTATAAGAATATAAACACTAAGGGGCCGAAGTGCTCTGAACTAAAAGTATACTTTAAAATATAAGTATTTTTCAAAAGTATACAAGATTAACTAATCGCCAAAAACCATAACTATGAGTAGAACAATACATAAGTAATTGAGTGTTGTAAGCTGCGGTTAAACCTGGGCAGTTATGTAGTCGTGTCTAGGGTCAATATAGCCTGATCAACTATATTCATTCGAGACACGACCAACATGTGCTTGGGAGTGACTGTGATGTACAACATGCCTAAAATTACCTAATATCAAAACAATGATTCATCGTTGCAGCGAAACATAAAATACTATGGGAGTATTTTAGCCAAAACTGAATACGTTGTAGAAATTCATTTGGAGTGTTGCTAAACGTTCCTTCCTTAGCGATAATTTATCTGCTTTGATAACTATTTCCTGTTTTATCGCTTTATAGAACTCTATACCTGTCATAATAAGATATCTCTTGTTCTATATCTCTTGATTCAATTCAGAGGACTTATGATTCTCTCTTTCGTGCCTATTTTAGATCAAGATGCCTGCAAAGAAAAGACCCAGCTCAAAGAACAACAATACTCCTCCACCACCACCTTCCTCTCCATTTGATCCCGCCATATTCCAAGTAGCTGTTACTGCTGATGTGGCTGCTGCCATGTCACAAATGAACCCTAGTGGTTCAGGCGGGCCAGGAGGTGGGACTCAGCCTCAAAACATAGAAGGTAGCCAGGGACATTGAAAAGAGTGTTCCTACAAAGATTTTATGAACGCGAAACCCACGCCCTTTAATGGCACTGGAGGTATCATTACCCTAACTCGATGGTTCAAGAAAATTGAATCTATCTTCGAAATCTGTGCATGTTCTGAATCCGACAAGGTGAAGTTCACCGCTTTCACTTTCACCGATAAAGCCCTGACTTGGTGGAATGGCCGAGTCAAATCCTTAACCCTACCTATAGCCAATGCTATGGGTTGGAAGAACATGAAGGAGCTTCTACTTGCAGAATACTACCCTCGGGGCGAAATGCAGAAGCAAGAGCACGAAATCTGGAACCTGAAAATGAAGGGTTCTGATATTGCCACTTACACTTCCAGATTTGATGACTTGGCACTTCTCTGTCCGGGAATGGTAACCCCGGAGAGTAAAAAGATTGAGAGATTTATCTGGGGGTTAACCCAGCCAACCAAGGGTAATGTTTTGGCTGCAAAGCCAGACACCTACAATAGCGACAAATGCCTAGCGCAAACTTTGATTAACCATGGTGACGACCTCGAGCAAGTGACCACTGCTCCTGAACTGGCTAAAGGGAGCAGTGAAAATAAGAAGAAAACCTGGAGCAAACGGAAGATTCAGAGTTCACAAGGATCTTCCAAGAAGCAGCAAACTGTGGCAGTCCATGCTGCTACTACCCCCGTTACTGTTTCTGCTGCCGTTTCTACAGCTCAAACACCTACCAGTAGGTATGCTGGTACCCTTCCTCGATGTGACAAGTGTAACTTCCATCATAACCCCGACCCATGTCATGAACCGTGATGCTCCAACTGTGGCAAAAAGGGGCACACGACACGAAGCTGCAAAACACCAACCCAATCAGCCAATGAAGCTTCCGGAGTAGGTGTCGGACAGGCCTGTGACAGATGCGGTGAAGTCGGGCTTTTCAAGAGAAACTGCCCCAAGGCGGCAACAGCGGGTAACACTGGGAGAGTCCTAGCTATGGGACGAGAGGAGCCAGTCGTCGATCCCACACTTGTCTCGGGTACGTTCCTTCTCGACAACTCTTATGCTAGTATCCTTTTCGATTATGGTGCTGAACGAAGTTTTGTTAGCCATTCATTCAAACATCTTCTTAAACTTAATCCTCAACCATTAACCGAAACATTTACCGCCGAGATGGCTAACGTTGAGAAAGAGAACGCTAACGATATATTCATCGGATGTACCCTTACCCTAAACGATCATTCTTTTCCCATTGACCTAATGCCAGTTTCCATAAATAGCTTTGATGTTATCATTGGCATGGATTGGTTGAGTCCCAATCATGCTGATATCCTTTGTTATGAAAAAGCCATCCGTCTTAATCTCCCATCTGGCCAGACTCCAATAATCTACGATGATAAACTTAGCTCCAATATTCGCATCATTTCATGCATAAAAGCTCAAAAGCTTCTGCGAAAGGAGTGTCACGCATTCCTAGCTCATGTAATCAACGAGAAACAAGAAGTTAAAAACCTCGAGAGCATCTCCGAAGTCTGCAACTTTCCTGATGTCTTTCCCACAGAGCTCCCAGGAATTCCTCCCGAATGTCAAGTCGAGTTTCGCATCGACCTAATTCCTGGAGCTAACCATGTAGCTAAGTCTCCGTATCGCTTAGCTCCAGCAGAAATGCAAGAGTTATCCAGTCAGCTCAATGAGCTACTCGACAAAGGGTTCAACAGACCGAGTTACTCACCCTAGGGAGCCCCGATATTATTTGTGAAGAAGAAAGATGGATCCTTTCGGATGTATATAGATTACCGCGAGTTGAACAAGCTGACAGTCAAAAACCGATATCTTCATCCTCGAATAGATGACCTTTTCGATCAACTTCACGAAGTTAGTTATTTATCGAAGATAGACCTCAGATAAGGGTACCATCAGCTTCGAGTACACGAGAATAATGTTTCCAAGACAACATTCAAGACTCGATATGGACACTACGAGTTTGTAGTGATTCCCTTCGGTCTAACCAATGCACCGCTTGTGTTCATGGACCTGATGAACCAGGTGTGTTGCCCCTTTCTAGACAAGTTCGTCATCATGTTCATTGACGACATACTTGTCTATTTCCGAAGAGAAGAAGATCACAAACAACACTTGAGGTTAGTGTTGGAAACTCTTAGAACGGAGAAGGTGTATGTGAAATTCTCCAAGTGCGAATTCTGGATTCGGAAGGTAGCTTTGCTTGGTCATGTGGTAAGTGAGGAGGGTATACATGTGGACCCGTCCAAAATCAAGGCGATAGAGAATTGGTCGGCACCGAAGACACCCACAGAAATTCGTCAATTCTTGGGTCTCGCTGTCTACTATCGCAGGTTCATTCAGAATTTTTCCAGAATCGCCAAACCCCTAATCACACTGACACAGAAAGGTGTACCCTTCTGTTGGAGTGAGAAACAAGTCACAACGTTCCAAACGTTGAAGCGAGCCTTGTGCAGAGCACCTATCCTATCCCTGCCCAAAGGAACAGAGGATTTCGTTGTCTATAGCGATGCGTCCAATCAGGGTTTAAGCTATGTGCTTATGCAGAGAGGAAAAGTTATTGCTTATGCCTCGAGACAGTTGAAGTCACACGAAGTTAACTACACGACTCATGATCTGGAGCTAGGAGTAGTAGTCTTCGCACTGAAGATTTAGAGACATTATCTCTATGGAACAAAGTGCACAATCTTTACTGACCATAAAACCCTGCAGCACATCTTCAATCAGAAAGACTTATACATGAGGCAACGGCGATGGGTAGAACTACTCAGTGATTATGAGTGTGAAATTCGCTACCATCCTGGCAAAGCCAATGTGGTAGCAGATGCCCTGAGCCAAAAGGAGAGTTCAAGCCGCAAGGCAAAGACACTGACGATGACCATCCATTCCCCCTTATCTGTACAGGTCCAAGAAGCCCAGTTGGAAGCCCTAAAACCAGAGAACGCGTTGAATGAATCCTTGAGGGGAATGGATAAGAAGGTTGAGATCAGAGGTGACAAAGTCTTTTGTTTCATGGATCGAATCTGGACCCTAAAGTTCGGAGGTTTCAGAGAAGTTGTTATGAATGAAGCTCACAAGACCAAATACTCTGTGCACCCAGGTTCGGACAAGATGTACCTGGATCTCAAGAAAAAATACTGGTGGCCAAACTTGAAAGCCGAAATCGCTACCTTCGTGGGCAAGTGTCTGACTTGCGCTAAAGTAAAGGTCGAGTACCAGAAACCCTCAGGTTTGCTCCATCAGCCCGAGATACCTGAGTTGAAATGGGAGATGATTACCATGGATTTCATCACCAAGTTACCCGGATCTCCGAGTAGGTACGATACCATTTGGCTAATTATCGATCGTCTGACAAAGTCCGCTCACTTCCTTCCGATTAAAGAATGATTCAAGATGGAAAGACTTACACGAACCTACATCTATGAGATAGTTCGACTGCATTGTGTGTCTGTGTCCATTGTCTTCGATCGAGATAGCAGGTTTACTTCAAGGTTTTAGCAGTCCCTTCAGAAAGCTCTTGGAACCAAACTGGATATGAGTACAACTTACCATCCTCAAACTGACGGACAAAGTGAGAGAACTATCCAGACCCTAGAAGACATGCTGAGAGCATGTGTTACTGATTTCGGAAAGTCGTGGGATACTCATTTACCCTTGGTCGAATTCTCGTACAACAACAGCTACCACACCAGCATCAAGGTTGCCCCGTTCGAAGCCCTCTACGGTTGCAAGTGCAGATCCCCTCTGTGCTGGGCTGAGGTAGGAGACACACAACTAGCCAAGGGTCGAGTCCCCGAAAGTGCTCTCACTAGTCCCGAAATCATCCGCGAAACCACCGAGAAGATCATCCAAATCCGAGAACGATTGAAAACTTCACGATACAGACAAAAGAGTTACGCCGATAAACGATGAAAACCATTACAATTCCAGGTTGGAGATCGTGTCCTATTGAAGGTATCTCCCTGGAAAGGCATGATACAGTTTGGAAAGCATGGGAAACTTAACCCGAGGTACATAGGACCTTGCGAGATCCTCGCTAGGATTGGTCCCGTAGCCTATAAACTCCGACTACCTCAAGAACATAGCAACATCCATCCTGTCTTCCACGTCTCAAATGTTAAAAAGTGCCTATCCGTTGAAACCCTCGTGATCCCTCTTGATGAGATCAAGATCAACGAAAGTCTAAACTTTGTGGAAGAACCCATTGAGATCATGGATTGAGAGATCAAACGTACGAAACAAAGTCACATCTCGATAGTGAAGGTTCGCTGGAATGCCAAGCGAGGACCCGAATTCACTTGGGAGAGCAAAGACTCGATGAAACAGAAATATCCACATCTCTTTCAAATTCCATGATTTGTATCTTAATTTTAAATTTCGGGATGAAATTTTCTCTGATGGGGGGATAATGTGGCAACCCGTAATTAATTTCGTCACTGTAACCCGTTTCCGTTAATAAACCGTTCGTATTCCAATTTTTCCGTTAACTTTTGGTTTAAATTAATTAAAGTGGGAATTTTTATTATGAACTCATGAGTGTCCAAACCCATTAGAAACGCGTAAAAATACCCTCGTTATTTATTTGGAAAATTTTAGTTACGACTAAGTCATAATTACAGCAATTTAATCGGGTAAAAATTTAAACCCCATTTAACGTCGGTATCGGGTAGATTTCCACCGAGCCACAAACCCAACCCCTATATAAAGGTTGAGTGGTCATCTTTTGAAGACTTTTACCCACCCTCACAACTTTCTCTCTCTACTCTCTCTCTAAAACTCGAGTTTGATCCAAAAACACCCCTTTCAAGCTTCAATTTGGTAAGTAATCTATCCTAGCTTGTTACTAAGACTGTTTATCATGCCAATTCGTGTTTAAACCATTCAAATGCATCAAGAACTTGTGTTTACGTTTTGGGAACACCTCCCAAAACCGTAAACTCCCTTAAAGGGGTTTTGAAGCCCCAAAACCCTTCCAAGTCCCTTCTAGTGCTTAGATATGGATTAAGGACTTGCATGTACGAGATTTGAGCACCAAAATCAAATCATTTGGGTAGTAAACATGAGTTTACGGCCCAAGAACATTCTTGGACTGTAAACACATCTTCAAGGACCATAAACACCTTTTAAGGTGTTAAATTTCCCCTTAAACACCTCCAAAGGCTTCCATGAGTGCCTAGAACCTTATAATACTCCATAAGATGCACCAAAACATATAGAAATGTGTCACACTTAATTTTACGGTTTGGGAAGGTCTCCCAAGACCGTAAACACCTTCAATGGGGTGTTTTAGTGCCTGTAAAACCTTGTATGAATTAGATTTGAGTCTAGAACCTTGTATGCTTAACCTACAACCACCAAAGCACATGATTCATGGACAAACATGAGTTTACGACCGTAAACTCATGTGTTTATGGTAGTAAACTCCCCAAGTGCCATTCAAGAACCGGAAACTCCTTTTCCAAGGTCAATTCAAGTCCCAATCACTTCCTAAGATATGGTCTTTCGACCGTAAACACCCCTAACGGCTTACTCTTGAAGAGTAAACTCCTTATCTAGGCCCTACACACCTTTAGATGCTACCCAGATCACTCCTAACAATTGAAATGAAGTACTTTCATGCCTTGGAGTGTATATTCTTATCTAATTAGTAGTTCCAAGTCAAATTGGATACAATTATATATCTCTTCATATTACATAGGAACCTCGCGTGTACTCAAGCCCCAAACTGACGCTTAGCATCCAACCGACACATTTCTCAACTGGTGACTTCATACCCGTACACTTTTTCAATGTTTTCGATGTTTTCAGGGGGGAATACAAGAAAAAATAAAAGAATATCTTGCACTCAAACTATTATTTCGTATAAAATGTTTCATATTCCGTATACTTTTAGCAGTGGAAAAACCGTATTAACCAACTGTTAAACTTGCAGAGTTAGTTTTCAAACTATTTGTGAAACTCATTATAAAATGCTATATCTTATATTTAACAAATGATTTTCCACATAATTAATTTTAAAAGCATTAACTTCAGAACTTTCAACACGTTCTCTATAACACTCCCCTGTATACGAGAGTGGAGGACTAGACAACCAGATTTTCTAACGTCCTTGGTAACACTCCCACACGATACGAGAGTGAAGGACAAATTTCATTAATCTTAAGATTGGAGACACGTCGTTGGTAACACTCCCCCGAATATGAGAGTGTAGGACTACCCCTGTAACCAAAATCTACTAAAGGGAGAATGTGACTTGAGTGTATAGATCTATACGGGATTAACTACCCCGCACCTGGCTGCTAGCTACAGTCGGACCGACATGTCTATGGGTGACAAAAGTCATAACAACGATATTGGCCTAGTATGAGCCTTATCTAGTCGAATGTATGGTTATGGAACTTGCAACTTAGATTATGAAAACTTTTCTACTTCCCTATTAGTTTTATATACATGTTAAAACTAATGCTCGTTACAAGGATAACCAGGTTTTTATAATACTTCCTTAAACACTGCAAGTATGGTAGATACTTGTACACTGCATTCCGAATTGATAACCAACTGCAAACTATTAAGGAAAATAAGAGTTTTTCCTGAGATAACTGAACTGTTCAAAACCAGATTGTATAACAAACGGATAACTAAACTTTTCTTATAAGAAAATATGGGATTTTCTTGGATAACAACTTTTTCAGAAAACCAAAGGAAACTTATTCTTTTACAGAAACAAACCGCTTATAAACTCACCAGCTTTATGCTGATATTTCAAAACTGCTTGTATTCTCAGGTCCACATTAGACAGGTACCCCGCGATCTTTTGGAGAAGACGGAGCGTTTTAATAGACACGTGTTTACTTTTCTTCAAACTAATGTATAGATAAAACATGTATTACTTTACTTTAAAAAAATGTAAATATTCCTATGTAATGTAATGTTTTGTGTTTACTATGCTTGCTATGTACATTGGTTGTGATACTTTACATGATGTCCTCCGCCCCGGAACGTTTCTGCCATCGGTTTCGGGGTGTGACAGATTGGTATCAGAGCCCTTGTTTATAGTGAACTAAGTGTACTGAACCTTACATGGTATAAGAATATAAACACTAAGGGGCCGAAGTGCTCTGAACTAAAAGTATACTTTAAAATAGAAGTATTTTTCATAAGTATACAAGAATAACTAACCACCAAAAACCGTAACTACGAGTACAACAAAACATAAGTAATTAGGTGTTGTACGTTGCGGTTAAACCTGGGTCGTTATGTAGTCGTGTCTAGGGTCAATATAGCCTGATCAACTATATGCATTCGAGACACGGCCAACATGTTCTTGGGAGTGGCTGTGATGTACAGCATGCCTAAAATTCACCTAATATCCAAACAATGATTCATCGTTGCAGCGAAACATAAAATACTATGGGAGTATTTTAGCCAAAACCGAATACGTTGTGATACTTTACTTGTAATATCCCAAAATTTATGGACAAAAAATTTCATTTTTAATTAAGTGAATTGAAAAATGTTAGTTGCAAAATATCATTCGACCATAGCATTTAATAAAACATGTCTCGTGTTTGTAACTCAGAACGTAAATCATAATAATATCAGAATACAAATCCCAGAATGTATCATAGTGCGGAAAAACAAGAGCGTGTGTGTGTGATATGCCTCTACCACGCCAGCTCCTTCCCCTTGGTTGAAGAGGTACCTGAAACAACAACTAAAAACATAAGCACGAAGCTTATTGAGTTCCCCTAACGTTCTGCATACCAAATAACCATATAACATATAAATATTGTCAGGCATATCTGGGTGCCCAACCTACCCCTTCAATCCTCTCGAGCGAATAATGACTAGCATATCTGGGTGTTGGTCTTCCCTTCGGTCCTTTCGACCAGATACTAACTAGCATATCTGGGTGCTGGTCTCCCCTTGGGTCCTTTCGACTGGATACTGACTAGCATATATGGGTGTTGGTCTCCCCTTCGGTCCTTTCGACCAGATACTGACTAGCATATCTGGGTGCTAGTCTCCCCTTTGGTCCTGTCGACTAGATACCTGGGACTATTTAACCCCCACCACTACCACATAACACGTATCACATAATCTATTTAGCATGGTTGGGCATGACTACCCCTTCGGCCCTATCGACAGGTAACCTGGGGACTATCTCCCCTACTATCACTAGCACATAGCATCATATCGTACAAACACATAAACATAACACAGGTAGTGGCAACCCTAGATGAATATCATAGAGATAATTATCCAATCATACAATTTGCTACTAGTGGGCCGACATTATGGCCTTAGACCCACCGCTACTGGAAGGTAACTCATCTTAAAGTAGCTGCTGAAAGTCTGCTTGCTGAGCGCCTGAGTGCTGAACCGAAACTCCCCGACTACAATTTCCATAAACACTAAGTCAAATACTGATAACTAATCTTAGGGTAAAATGACTATTTTACCCCCAGTCAAAGTCAACATCCTGGTCAAAGTCAAGTTCCTGGTTGACCGGACTCACCAACTCGCCGACTCCCTTCCATATGTTCTAGTTCTACACCCGTTTCTACTCGTCGAGCTCAGTGAAGACTTGACGCGTTCTTCCTCGATGCATACTTACTAAGTCCAAGTTCATCTAAATCAACGAGTTGAAGAACAACTCGTCGAGTCTAAGGCAATCTTCATCGGACTCGCCGAGTTGCTCATCCAACTCCCCGAGTCCAAGGCTATCTTCTTAGGGCTCCTCGAGTCCATCGTTCTACTCACTGAGTATGTTCAGTCCTTTTTCCATACAGACCTGATTTTAGCCATGTAGCGGCTCCAAACCATAAATCCAGGCTTCTAGGGCATGCTTATCACGTAAAGTTGCAAACTTTACGTGGATGCATAGCTTTAGGAGCTTCAAATGTCCAAACTAAGCTCTTAATGGGGTTCTAAGATCGAAAGGAACCTTAATCAGCAATGTGACCAAAACTTAACACTTCAAGAAGGTAATGAGAGTCCAGATCTGAAGTATAACCCAACCATAAGGTTTCACTTCAAGGATTTGGGGTTTTAGAGCTTAAAAGCAACAATTTAAGGACAAACAAGATCTAATAGATCAATAACCAAGATGGTAACTTTATTACCAGAATGGATGACCACAAATGAATGTGTTCTGGATCTAAGTCCCCTTCCTTGACCTCTTCAACTTCTCCCTTCTTCCACTTGCTCCATAGTGCACCAAAACTCCCTTCACAAGGCAACAACCACTCAAACTTACCAATGGAGGCTAGGGTTTTCGATAAGGATTGCTCTGAGGGTGATGGGGGCTGAGATTTGGCTGTAAGGGTGTTTAAATAGGGTGAAAACCCTAAAGATTAGGGTCTCCTCCTGATTGGCCTACTTGCCGAGTCCAGGCGTGGACTCGCCTAGTATATCACTTAAAGCCAACTTCCACTCGGCATCTACTCGGCGAGTTAGGGCTTTAACTCGCTGAGTGGCTCTTCCCAAAAGAACATTTAATCAAAAATAAATATGTACTAGGAACGGGGCATTACAATTCTCCCGCACTTATCTTAGACTTCGTCCTCGAAGTCTGTTGACTCCAGAAACAACTCGGGGTAGTGCTCTCTCATCTCCTCCTCCGCTTCCCATGTCCACTCCGAACCCTTCCGGTGCTGCCACTGCACATTCACCAATTGAACCACCTTGTTCCTCAAGGTCTTCGCCTTTCGATCTAAGATCGCAACTGGTATGTTGATATAATTTAGGTTGCTATCAACCTGAATATCCTCCAAGGGTACAACTGCTGACTCGTCCACCAAACACTTTCTCAACTGAGAAACATGAAAAGTGTTGTGGATCTGGCTAAGCTCTATTGGAAGATCCAATCGATAGGCGGCCCGACCCACCCAGGCCAAAACCCTAAAAGGACCAATGAACCTGGGGCCCAACTTGCTCCTCTTCCGGAACCTAATGACACCCTTCCAGGTTATACCTTCAGGAGGACCATGTCACCCACCTGAAACTCCAAGTCTGAACGCCTCCTATCGGCATAACTCTTCTGCTAACTCTGTGCAGTCTGCAGTCTACTATGAACCTGCTGCATCAACTCTGTCTTCTTGAGCACCACTTCGGTGCTCCCAATGACATGCTGACCGACCTTGCCCCAACAAATCTGGGTCCTACACTTTCTCCCGTAGAGCATCTCGAAAGGAGGGTGGTCAATACTCCATCGTAACTGTTGTTATACGAAAATTCTGCTAACGGAAGATACGTATCCCAACTGCCGCCGAAATCTAGCACGCATGCCCGCATCATATCCTCAAGAGTCTGGATGGTCCGCTCACTCTGACCATCCATCTTCGGGTGGAAGGTAGTGCTAAGATGCAGACGAGTGCCCAACTCATCATGAAACTTCTTCCAAAACCTAGAAGTAAAACGCACATCTCTGTCTGAAATCACTGACATCGGCACCCCATACCGCGCCACTATCTTCCTGATATAGATGTCGGCCAACTTCTCGGCCGAGATGCTCTCCTGAATTGGAATTAAATGGGCGCTCTTTGTCAATCGATCCTCGATGACCCATATAGAATCCACTCCTCACGCAGTCCTGGGAAGCTTCGTGATAAAATCTATCGTAATATCCTCCCATTTCCACAATGGGATTTCCAACGACTGCATCTTGTCGCGCGGTCTCTGATGCTCGACCTTAACCTTCCTGTAGGTCAAGCACCGCTCGACGTACCAAACCACATCCTGATTCATGCAGGGCCACCAATAGTCCAGACGAAGATCCCTATACATCTTCGTCGCCCCGGGATGAATGGAGAATCGGGATTTGTGCGCCTCCTCCATCAAAATCTGGTGCACGCCTCTGAGGTATGGCACCCATACCTTGCGGTGTAATGTTAATAATCCCCTGTTGTCATAGTCAAAGGAGGAAACCTGACCCAATATGCGCTCACTCTTCTGACGTTCCTCCTTCAGAGCCTCCTGCTGGGCCTCCCGAATCCGCTCCAAAAGCAGAGTCACCACTGTCATCCGCATGCAAATATCCCTGATCGGTGCCGCCTTATGGCTAAGCGCATCGGCCACCACATTGGCCTTTCCCAGGTGGTAAAGGATCTCGCAATCATAATCCTTCACCACATCAAGCCACCGATGCTTCCTCATGTTCAAGTTCAGCTGATCTATGAGGTACCTCAAACTCTTGTGGTCCGTGTAAATGGTACACCAAACCCCGTAGAGATAATGTCGCCAAATATTAAGGGCGAAGACCACCACCCCAAACTCTAAATCATGCGTCAGGTAGTTCGGCTTGTGAGGCTTCAGCTGCCTCGAAGCGTAGGCTATGACGTACCCTCTCTGCATCAGCACCGCGCCCAACCCCGAAATGGATGCGTCACAATATACCACAAAATCCTCTACGCCCTCTGGCAGGGCTAAGATTTGTGCCTTGCACAATCTCTGTCTTAGAGCCTCGAATGCTACCTGCTGCTCAGGCCCCCATTGAAAAACTACGGCTTTCTTAGTCAATCGTGTCAGGGTTACGACTATCTTGGAGAAGACCTAAATGAATCTCCGATAGTATCCCGCTAAACCCAGGAAACTCCGAATCTCGGATGGAGACTTCGGAACCTCCCATCTCATCATGGCCTCAATCTTGTCCGAGTCGACCAGTATACTATTCTGGTTGACAAGGTGCCCAAGGAATTGCACCTCACGCAACCAGAACTCGCACTTGGAGAACTTAGCGTACAAGCTCTCCCTCCTCAGAGTCTCCAAAACCTCTCTCATATGCTCCTCGTGCTCCTCCTGCATCTTGCAATAAACCAAGATATCATCAATGAAAACTATCACAGATCTATCCAGCATCGGTATGCATACGCGGTTCATAAGGTCCATGAATGCGGCAGGAGCATTGGTGAGCCCGAACGGCATCACCACGAACTCATAATGGCCATAACGCATCCGAAACGCGGTCTTCTGCACATCTTCCTCTCTGACCCTCATCTGATGATAACCTGAACGCAAATCGATTTTGGAGAACCAAAATGCTCCCTGCAACTGATAAAAGAGGTCGTCAATCCTCGGGAGCGGGTAATGGTTCTTCACCGTTACCTTGTTTAACTCCCGATAATCTATACACATCCGATGCGACCCGTCCTTCTTTTTCACAAACAGGATCGGGGCTCCCCAGGGTGAACTGCTCGGTCTAATGAGTCCCTTATCTAACAGCTCTTGTAGCTGTGTAGACAACTCATGCATCTCAGGGAGAGCCAACCAATACGGTACCTTGGCTATCGGAGCCGCACCAGGAACTAGGTCGATCCTGAACTCTACCTGTCGCTCCAGAGGTATTCCAGGAAGCTACTCCGGGAACACATCAGCGTAGTCTCGCACCACTAGAACCTCATTCACCGTCGCCTTACCCGCCTCCCGGGTATCCACAACATACGCGACATCTCCCGCGCAACCCTGCAGAAGGTAGCGCCTAGCTCTTGCTACTGAACATATTGTGGGTCCACGCCGTGGCCTCTCACTATAGATCACCAACTCTCCCTCACTTGGGGTCCTGATTCACACTAGCTGCTGCTCACAATCTATCAACGCCCCATTAGGGCTTAACCAATCCATGCCTATAATCACCTTGTTCCCACGCAACGGAATGGGAACCAAATCCACCAAGTAGCGCTCCTCGAATAACCTTAGGATGCAATCTCTGAACACCGCTGATGCCCGCACCGATCGATCATCGGCGATCTCTACCTCTAAAGGGCAATCCAACATGCCTGAAGACTCAGAAAACTTCTTGCTAAGCGCAAGAGAAACAAACGATCGGGTGGCACCCGAGTCAAACAACACCTGAACAGGGATACGTTCACATGGAACGATCCTAAGGCATATACACAGAGCATATATCAATAGCATAACAACATGAAAATGAAATAGAGGGAAAGAATCATACCCGTCACCACATCGGGTGCGGCGCGTGCCTCCTCGGTAGTCAACTGAAACGCCCGACTCCTCACCATTGGAGCCTCCGCCTTGCCCTGTCGGCCATCCATGATCCGCAGGGTCGTTGGAGCTGGCGCCTTTACTGGTGCCGATGCTGCTGTTAGCTGGGGGCAACATGCCCTCTTGTAGCCCCTCTAGTTGCAATGGAAACATAGCAACTCGGACGTCTGTATCACAGGCGCAGGGGCGGTACAATCCCTGCTAAAGTGCCCTGACTTGCCGCACTTATAGCAGCCTGACAATCCCGACTTGCACGCTCCCTCGTGCGCCTTGTCGCATTTCCTGTAGCGGCTCCGCCCCTGTTGGCCTTTCGGCCCCGCATCTGGTCCCTTGGGCTTCTTCCCCGAAGCCCCCATAACCTGACCCTCTTCCGCCTTCCTCTTCCGGATGTGCTTCAGATCTATCTCCCTCTCCCTTGCCCTAGCAATCATAGAGTCCAGGGTAGGGCAAGCTGAAAAATTGACATGTTCCCGAATATCAGCTCAAACATGTCATGATAGTGGGTCCTCCTCATATCCTCATCACCCGCGTACTGGGGCACCAACAACGCCCTCTCTCGGAACTTGGTGGTGATCTCCGCCACTATCTCCATCGTCTGCCTCATATCTAAAAACTCCCTGGCCAGCTACGGAAGCTCGACAGCTGGTGCAAACTCTGCCCCGAACCTGGTCACAAAGTCCGACCAGATCATAGCCTCGATAGTCGAGGCTCCCAACGAGTCACCAACGGACTCCCGCCAATCCCTAGCTCGATCCCTCAGACATCCTATTGCAAATCTCACCTTCGACACCTCAGGGCAGAAGCTAGTCTACTGTGCAGACTCAATGTCTGCAATTCATCGCCTGGCAGCTATGGGGTCCTTTGCCCCGTGAAAATCCGGTGCACCACTGCCCCTAAAGTCCTTGAAGGACAGTGTGCGAGATCCCGACTGGCCAGATGCCATGTCGCTCCTGAATGCCCAAAGGCGATCCTCCATCAGCTCAACTATCCCTTCCTTGATTGACCCAACGATAATGGGGGTCGACTCAAGGATGCCCCTGGTGATCTCTGACGTGATGAAATCGCGTAGCCTCTCATCCACCGGCTCGGAACCTGATCCCTCCCCTGAACTGCCAACTGCTAGTCTAGGGCATAATACCACCATTCTGAAACACAACATAATAAACGTCAGGAACACTGATATATCTCGAGGAATCACTACTACCACAAGTTTCCTGATCTCATCTCAGCTTTCCTTGATTTGAGTACAGATCCTCTGCTTCCAGTAGTACGGGCCCATACTACCTTACACATCTATGCGTACTTTCCTCAAGTACTGCCTTCACTCCACCAAGTCACTATTACTGCTAATAATCTATGCTACTCCCATCTTAGGCTTGCCCTAGGGAGTTCTCTGACTATACCTGATCCAGTCCTCAACTGCTGAAAGCCTCCTTATGATGCCAATTAGCCATCACCTGAATACCATCACATGCGGCGAGGCTCAGATAATCCTTCAAGTAAAAGACTCATCCCTACAACAGTTTGACTCAGATAAGAGCTACGCCATAGGGCCAAGTTTAGCACTCTGAGATTATTCAACCCTGTTCGCATGTGACGTGACGCATTCACCTAATGGCTAACTCCCATCACTTAGAGTCCCACAAAGCACAAAGCAAGCAGCATTCATACGTAAGAGACTACTCAAGCAATTCCATCCTTATAATGGGAAACTGTACAAGCATACAATGCTAAGATCATGATATTAGGCATAACCTAAACAGGCTATCCTACTGTTGTCTACTAAATCCTAGCATGCAATTTTCATATACTGAAGCACAAAAAGCAGGCACATTGTAATGCCGCATTCTTAAAGTATTTAATTGTGAGTTCCCAGGATTTAAGAGGAATGGTATTATGGTTATCTTGTGGGAAAAAGTGGAATAATGGGACCAAGAATGAAGTTTGAAGACTCGCCGAGTACGCCCAGCGTAATCTGGGATTACGCCCAACGTAAGGGCGTAAGTGATGCGGGTGAAAGGATGAGTACACCCAGCGTACTAGAAGGTACGCCCAGCATACTCTCAGAGTTCTAAAACCCTAAAATTAGGGTCAACCACTATATAAGGAACATGTTGGTTTATACCCTAGCCTCCATAAGCTCACCCTTAACCTCAGAAACCCTAGAAACCCGTATTCCCTCCATTGTTGGGTGTGTTAGGTCTTGGAAAGCTTATTTTGGAAAAAGAGAATCTAGAAGAAGAAAGGAGAAGTTGTCAAAGAAGGAGAGGAACGATTGGAGCTTATAGATCGGGAAAGATATCATCCTTTGGAGCCTATTTGAGGTATAAAGCTTCTTGCTTGACATTCATATTGTGTAGATCTATCTATTGTGAAGCTTTGACATCATTCTTGTCCCAAAGGTCCTCATCTTGATTCATGCTTTGTGTTCGCCAAGATTATCTGTCCTTTCAAACCTTTGGAGAGGTCTTGAGTGAGAAAAATGAGGTCCCATGGGTTGTGGTTGTTCCATGTGTGAGATATATAGGTCTAAATGGATTAAGACCTTGGATTAAGAGCTTTATGAACGTCCCAAGTGATAAAGTTTGAGACTTTATGGATCCTAGGCATATTTGGCCTAAGGATTTGAAGTTTGCGCTTAAGAGCTTAAACCATTAAGTCATTATGTGAAATTGTTGAGCAACAGGGTTACGCCCCGTGTAGAGTGTAAGTGCCCCGATCCCCTTTGCGAATCAATGTTGTACGCCCAGCGTACCAGAGAGGGTACGCCCAGCGTACTCCCCCTTATTGGACTTCCATGTTGGGCCTTAGAGTTTGGGATGTTTTTGGGTTGTTAGTTTATGGGCCATGATTGGGAATTTATGGATAGAGCATTTTGGGCCTAATTATTGTTATGGACCTTGGATCTAGGCCCATTTGGTGAGGAGGGCTCAATTTAGTAAATTGGGCCAACATTGGGCTTTGTATAAGATTTGGACTTTGGGCCATTGGTGGGCGTAGGAGCTTACCTAGTGTTGGGCCAGATTGAGTTAAGGGTAAAATGGTCAATTTACCCTTGGAAGAGTATTGTACTTGGCCTAATGTTTATTTTGTGCTATGTTGGCTAGTTCGGGATTTGCAGTGAGTCGGTGATTCGAGAATCCGCTTCTTCAGTTTAGAGTTTCAGCAGTGCGAGGTGAGTTATCCTCACTATATCAGCAGGGTCTAAGGCACCAAGGCCGGCCCTTTATCGGATTGAGATCCGGGTATTTGTTGTTATGCTATTGCTTTGATATGTTTGCATCCTGGTAGTTAGGATGGTATATGCTAGTGACTAGTTAGGTCGGTATCCTGGTTAGGATGATGATATGTTATGTGATCTGTTTGATCGGCTTGTTGTCTGTGAACTGTTATATGATTGTATGTTTATGTGCACATGGTTGTTTGGACTGGAGTTGGGTTGAGGCGGGTCCTGCTTTGTGTTGTAGGCCAAGATACCCACGGCGGGCCGGTTGTTCCGAAGGCCCAACAAGTGGTCCGGATAGGCTGTAGTCCCCACGAGGGCGGACCAGACATGCCGAGGCTCGGAGAGTGGACCAGGCCGATGGAAGGCCCGATGCGGGCGGACCAGTCATATTGTAGACTAAGAGAGTGGACCAGGTGGGTTGAACGTCCGGTGCGGGCGGACCAACCACACTGCAGACTCGAGGGACATGACTAGACTCGGAGGATGGACCCGGTGGACTGAAGGCCCGATACGGTGGACCAGTCACACAGTAGACCCGATATGCATGGCTGTTCTGTGATTCGGTTATGATATGACATGTTATATGTGTATGGTATATGTGGTTGATATTTTGGGGGTATCTCACTAAGCTTTCGGGCTTACAGTTGTGGTTTAATGTTTTTTAGGTTATTCAGGATATCGTGGCTAGGCGAAGGCGTGATCGTACCGCTCCTCGTGTTTATGCTTATGACATGGTTCTAGGAATACTCTGATAATAAATGTATTGAAAACCTTTTTGTAATAACATTATTAAAATGGGTTCTTTTTGAAAAGTTTAAAATTTGTTGAAATTTTTGGTTGTTACACACATAAGGCATCACTCCTAGATCCTTAGTCCTATTCTAGCATGCTGTTCTACTGAAACAGATAAACATACATAAACTTGTATGGGTACATTGGGGAATACTTACTTGAGCTCGACCAGTCGCGCACATCACATACTTTGTTCCTTCTTAAGATTCTTTGCTTAACCTTTTAGAAAACATTTTTCTTTTTCAAAATCTGGTAATCCCTTGATTTGAGTTCAGACACCCCTGAAGGTGTGTCTGAATCCCTCAAACCAGGGCTCTGATACCAACTTGTAACATCCCAAAAATTATGGACCAAAAATTTCATTTTTAATTAAGTGAATTGCAAAACGTTAGTAGCAAAAATCATTCGACCATAGCATTTAATAAAACATGTATCATGTTTGTAACCCAGAACGTAAATCATAATAATATCAGAGTACAAATCCCAAAATGTATCATAGTGCAGAAAAACAAGAGCGTGTGTGTGATATGCCACTACCGCGCCAGCTCCTTCCCCTTGGCTGAAGAGTTACCTGAAACAACAACTAAAAACTGTAAGCACGAAGCTTAGTGAGTTCCCCCAACGTACCACATAACAAATAACCATATAACATACAAAGATTGTCAGGCATATCTGGGTGCCCGACCTACCCCTTCGGTCCTCTCGACCGGATAATGACTATCATATCTGGGTGTTGGTCTCCCCCTTCGGTGCTTTCAACCGGATACTGACTAGCATATTTGGGTGTTGATCTCCCCTTCGGTCCTTTCGACCGGATACTGACTAGCATATCTGGGTGCTGGTTCCCCCTTCGGTCCTTTCGACCAGATACTGACTAGCATATCTGGGTGCTGGTCTCCCCTTCGTTCCTTTCGACCGGATACTGACTAGCATATATGGGTGATGGTTTCCCCTTCGGTCCTTTCGACTGGATACTAGGGACTATTTCACCCCTACCACTACCACATAACACGCATCACATAATCTATTTAGCAAAGTTGGGCATGACTTCCCCTTCGGCCCTATCGAACGGTAACCTGGGGACTATCTCCCCTACTATCGCTAGCACATAGCATCATATCGTACAAACACATAAACATAACACAGGTAGTGGCAAACCTAGATGAATATCACAGAGACAATAATCTAATCATACAATTTCCTACTAGTGGGCCGGCATTGTGGCCTTAGACCCACCGCTATTGGAAGGTAACTCACCTCGAAGTACCTGCTGAAAGTCTGCTTGCTGAGCACCTGACTGCTGAACCGGAACTCACCGGCTACAATTTCCATAAACACTAAGTCAAATATTGATAACTAATCTTAGGGTAAAATAACTATTTTACCCCCCGATCAAAGTCAGCATCCTGGTCAATGTCAACTTCCTGGTTGACGGGACTCGCCGAGTTGGCTCGCCAACTCGCCGACTCCCTTCCATCTATTCTAGTTCTACACTCGTTTCTACTTGTCTAGCTTAGCGAAGACTCGATGCGTTCTTCCTCAATGCATACTTACTAAGTCCAAGTTCATCTGACTCAACGAGTTGAAGAACAACTCGTCGAGTCTAAGGCAATCTACATCGGACTCGCCGAGTTGCTCATCTAACTTGCCAAGTCCAAGGCTATCTTCATAGGGCTCGCTGAGTCCATCGTTCTACTCGCTGAGTACGTTCAGTCCTTTTTCCATACATACCTGATTTTAGCCATGCAGCGGCTCCAAACCACAGATCTAGGCTTCTAGGGTATGCTAATCACGTAAAGTTGCAAACTTTACGTGGATGCATCGCTTTAGGAGCTTCAAATTTCCAAACTATGCTCTAAATGGGGTTCTAAGCTCAAAAGGGACCTTAATCAGCAATGTGACCGAAACTTAACACTTCAAGAAGGTAATGAGAGTCCAGATCTGAAGTATAACCCAACCATAAGGTTTCACATCAAGGATTTGGGGTTTTAGGGCTTAAAAGCAACAATTTAGGGACAAACAAGATCTAATAGATCAATAACCAAGATGGAAACTTTATTACC
The DNA here is from genome assembly GCF_052625555.1 of Lactuca saligna. Taxonomy (NCBI): domain Eukaryota; kingdom Viridiplantae; phylum Streptophyta; class Magnoliopsida; order Asterales; family Asteraceae; genus Lactuca; species Lactuca saligna. The sequence goes on from NC_136420.1 coordinate 141,414,600, forward strand.
ATAATGGATGACCACAAATGAATGTGTTCTGGATCTAAGTCCCCTTCCTTGATTTCTTCAACTTCTCCCTTCTTCCACTTGGTCCAAAGTGCACCAAAAGTCCTTTCACAAGGCAACAACCACTCAAACTTACAAATGGAGGCTAGGGTTTTCTATAAGGATTGCTCTGAGGGTGATGGGGGTGAGATGGGGCTGTAAGGGTGTTTAAATAGGGTGCAAAACCTTAAGATTAGGGTCTCCTTCTGATTGGCCTACTCGCCGAGTCCAGGTGTGGACTCACCGAGTAAATCACTTAAAACCCGCATCCACTCGGCATCTACTCGGCGAGTTAGGGCTTCAACTCGCCGAGTTGCTCTTCCCAAAAGAACATTTAATCAAAAATAAATACATACCAGGAACGGGGCGTTACATTACATGACGTCCTCCGCCCCAGAACGTTTCCTCCATCGGTTTCTGGGTGTGACAGCTAAGGCAACTGCATTTTTGCTGTCACAGAAAATCTCCATTGGCTCCTTTATAGCTGGTACAACTCCAAGGTCTCCGATGAAGTTCTCTAGCCATATAGCCTCATTTTCTGCCGCGCTTGCTACTATATACTCTGATTCACATGTGGAATCAGCCACTGTCTCCTGCTTGGAACTTTTCCAAGTAATTTCCCCTCCATTTAGGGTAAAGAACCAGCCCGAATGAGAGCGGAAATTATCCCTGTCATTCTGGAAGCTAGCATCATTGTACCCTACAACTCTCAAGGCATCACTCCCACCAAGGGTAAGGACCCAGTCCTTAGTCCTCCGTAGGTACTTGAGGATATTCTTTACTGCAGTCCAGTGTACCTTGCCAGGGTTCCCCTGATACCTGCTAACCATCCTCAAAGCAAAGGCTACATCAGGTCGAGTACACGTCATAGCATACATGATCGATCCTATAGCTAATCTGCCTTCAACTTGGCTACCGGACTTCTATCGATTACTGAACTCAAGCTTAGCATCACAATCATTCCCAACAACTTCCGAAGAAGACTTCAGCTATCTAAAACTGCTCTACCTACCCACCAACTTTGGCTCTCTAAGTCTTGGGATCCTCGATCCCCTACCTCTACCTTACGGTTTCTACCAGGTCCCACCTGCGCTGCTATAATTACATGGGCCTCGCCCATGGGTCTCACCCACCTATACCTTGGATTTTCCTCTCCCCCAGGTCTCACGTATCAGGCCCGACTCCACACTAAATCTCAACTTACTACCCTTCCTGATTCTAATCATTCTAACTAGGAGATATGGGCCTCGCCCACACTCTGCTAACTAGGAGATACGGGCCCTCACCCACTATCCTCTAACTAGGAGATACAGGTCCTCGCCCATACTCCTCTAACTAAGAGATACAACCCCTCGCCCATACTCCTCTAACAGGCTACTAATGAATGATACGACTACACTACAGCCTTACAATGCTCTTCATGCTGGTATCGACCACTACCTTTCAAATCGAAACATTCCAGGCCAAACATTCACGCAGTCTAACGTCCTTACTCACTCGAGTCCTGCTGGAGGCTCTCCAACCTAGTTTCCCAAACCAACCATCAACTTTTGTGATGCGTGAATTCAATGTTGGGAAGTTTCCCAAACTCCCCTACTCATGAACTCCTCTACCCTCATAGCCCCTTGAGCTGCTTTCCTTCCTTCTCAAACGTTGCAAATTCAATCCTAGAGCCGCACTAATTATACTTGTGAATACTTGGAGGGTTCTCCCCTACTTCGATTCAACTAACTCCTTACAGTTTACTTGCTTGGAAAGGATTCCCAACCCTTCTTTCCATCTAAAGAGTCGATTTGCTGACAACCAACGCTTACCACCGCCAGAGCTCCAAAACTAACCAATACCAAATCTGAATCACTCTTGCAGACTAACAGGACACTTCCTGAGCCCCGATCACACCTGCTACAGTGACTGCATCCTGAGAACCGTCTCAAAAAGGGGTACTACTATGAACTACTGCCCGAAAATCCATGGTATGCAGATGGCATATGATCCGAACACGAAAAAAAAATTATAACGTACATTCACTAACATAGATGCATTACCATAACAATATAATCATGAATAAAAGTTGAAAAGAAAGCAAAAGATATACACCTGCAACGTAGTGCTACTCGATTCTCCACTGAAACCAACAGATATGCCCTGCTTCTTGCCACAGGCGCCTCAGCCCGGCCTAGACGGTCGTCGGTGATCCTCAAAGTCGCAGGGGCAGGTACCATCACCTGTCTTGCCGGAAGCAAACTCGGACATTGGGCCTTCTTGTGGCCCCTATCACTGCAATGGAAACATATCAGGTCTTCGGCCCTCTCCCTAAACTTGGCGGTGATTTACGCCACTATCTCTATAGTCTGCCGCAAATCCTGAAACTCTTGTGCTAACTGTTGCACCTTGATCACTGGTGCAAACTCGGCCCTGAACCTGGTCGAGAAATCACTCCATGTCATCGCGTCCAACACGGAATCATCCCTAATGGCATGATGAACCTCCCCCGACCAATCCCGTGCTCTGTCCTTTCGAAGACAGGTGGCAAGTTAGACCTTTTCCCCCTTGGGGCACCTACTCGAACGGAAAGTGTTGGTGACATCAACCAACCATCTGCTACTAGCGATGGGGTCCCTAGCCCATTGGTAATCTAGAGATCCACAAGCTCTGAACTCTCGGAATGTCAATGTACGTGCTCCCATCATGGTCATCATCTCAGTGCGGAAGGCTTCCAGCCTCTCATCCAAAATTTCCAGTATAGCCTCCTTAACCATACCAAAGATCACAGGAGTCTGGTCTAGAATACTGCAAGTAATCTTAGTTGATATAAACTCCCTCATCTGCTCCCCGAGCTGCTCGGCTCCTGGACCTGAGCCTGATCCCTCGCCTGCGCCTGAACTGCCCACTGGTCTCTCACGCAACGTCACCATTTTGCAACATAACATAACTTTCATCAAGATACTCCTCACTATTGAGGAATCTCTCACTCACTACAAGTTCCCCGATTTTATCTCAGCTCTCCTTGACTTGAGTACATATACTATGCTTTCGGTAGTATGGGCCCCTACTACCTTACACATCTATCTGTACTTTCCTCAAGGGTTGCCTCGATTCTACCAAGTCCCTTACTACTACTACTGCTCCCAGAATTACTATCATTCTAGGCTTGCCCTAGGGTAACCTCCAACCCGCACCCAATCCTCATCTACTGAAGGTATCTTCATAATTCCAATTAGCCACTACTTAAATATCATCACATGTGATGAGGTTCAGATAATCCTTCGAGTAAAGGACTCGTCCATATAATGGTTAGACTCAGACAAGAGCTGCACAATAGGGCCAAATCTAGCACTCTGAGATTATTCAACCTTGATCACATGTGACTTGACGTATTCACTTAATGGCTAACTCTCATCACTCAAAGTCCCACAAAGCACAAAGCAAGTAGCATTCAGACAAAAAGGAAAATCTAACCAGAATCTAATCAAACAATTTTATCCACTTATCAGGAATTTGTACTAGCATGCAACTCATAAGGCTCAAACACATAACATGCACATAAGGCATCCTTCTAGATCCTTAGTCCTAATCTAGCATGTAGTTCTCATAAGCATATCATATCTAAACAAACATGTATGGGTAAATTGGGAGAACTTACTTGAGCTTGGTTGATTGCATGCACCACAAACCTTTTTCCCCTTTTCAAAGTTCTTTTCTCTTTTCAAAACTCTTTTCTTTATCTCAAACCAAGGCTCTGATACCAACTTGTAACATCCCAAAAATTACTGTCCAAAAATTTCATTTTAATCATTAATAAAAGCCATAAGTATCAATCCTTTCATTCATCAACAAAGACTGATATATAAAATTACAAAATCATTTCAAAACATGTTCTAATTATCATAGTAAAAACATCCTAGGCTAAAGCTTCTTGGTGTGTGCCATGTGATCATCCCGAGCTCCTCTCTCCGCTATCGAAAGTACTTGAAACCAAAACTAAAAACTATAAGCATAAAGCTTAGTGTGTTTTCCCCAATCTACCACATATCATACATAATTACATACTACAAAACTGGGCCTAGCCCGCTACATCGGGCCCTGCCCGACATCGGACGAGTCCGACATCAGGCCCCGCCTGGCATCGAACCCCCGCTTGATATACATATCTGTTTCTACTAGGCCCCACCTATCTCGAAGCCCTGTCTGCTACCCATATATTACAAAAACATACAAGCATTCCAAGATGCAACAGACAATTGCTAAACTATAATTGTTGTTCTCGAGGCCCCGCCTATCTTGGGCCCCACCCCTGTGCTGCTACTAAGGAGAGATGGAACCCCGTCCATACTCAGCTTGTGATAAGATACGGGCCCCCGCCCATACTCATCTTCCTACCAAGCACATATAAGTATCACAAAGACAACAAGTATAACTAACATACATTACTGCCTCAGGTACCACCCGACATCGAAACGTATCTCAGAAAATATACATATGATCCTCCCTCGGGCCTCACCCGCTATCTGACTGACGTTCAGAACATTTAAACTGCATCGGGCTAACCCCGACATCGGATCTAAATCCGGTATACACTAACATACATATACATGCCGACATTGGTGCCTTATACCCGTTCCTACTAGAGAAAACTCAACTTGCATTGCTAAAGACTATCTAAAACCTTCGACTGCTATCCGAAAATTCCCCAAACTGCTGCTCCCCTAGCTTCCCGAGCTACCAATACCAACATAACACTTAGTCCTAAAAGTCCTCTAGAAGTCAAACGAAGTTAACTATGGTCAAAGTCAAAGTTAACGGTCCATGGTCAAAGTCAACACTTCCAGGTTGACTTGACTCACCAAGTTACTTCACCAACTCGCCGAGTCCTCAAGCTTAGAATCCTGAAATCGCAAACCAACTCGTCGAGGTCCCCTTGTCCGCTTACTGCCTTAATCTCATCCTTACTCGTCGAGTCTAGCAAGAGCTCGACGAGTTCATCTTCAACAACACCTATGACTATCTTCAACTGACACTCCGAGTTCATTCTTGGAATCGTCGAGTCCATCTTCATCTGAATGACTGAATCTAGCCTCTGACTCGCCGAGTTCTCCATGAACTCGTCCGGTCCGTCTTCATGAGGTTGGTACATTGCCTTGGATTCACTGAGTCTGTTCATACACTCGCCGAGTCCTATGATTTCCAGGTCCAAAACAAACCCTTAGCAAACTGAGTGCTCCTATCACTCAACCAAAATCATTTCCAAAAGACGTTTCGGAGGAAAATGCGACCCGACTCGTTGAGTCACACAAGGGACTCACCGAGTCCCTCATTCTCCAAAACTATATAGTCGATTATAATGGGTCTTAACGCATCAAAACCATAGATCTAGCCTCCTAGGGTCCATTTCATACGTAAAGCTGCAAACTTGATGTACATGCATGAGGCCTTTGGCCCAAAAGCCATAGAAAGTGGGTTTATATGTTGTATGGGACTTCCTAATGGCATAAAGCTTGCACCTTTATGCCTTAACTGTCACACCCCCAAACCAAGGATGACGGAAACGTCCGGGGGTGGAGGACTTCATGTAGAGTATCCCAACAATGAGTATAATAGTGCTCAAAGTAAATACAACCATCACATATATAATTGAAAACGTTACATCAAAGCACATGTTTACATGATTCACATCAATTACATTATGATACAAAATGAACTGTTTGACGATTTATCGTCCCATCCTCAAAACGTTGTTGATTTCCTGTTTTCACTGAATTCCTGAGAATACAAGTAGTTTTGAAAAGTGTCAACACAAAGGTTGGTGAGTTCATAAGAGATTTCGTTAGAAAAGTAAATCGTTTTCCTTGTAAAAGAGTTAGAATATGTATCCAGAAAATCCGATATTTTCTTTAAAATCTGTGCAATGTAGTCTTATGACCGAAGACCAAAATGTATAAGTAATCTTTCTTATTAATAGAAAATGTTATGAACTTAAATGGACATGGATGCGTTTGAATTAAATGAAATTTCTGTATGTTCTCATGTTTTTTAATCCTTTATATATATGTAGTCCTAAATCTGAGGACCGAGAAAGAAAAAGTATTGACTATACTTAACGGTATAAATGTGGTTTCAAATGATGTGTAGTCGTAACTACCAAAACCAAAAATGTACAGTAATATCTGTACTCATTGAGATAAAAAGTGATTTTTAAATCGACATAAAACTCATTTAGGTTTTATAAATAGAATCCCGTAAACTTATGGATTGTTATATCCCTATGTGAGTCGCTATAATCATACTATGACTATGTGAACCTACCACGACGTTCTCAGGTGTCGCGAAAACTGAAATGACATTTGTCACCCGTAGACCTGCAGGTCCCACTGTAGCTAGCAGCAAGGTGTGGGGTGTCAAACGCAATATAGATCTATATACAAGTATCACGTTCTCCCTCAAGGAGATTCTGATTATAACTACCAAGAATTATATCCCGCACTCGGACGTACGGGGAGAGAGAGAGAGTCCCACAATATAGGTTAACAAGTTTACGTGAAATGTGTGTGAATATAAATATTTTCTGTATGAATGTACCCTTTCTGTACGAGTGTGTTGAGTGATGTATCATAAACTATACCTATTATAGTTTATCTAAAATGTATGTAATATGTATGAACTCTTTTATGGAAATGTATTAGTGTTATGAATTTATTAAACTATACTTTTTATAGTTTATTATACCTGTTCTAAAATGAATGCATAATATTTATTACGAATGACTTAGTTTCAGTTCATGATAATAAACTAACAAAGAAACACATTCAATAATTATAACTTATGATTATACACTTTGCTCAACATAATACAAAGTGTTATGATATTCATATGCTGTTGGCTAACTTTAGCTTTTCTGCACCGTTTTTTAAAAATCATAGAAAAATCACACGAAGTCGAAAACTAGATCCGTAAATTCTGAGAGTTCATAAAATGTGTCTAGTTTACTCATAATTTTTATCACGATTTTTAATGACCTCCAACTTGGGTGAATAAGTCCAAAATCACAGACTGGTCCGGATTGTTGTTTGAAATGATAGGCAGTTTTGTAAAAATCACCATAAATTGTAGAAAAATCGTATGGAGATGTGCAAGTAGTCATTTTAAAGCTAAAAACTTGAAATATTTGCACCTTGTACAGTTTTGAAAACAAAAATGTTTAAGATTCCCAAAACAGTCCGTGAATGGAGTTGAACTTTTCTGATGAAGGCTGTTAGAAAATTTTGGTTATGTTCTTAGTGTTTTAACTTGTATTCCCCCTCTGAAAACTTGAGAAAACATGAAAATGTAGGGGTATGAACTCACCTTGAGTGATTTCAGTAGATAAGTGTTGAAGAAGAGAAGTGTTCAACCCAAGAACACTTGAAGAATCACTTGAAGGTTCGAAGCTCTAACACAAATATAATGGAGTTTGTGTAAGATATCCATGATTTGAGTGGAAATAAGTGAGATAATCATAAAGAGAATGGATTATGCTTACCAAATATGGAGGAAAAACTCAAGATCAGCCCTTGAATCTCGAATTTCTAGAGAGAGAAAGTGAGAGAGGAAAGAGTTTGATCTTCTTGTGAAATGAGAGCAAATGAGAGAAGTGAGGAGAGAGGATGAATATTCAGCTCTCAAAAATATGAGAAAGAGTGATAATTGAGTGGAAAGGACATTGATGTGACCTAGGTAAGGTGGAGAGGTGTAGCTGGTCATAGAGTGGGTGTGGGAGTGGTTGCTTGTGTCATAAGGTAAAGCAAAGTCAACACTCCACCTCTTTGTACTTTACCCACTTGCTTTTATTATTTAAATAAAGATTTTTATGAAAATATGATTAAATTGTGAATATTTAGGGTTTATTATGTTAAAATATGATTTTGGGTGAAAATCCCGCGTTAAAATAATTAAAAACGGGCCTTAAACGCAAAACTACGCGAAAACCGGGAGAAAATGAGTTCCCGGCGAGACCTCTCGGTCCTAGGCCGAGGTTCGGTCCCTAGGCCGAGACTCGATCCATGCTGAGGATTGTAGCCGGAAACGAGCAGAGGGAAACGAAGGGGTGAGGAGGCGAGAGGAGGCGAGGAAGCGAGAGGCGAAGGCGAAGGCGAGGGTTCGGTCCGGAGGTGAAAGGCGAGAAGTCAGACCCGAAATGAACCGAATGAACAGTAGTGAATAGTACCTTCGGGTTCGGTTCTTCCTTTTTAAGCGAGGTTCGGTTCCTTGCTCTCAGGTTCGGTTCCTTGCTCTCGGGTTCGGTTCCTCCTGGGCGAGGTTCGGCCCTGAGAGGACCTTCGGCTCAGGAGGGTTTGGGTCCTCCTTGCTCTCGGTCCCTAAGAGGACCTTCGGGTCCTAAGAAGCTTCTCTCTTCTCGAGAGGTTTCGGTTCCTAATGTCCATTTTTCTCGTTTTTACCCCGTTTTAAGCCGTTTTTGACCCGGTTAAGGGTCGGAATGACCCGAATGATTCTAAAAAGTTACGGGAAACTTTGGAGAGAGATTTGGGAGAGATTTCACATACTTGGAGAGATTTGGGAGAGATTTGGCATTCTTGGAGAGATTTCTCATACAAAGAGATATTTGAGAGAGATTTCACATACTTGGAGAGATTTGGGAGAGATTTGACATTCTTGGAGAGATTTCTCATACAAAGAGAGTTTTGGGAGAGATTTCACATACTAAGAGAGATTTGGGAGAGATTTCACATACTTGGAGAGATTTGGGAGAGATTTGACATTCTTGGAGAGATTTCTCATACAAAGAGAGTTTTGGGAGAGATTTCACATACTTAGAGAGATTTGGGAGAGATTTCACATACTTAGAGAGATTTGGGAGAGATTTCACATACTTGGAGAGATTTCAAATAGAGATAGATAGATTGAAAACGATTGAGAGAGGTTTCGATGGTGGCATTTGTGAGTGTCCGGCTTCGTAATGCAAGGTCCGTAAACACTGTTAAGCCTTGTTTAAGGATCTTACACACTCCCGATGAGTATGCAGCATTGTTTTATCAGTTTGGCTAGCCACGTACCACAGTTTTTGGTTAAGGAGATCTAGATGTTCGCACTTCTGATTTGTGATCTCCTATTAGAATAGAGAATTGTGTAGAAATTTCATAATGTAAATTCTAGTACCCAAGGGCAAATTGAGTCAAACGGTTTGACTTGTTGACTTTAGTTGACTTTGACTTGACCGAAATTTGACAGTTGTCACATTAACCACCCCAAATACTTCCATATCTACAAGGATCTTTACTTGGGACGTCCAAATCCCAAACGCTATCAACCTTGGACCCAAACTTCCATAAAGAGAGGAAAGGATATATCTAATGAACTAATGATCAAGTTAGAGACTTGATTACCAGAAAAGGATGAGATTGAGGATCTTCTTCTGGATCTACATGCCCCCTACTCGCCGAGGATCAAGTTGGACCAGACCAGACTCGCCGAGTCAGTCCCCCTACTCGCCGAGTCGGCCACTTAATCCGCGACATGGAACTTGCTCCGACTCGTCGAGTTCTTCCTTGGGCTCGACAAGTTGACTCATTGACTTAGGGATTTCCTTCCCCAACTTGGGCTCCTGGATTTTGGGTGTTACAATTTTCTCCCACTTCCACTCGGATATTTTCAGTTATTAAAGTAAACCCAAGGAATTTTGATGTTTCGCCTTTACTTTAGAACACGTTAGGCATTTGCTCACATAAGTGGCAATCTCAACCTTCATGTTTGGCTACCAATATAGTTTTTTTAAAATATAAGTACATTTTGTTAGATCATGGATGTGTATAATATCTAGATTTGTAAGCTTCGTCCAAGACTATGCTCCCGTCACCGAACTTAAGTGTCTAAATTTGGTTTATAAAGTACTTTGTTCCATTGTCTCTTTGTTCAAACTGCTTTTCCATTCCCTGTAAAGATTCACTCTTGATGTTCATTTGTTTCGGAGCCTCGAGTTGATCTTCTCGAATATGAGCGGTAAAGTTGGAATAGATATTCATGATTAATGCTCATTCTCGGCGGGGTTTGACACATTTTTTTCAGTTTAAGGCATCTACAACTACATTTTCCCTACCGGGATGATAACCAATCTGACATTTGTAATAATTCAACAATTCGAACCATCTTCCTTGCCTCATGTTAAGGTGTTTTTGGTCAATGATGTGTTGGATACTCTTGTGATTGGTAAAGATGGTACACTTAGTACCGTTTAAGTAGTGTCTCCAGATTTTCAAAGTAAAAACTACAACTCCCAATTCAAGGTCATGGGTAGTGTAGTTATTCTCATAAGTTTTCGGGACACATCAACAATAACCTTATCTCTTTGCGTCAACACACACTCCAATCCTTGATGTGATGTGTCGCAATATACGACGAAATCTTTTGTGCCATATGGGAGGCATAAGATTGATGCACTACACAACATTTGTTTTAGCCAGCAAGACCTAAGAATTGACACACTTCTGTTGGCTTATTTGGTGCTTCAATCTTGAAGGGGTTGAGATGGAACCTTTTGTTACTAACTACGAGCCCTAAAAATTGTACTTCTCTAATCCATAACTTGCATTAAGAGAATTTGGCATACAACTTTTCTTTTTGCAGTAGTTCCAAGATTATTTGTAGGTGTTTCCTAATATATCATCGATAAATACAATCATTAATTTTTCTAACTAAGGTTTGTGAACACGGTTAATGAGATCCATGAACACTGTTGGAGTGTCGGTTAACCCAAAAGGCATAAGTAGGAACTCGTAATGACCATAGCGAGTCCTAAATGTTGTTTTTGTAACATCATCTTCTTATACTCTAAGTTGATGGTATCCTTATTTGAGATCTATCTTTAACTATTAGCAAGATCCTTGAAGTTGATTAAATAGATCATCGATTATTGGAAGTGGGTAATGGTTCTTGATCGTTAATTTGTTCAACTCTCGCTAATCTATACAATTTCGAAAGCATCTGTCACTATTATTAACAAACAAGACGAGTGCTCCCCAAGTTGAAAAGCTTGATAAGATAAAGCCTTTGTGAAGAAGTTATTATTGGATAAGGTGTCTAAGTCCATAACTATTTATGGTATGTACTTGACCCGGTTGACATGGTCCATTTTGGTTGCATCGACATCTCAACTTTTAGATAGACAAAATGAGAAAAAGGACACTTACGATTTGTTAATATATTATAAGTTCAAATATATTAATATGAAATCATATTATTTAATTAGTATTTATCAAGGATTAATTTGGAATTAATTTAGAGGATTCAGCGACAAGAAATGAACAACCGGGGGATCATTTGTGGTTTTGCATTCTTGAGAGGTTTTGCAAGGAGATAGGAAAAGGTGACAAGTACCATACCAATCATCAATTGAATTCAATGTTTCGAGAAATGGAGAATGTCGTTTCAAAAATAAACGGGTTGTACAACAACCTAAAAACCCAACGAAAAAGTGGCCAAGGAGATGAAAAAAATATTTCAAAAAGCTTTGCTTCGTGCTACGAAGACGACGTTCGTACTACGTCTATAGAAAAAAATATCCAAAGGACTTCTTTGGGTAGCTGATGAAAATACATCTCTTAATTTGAGGTTCAATCTTCTTATTAGTCTCTCGTTTAACGAAGGCTTCACAACCCCAAACCTTGATATGTGCCAACGAGGGAACCTTCCTTGTCCACATCTCGTGAGGTGTTTTGGCAACCTTCTTTGTTGGGACAAGATTAAGAATGTGGGTAGCAGTCTTTAAGGCATACCCCCAGAAAGGGATTAGAAGTGCAACTCAACTCATCATGGAACGAACCATATCTAACAAGGTTCGATTATGCTTCTCACATACACCATTAAGGTGTGGTGTCCTAGCAGGAGTCAATTGTGAAACTATTCCATGTTCCTTGAGGTAATCGTGGAACTCAATAGTAAGATACTCACCGTCTCTATCAGATCTAAGAATCATTATCTTCCTACCCAATTGATTCTTGACTTCTTGTTTGAACTCTTTAAACTTTTCAAAGGTTTCTGACTTATGCTTGATTAAGTAGATATAGCCATACTTCCTATAATCACCAGTAAAAGTGATATAGAATCGATTTGCATCCCTTGTGGTGGATATGAATGGCCCACATAGATCTGTGTGTATGAGATCCAACAATCCTTCACCTCTTTCACAAGAGCCAGTGAAAGGTGAATTTTTCATCTTTCCCAATAAAAACGACTCGCATGTGTCATCTGACCTTAAGTTAAATGATTCCAACACTCCATCCTTTTGGAGTTGGCCATGCGTTTCTTGTTGCCATACCCAGTACGACAATTCCACAAGCAGGCTTTGTCTATATCATTTGACGAATCAACATGAAAAACACTATTTCATAAATTGTCTACAACCATCACACCTTCATACACACCATATCAAGGTAAAGCTTCAAAATAAAACACACCATTTTTATAAGAAGAAATAGAACCATTCTTATCATCAAAAGAATATCTAAAACCTTTTTTAAATAAAGCATGAAATAAAATGATGTTTTGTGTCATATCTGACGAGTAGCAACAATTTATTAAATCCAAACCCAACCTATTACTAATATGTAACATCCCAAAAATATAGTCCAAAATTTTTGTTTTAATTCATAAATAAAAACCATGACTATCATACATCATATAAAATTCATAAATTGTGTATATCATAAATATTATAATCAACTAGTAATATATAAGTACCATGTCAAAACGTTAGAGTAAATCATATCAGGATAAAAGTTGTGGTGTGTGCCATGAAGTCACCCCGAGCTCTTCCTCTTGCTAGTGGAAGTACCTGAAACCAAAACTGAAAACTTTAAGCACGAAGCTTAGTGAGTCTCCTCAAGCTACCACTTACCATACAAATAATCACATAAAAGCATACATTGGGCCTTGCCCACTACATCGGGCCCCACTTGGCATTGGATGAAGCCGGCATCGGGCCCCGCCCAACATCGGTCCGAAGTCCAGCATCAGGCCCCGACCAGTATCAGACTGAAGTTCGGTATACATATAACATATCAGAAAACATATAACATAAACACATAACATAAACATATAAACACTCCTAGGGCATGCCCTTGCATCGAACCGAAGTCCGAAACACATAACACATATCATATAAGCTAAACATTCCTCGAGCTTGACTTGGCATCGAACCGAAGTCCAAAACACATAACACATAACATATAAGCTAAACATTCCTCAGGATTTCCCTGGCATCGTACCAAAGTCCGGAACATATAAACAAATACATGCAAGAATCACGAAGACATCAAGCATACAAACATTCCTCAGGCTTGGCCTGGCATCGGACTGAAGTTCGGGACATATAAGCTACATCGGGCTATCCCCGACATTGAACCTAAGTCCGACATATGGTAACATACATAAATGGGACGGCATTGGTGACTTCGACCCGTTCCTACAGGAGGAAAACTCACCTCACACTGCTGAAGTCCCGCGGACAAAACACTAGCTGTTGGATGACAGATTCCTGAACTCTCAACATCAAAATAACACCCAGTTAATAATTGGGTTCCAATACGTAACCATTGGTCCATGCTTGAGGTAAAAGACTACTTTACCCCTATATTAGCCTGATTCAAGCTAAAGGCCCAATCCAAAGGCTCAAAAGTCAAACTATGAATCAAAGCCCAACATATGGCCCAATTTTCCAAATTGGGCCCAAAGCATTACATGGTCTTACCCTAAAGCCCAAATATTTATTCTTGGTCTAACGCTTGGCATCCAATGGTCCAATATCTCAAAATCATCAAAGCCCAGCTATGGCCCATCTATGACCCAGTTTCCAAATTGAGCCCAAGCTTGTCGAATGGGCCTTACGCTAAAGCCCAATTCAAATATAATACTCCATATATTTGTTCTTGGATGGCCCCATCTAGAGCCCAATCACTAAAACCCAACAAGAAGGCCTAACTCTAGGTGCAACCAAAATTAGGGTTTCTTACATGAAATTACGATTAGGGTTAAGTGTTTCTTACTTAACCCATTAAGAACATTATCCATTAAGTCTATCTCCCTACTAGGTAAGTCATACGGTGTGATCGGGTGTAATTCCTACTTCAATTCTAATGGCCCAAAATGCAGGTCCCGATAAGTCCAATCCGGCAAACCCAAAATTAGGGTTTCCTAACCCTAATTAGGGTTTCTAACCCAATCATGTTCTACTTAATCCACATTTGTTAAGTTTTTGATTAATTAACTATTAATTGAGTTGGGCACCACGCACTACCACCTCGGTTAGTGGTGGTCAATAGCAGCTCAATGCGGCGGCCACCACCTCACGGTGGTGGTGACAGGGTTTTCTTATTTAATCCAATCAAAATACAATATTGCAACGAATTAACCAAATTAACATACACACACACACAAATATCACATACACACACACCCAACCACCCTTGTGGCGGTAGGTGGTGGTTGGTGGTGATGGCTTTTCAGGCCAAATAAACACCCAAACACTACTTCACTGAGTAAACAAACACACAAAAACTCTTTTCTCAGAATAGTAACACAGCCACCCACCTGGTGACCTACGGTGGTAGTGAAGGCACGAGATAGCGGTTAGCAGTGGCAGTTTGCGATGACAGCCACCGCCTCATGGTGGTGGCGAGTTTTCTTGAGTCATTCCCAAGAAACACACATCCACACGAACATATTCTCATCGAGAGCTCAACACTGAAGTGTATCCAGATCTTATCCACTCTCATGGTCACTTAAGGCAGTCGGTGAAGGACGCCAGCCACAACAGCCGCTCGAAGTGATGACTATGGCAACCACATAGCGACGGAAGAAGATGAGGAAGACCACTGCAGTTCGATTGGTCAGTGGGAGCAATGGTTTTCATCGGACTTTGTGGTTCACAACTTCATTGGCAGCTTGGAGCAACGACTGTGAACAGCTTTACCGGTATAAACGATTTGTGATCTTGACAGTGGAGGGGGTGGCAGACAAGAGCTTTATGTGGCACTTGAAGTAGGAGAAGAAGAATAATAGGGGAATTTCAGTGGTCCTTGTCGTTGGTGGCTGATCGGAAACAATATGTTGGCAGCGCCGGTGGGGAGACATATTGATGGTGGTGGCGGCTGAATCTTATTAGGGTTAGGGTTTATGGCATGGGTTATACATCCGGTGCCCTACAAAACTTCCTTCCATAATGCCACCTTTGGTCCCTCCCTTCCCTTTTTCTTTCCAAGTCAGTCCATAATTTACCCTTTTAACCCCATCCATCCAAAAACCCTTCAACTTAAGTCCCAATAATTACCATGTAGCCCCTCCCTCTACAAATTATTTTCAACTAAAGTCCTTATGTTACCAAATACCCCCTGTCCTCTAAGAATCTTTACAAAAAAAATCTCGACTTTACAATTTAACCCCCGAATAATCCAAATTATAACATTTGGCTCCCGAAAACCAACACTTCACTAAATATTATGGATTTTGGGGCTACTATTCATATTAATTTTATCTATTTTATTTATTTAAACCGGAATGTTACAACTCACCTCCACTTAAATTAGATTTCGTCTTCGAAATCATTCCTTACGATCACTTACACGTCAACCACTCAAGTAACATAGCCACAATCCTGAGAACACCCTAGCCTTCCCAGGGTAACTGTGACCAACCTTCGCAAGGCCCTAAAATCCACAGATAAACGAATTCCTTGCAACCATCACATTTACTCAACCTGAAATATGCAGTCTCGAGATGATCTGACTCCCTAACAAACCATCCTTACTGAATCATTATCGTGAAATCCAGTCCACTTGTCTCTCAACTGACTACTCAACTTCTGATAACTCGATGCTCTCATTGGAAAACAGGGCCACAGATCTAATTATTCGTGAAGATCACTTATACTTGGCCGAGGCTCAGATAATCCCACTGTGAGTGACTTATCACTTCCCAATCAATCAGTTTCTTCGTCCGTACCTGTAAACCAGAAACACTAATTCTGCTTGGGACCCAAAACTGCCAGAAACACTAAAGTGCCTGAAGCAATATGTTACAA
The DNA here is from genome assembly GCF_052625555.1 of Lactuca saligna. Taxonomy (NCBI): domain Eukaryota; kingdom Viridiplantae; phylum Streptophyta; class Magnoliopsida; order Asterales; family Asteraceae; genus Lactuca; species Lactuca saligna. Next base: position 141,430,699 of record NC_136420.1, read on the forward strand.
CATAGCTACTTTCCAAAATCTACCGAGACCTCCCAGATCTCAATTCATTCACCAGCCATCAAAATACCGGGTTCCGGCTCGGTTGCGTAGCCAAAGGACTCCCATGCAGTCGCCTCACACGACCTTCGAATGAAATCCTACTCTATCGATAGTTGCTACTAGTTATCATGCCACTGTGGCTCTAGCAATCTTCTGATCTAACTGATCGGGTCCATACGTCAAGTCCTGGTGTCACCAAATCCAAGGCTAAAAGTGATTACTACATAACCAATGGTACCCTTATATCACAAATGACTTTCAGCAGTCCATTGCTTGCTTGATCTCATAACTATAGTGGCGTTTCTACGGTCGTATCACTGGCTCAACCAAATCTACCAATTTGGGTAATTCTATAACCCAATCTTTGGATTTCCATATCGTCATTGATGCACCCATGCTGATGGGTACTACTGTTCCTTCCGCATTCTAACAACACGCTCATGCTATCTACTAACCTAGTGAATGCTACGGCTACACCCGTAGTCTCACAACACTCTAGAACTATCTGTCAACCTTGTGAATGTTACGAATACACTCATAGACTTACAACACTCTAGCACTATCTGCTAACCTTGTGAATGCTATGGCTACACCCACAGACTTACAATACTCTAAAACTATCTGCCAACCTCGTGAATGCTACGGCTACATCCGCAGACTTATAAACACTCTATCATTATCTGCCAACCTCGTGAATGCTAGGGATACACCCACAGACTTACAACACTTCCCATACTACCTGACCGCTAGTGAATGCTATGGCTACTCCCGTAGTTTTATACCACTTTCCATACTGGGCCGAACATGCGCTCGACCTAACACTCAACTGAACTCATGTCTTGACTAGAATCCCCAACCTGATTCCCTAAGGCTTTCTAACAAACATTCCGAGAATGCGATCTCATTATTGGCATGTTTTCCAAACTTCCAACTCACATTATCCTTAATCCATGTCTTCCTTCCTTATAAGGATATGAAACTTATCCCAATTTCAAAACTGCTTCTGCTTCTGAATCCCTAGATGATTCCCCCCCCCCCCCCCTCCCCAACGTAGATTCGACTAAGTCTTCACAATGCATGAAAATTAAAGAATTCCCAACAATACTAATAACCACATGTGTTTGAAATGATACCACACTCAAATCTTGAAGAGTAAAGAAAGATTCTCTAACCAATACCTTAGCAACAAGCCACTTTCCTTGGCACTTCCATTAGCCAATCAATAAATTTTACTAAGACTACTAAATCCTGATGATACTGGATAACTATCCTATGGAACCCTGATCGCAGACCTTCCACATAATACCCTTTAAATAATATCAACCATAAACTAAGATGACACTAGATACTCCTAACCTGCAATTAGAGAAACAAACTTTCGCTACCCACTAGTAATTCTCAGTATGATATTGGCATATGACATCTCTTGAAAATATAATTCAAACACAGACAGAGGATAAACCCAGAGTTACACTTACTCAAACCCTTGGAACGAAAGACTCCATCATGTAGTTTCCCGCACGTGCTGCACTGAATCCAGACCTGTTGTTCTCTCAAAAGCCGATACGAAATCTTAGGTCTCTTCTCGGGACCCTCCTATATATGCATTTGATCTAGTCTCCTCTTCCTAATTTGCTCCAATTAGTTTCCTGCTCTCAAGCTCTAGAAATCATATCATTCAGGGTCTTGCACCCCGAGATACTCGCGATCTCCCTAATATAATTTTGCAGTGTATGATGATACCTTACATTCTTCATTTGCACATCTGCTGCATAATATGACACCAATTAAACTCTCTCACAAGATATGGCAGTGATCTCTGCCTCAGTCTCCATAGTCTGGCAGAGATCTAAAAACTCTTATGCCAATTGTTACTCCTCAATCTCCTAGGAAAACTCTACCCAGAATCTAGTTGAAAAGTCGTCGCATGACCTAGCATCGACCGCATCATCATCCAACTCATTACAACCTCTTCCCATTAATCACATGCCCTATCCTTCAGGAAGCAGGAAGCAAGTCGGACCTTGTCCCTCTCAGGCAACGGCTAGTTTGAAAAGTGTTAGCGACATCTGCCAACCATCTGCTACTAACAATAGGGTCCTTAGCCCCAAGATAATCTGGAGCTTCCTAAGCTCTTAACTCGCGAATTATCAACGTATGTGCCCCTATCATGGCCATTATCTCATTGCAGAATGCACTCTGCCTCTCATCAAGAATCTTCTAAATGCCTTCCTTGACCATACCGAAGATCACAAAAGTCTGGTAAGTGATATTGTGCGTACTATCAGATGCAATGAACTCCCTCATCTGACCATCAAGCTGCTCGGCTCCATAGTCCGGACCTGATCCCTCGCCAGCACCAAAACTGCTATCTGGTCTACCACGTAGCATCACTATACTCGAAAATATACCATCACAATCATCATAATACTCATCATAGCTCGAGGGATCTCACACACTACAAGTTTCCTGACTTTATCTCAGCCTTCTTTGATTCGAGTACGAATCCTCTACTTTAAGTAGTACGGGCCCATACTACCTTCCACATCTATTCGTACTTTCCTTAAGAACTGCCTTGACTTCACCAAGTCCATTCTACTACTAATGCTTTTAGCGCTAATCTCATCCTAAGCTTACCCTAGGGTAATCACCAATCCACACTCCGCCATCACCTGCATAAGAAGTCCCTGATATCTGCTCGTAACTAGCCGCGAATACCATTACATATCACTAAGACTATATAATTCTTCGAATGAGAGGTTCTACCCTAGAACGGTTAGACTCAAATGAGAGCTACGAAATAAGGCTAAACCTAACCTTCTGAAATAATTTAGTCCTCACAATATGTAACTTAACATATTCGTTTATTAGTTAGTAAAAGATAACTAGAACTCCTAAAATCCCAAAGCAAGCAACATTGAGTACATGTAATCAAGCGTATACTAGTCAGGCCATCATACTGACCAATCTGTGCTAGTATGTAGTTCATAAAGGTGATACACATATAATAGTCACATAAGGCATCCTTCCTAAATCCCTATCCCTAGTCTAGCATGCAGTTCTCATAAACATATAATAACATAAACTTGTATGGGTAATTGGGGAGTACTTACTTGAGCTCGACTAATTGCATGCACCACACCTTTTTCTCATTTTTAAAGTTCTTTTCGCTTTTTGTAAAATTATTTCCTTTTCTCAAAGTCCTCTTTATAAAATGGTATTTCTTTTGAAAATTTATATACCAATTCCTTAGTTTGAGTTCAGACACACCCGAAAGTGTGATCGAATCCTTCAAACCAAGGCTCCGATACCAACTTGTAACATCCCAAAAATACAGCCAAAAATTTCGTTTTAATTCATAAATAAAAACCATGAGTATCATACATCATATAAAAATCATAAACCATGTATCTCATAAATAGGAATATATCAAAATCATATCAAAACATCAGAGTAAATCATCCCAGGTTAAAACTTGTGATGTGTGCCATGCAGTCATCCCGAGCTCTTCCCCTTGCTAGTAGAATTACCTGAAACCAAAACTAAAAACTGTAAGCATGAAGCTTAGTGAGTCTCCCCAAGCTACCACATAATATACAAATAATCATATAAAAGCATACATTGGGCCTTGCCCACTATATCGGGCCCCACCCAGCATCAGACGAATCCAGCATCGAACGAATCTGACATTGAGCCTCGCCTAGCATCGGTCTGAAGTCCAACATCGGGCCCCACCCGACATCAAACCAAAGTCCGGTATACATATAACATATTAGCAAGCATATAACATACACATATAAACATTCATCGGGCTTGCGCCGACATCGGACCGAAGTATGTAACAAATAACACATAACATATAAGCTAAACATTCCTCGGGCTTGCCCCGACATCGGACCGAAGTTTGGAACACATAACACATAACATATAAGCTAAACATTCCTCAGGCTTACCCAGGAATTGGACCGAAGTCCGGAACACATAAACAAACAAATGCATAAATCACGAAGACGTCAAGCATACAAACATTCCTCGGGATTGCCCCAACATCGGACCGAAGTACGGAACATATAAGCTACATCGGGATATCCCCGGCATCAGACCTATGTCTGACATATGCTAGCATACATTAACGAGAAGGCATTGGTGCCTTCGACCCGTTCCTATTGGAGCAAAACTCACCTCACATTGTTGAACTTCTACAGACAAACTCTAGTTGTTGGATGATAGATTCCTAAACTATCAAAATCAAAATAACACCAGATTAATAATTGGGTTCCAATACATAACAATAAGTCCATGCTTGCGGTAAATTACTACTTTACCCCTATCTTAGCTTGATTCAAGCTCAAGGGCCAATCCAAAGGCCTAAAAGTCAAACTATGAACCAAAGCCCAACATATCGCCCAATTTTCCAAATTGGGCCCAAACCTTTACATGGTCTTACCCTAAGGCCGAACTATTTTTTCTTGGTCTAAAACTTGGCACCTAATGGTCCAATATCTCATAATCATCAAAGCCCAGCTATAGCCTATCTTTGTCCTATCTCTGGCCAAATTTCAAAATTAGGCCCAAGCCTGTCCAATAGGCCTTATCCTAAAGGCCAATTCAAATATTCTAGTCCATATATTTGTTCTTGGATGGCCCATCCATAGCCCAATCACTAAAACCCAACAGGAAGGCCCAACTCCAGGCACAACCAAAATTAGTATTTCTTACATGAAATGATGATTAGGGTTAAGTGTTTCGTACTTAACTCATTAAGGACATAATCCATTAAGTCCATCTCTCTACTAGATAAGTCATATGGTGTGATAGGATGTAGTTTCTACTTCAATTCCAATGGCCCAAAACCAGGCCCGGATAAGTCTAATCCGACAAACCTAAAATTAGGGTTTTCTAAACCCTAGTTAAGGTTTCTAACCCAATCACGATCTACTTAATCCGTTTTTTTTATGTTTTTGATTAATTAATTATTAATTAAGTTAGGCACCGCCCACTACCACCTCGGGTAGTGGTGGTCAATGGCGGCTCACGGCGGCGGACACCACCTCACAGTGGTGCTGATAGGTTTTTCTAAATTATTTCAATCAAAATACATTATTACAACAAATTAACCAAATGAACACACACACAAATATCACATACACACACACCCAACCACCCTTGTGGCGGCAGGTGGTGGTTGGAGGTGGCAGCCACTACCTCACGGTGGTGGTGGTGGCTTTTCCGGCCGAATAAGCACCTAAAAACTTCTTCACTGAATAAACACACACACAAACACTCTTTTCCCAAAATAGTAACGCAACCACCCACCTGGTGCACTACGGTGGTGGCAATGGCGTGAGATGGCGAGTTAACAGTGACAGTTTGTGATGACAGCCACCACCTCATGGTGATGGCGAGTTTTCTTGAGTCCTTGCCAAGCAACACACATCCACATGAATATATACTCATCGAGAGCTCAACAATGAAGTTCATCCCGACCTCAGCCGCTCTCGTGGTCGTGCAAGGCAGACGACAAAGGACTTCAGCCACAACGGCCGCCTAGAGTGACAACTATGGAGACCACGCAGTGGTAAAAGAAGATGGGGAAGACCACTGTAGTTCGACCGATCTGTGGGAGCAACGATGTTCATCGGTCTTTGCGGTTCACAGCTTTATTGGCGGCTTGGAGCAACGACAGTGAACAGCTTTGCCGGTATTAACGATTTGTGATCTTGACAGCGGAGGGGTGGCAGACATGAGCTTTATGTGGCAGTTGAAGAAGGAGAAAAAGAATAATAAGGGAAGTTTGGTGGTCCTTGTCGTTGGTGGCTGATCGGAAACAACATGGTGATGGCGCCAGTGGGGATACATAAGGGTGGTGGTGGCAGCTGAATCTTATTAGGGTTAGGGTTTATGGCATGGGTTATATACCCGGTTCCCTACAAAACTTCCTTCCATAATGCCACCTTTGGTCCCTCCCTACCCTTTTTCTTTCAAAGTCAGTCCATAACTTACCCTTTTAACCCCACCCATCCAAAATCCCTTCAACTTAAGTCCCAATAATTACCATGCAGCCCCTCCCTCTACAAACTATTTTCAACTAAAGTCCTTATGTTACCAAATACCCCTGTCTTCTAAGAATCTTTACAAAACAAATTTCAAATTTACTGTTTAACCCCTGAATAATCCAAATTATAACATTTGGCTCCTGAAAACCAACACCTCACTAAATATTATGGATTTTTGGGCAACTACTCATATTAATTTTATCTATTTTATTTATTTAATAACCAATGTTTCACATAATCACTAAGTTATAAACTCCAATCTTAGTGACAAGTGAAGATCGCCTACTCCCCATGATCAAGTTCATCCTTCCGTGTTCCATATCCTCACTTCTTCTTAGCCTTGCAAAGAGAATATGATGAGTTATTAGATAAGAGAATATGATGAGTTATTAGATAAGATAGTGTAAATACCTTCCAAGGTTGGCTTCACCTTGCCATCCTTGATATCCTGTAAGTATTTCGGTAAGCTCTGTTAAATTCCCCTTATCATTGCAGTAAAATCAAGTGGTCTCCTTTGGGTCAGAGACAGGAGGAGCATTAGAACTGATTTTCCTTTGGGTCCTATACTTGACGACCCAGCTTGGAATTTTCTCTTCTAGTTTTGTTTCGGAGGACCTTTCATTTTTCTTCCCTTTCCTTTTCACGATGACTAGAACATGTGCACTTGTAGGAGATGAGGCAACACCTTTTCCCTTCATCCCTGCTTCGACTGTTCGAAGGAGGTTATGCAATTATGACAAAGTTGTTTCATTGTTGTTGTTCAAATGATAGGTCAAAATGTATTGATCATAACAACTTGGGAGAGATTTCAACACTATGTTGATTGCCAGTTCTTCGTCCAAATTCACATTGACCTTGATAAGTCAATCCACGTATCTTTTCATTCTTGAAATGTGGTTTCTCACAGACTCTCCATCCTTCATTTTGCTAGCTATGAGAGACTTTACCACCTCGTACTTTTCTTGACGAGCTCTTTTATGGTATTTCTACATAAGGTCCTTGTTCTTCTCATACGTCTAGTAATCCTCATAGTATCTAAGCAGTTCTAGAGTCATCATGGCCAACATGATACAAGCAACTTTTATTGCATCCTTGTAGTGTTTCTCATAGGCAGCCATATCTTCAGGAGTGGCCTTTATTTCATCGATTTCATCGAGTGGTTTCTTGAGAACATACTCCTTATCCTCAAAATGAAGAGCCATTTTGATGTTGTGCACCCAGTCGTTGTAATTGGTGCCATCCAATTATACATTCATACAGATGTTCAACATAGAGACGTTGTTGTTGTTGTTGTTGTTGTTGTTGTTGGAGGAGGAGGAGGAGGAGGAGGAACCAGAAGCATCGTTAGGAGTAGACATCGATAAGGACAAGAAAGATAGTTTTAGTTAGATAAAAATAATCCTTAATATAAAACCCAAATGAAATATCAAGCCTAGAATCCAACTAAATAATTCACAACTTAGAAAATGGATGTTGTAATCTAATTGTAAATTATATAAAGGTAGGTAAATGACGATTTTTCAATTTCACCATCAAAAAAATGAAATTTTAACAAATTTAGTTTTAAATAAAATTCCTAGATCTTTTGAAAATCATTAAACTTTTCAATGACATGTTTAATCTCGATTATGCTCTTCCATTTGTGACTTAGATACCGAGGATCGCAAACAATACGTGAATAACCATACAAATTAACTTGGTACTCTTGATGTCATTTATCATCTCATTTTAATGTGTCGGTTAGCCACACACGCTCCATTAATCAATGATAATTTACGAGATACTCATTACCACTCTTTATTTGTCCCTATTAGTATATCGATTAACCACACACGCTCCACTAGCTACTCATAAAGTACAATGTGTAATTTTATGGGTTAGCCTACAATTTCACATTTTTCCTAAAGTAACTAAGATTGAGAATTTATATATATATATATATATATATATATATATATATATATATATATATATATATATATATATATATATGTTTAGTTACTTTATAATTCCTTACACTTATTAATAAGGATTAGGTTGTCCTATCAAACCCGCTCGGCTAATGACCCTCCACCAATCAAGGGAGCGGTGACTAAGAGTGGATAGCCAATGACTGTCATTTTATAGGCCGCTTCCTTAAACTACTCTTATAGATCGGCTTCGTGAATGAGGCGTACTAGGGGTTCGACTGACTTGTTTTTCATAGATCTTTGTCTTTACTGTTATGTAAAGCATACTTGATGTTTCTTGAAAATTTCAAGAGGTACAACTACTGTAGCATCAAATACGATCATAAAATGATCAGGGGAAACGCCAATTAATTTTTATGGTAACTCTTATAAATGCTTAGAGAAAATTCCAATTAATTTAAATGGTAACTCTTATCTTACCACCAATCACGGCCCAGTCTTCCATTATCTCTAGGGGTGTGACCAAAAATCAAAACTGAATAACTAAACCGAAGCAAATGATGTTTGGTTTATTTGGTTCGGGTTATTTGGTTATTCGGTTAACTCGGTTTGGTTAACCGAATAAGGATACCTTATTTGGTTTGATCTTGGTTAAATTTTTATGATTTTGGTTAAACCGAATAAACTATTTGATTGTTATATATTTTTGTAGTTTATATATAAATTAACATTTTATATTTAAATTGATAGATGGTTACTAAAAAATATTTTCATAACTCATTATTTAGTTATTAACCATTATAAATCTCTCTCTCTCTCTCTCTCTCTCTCTCTCTATATATATATATATATATATATATATATATATATATATATATATATATATATATATATATATATATATATATATATATATATATATACGGGAATTGACTATTTTGTTTTTTATAGATGATGAATCGCATCCCACTAGGTCTTTTATAATATCGTCAATTAGAAGCAAGCTTATGAAAACAATGAGTCCACTGAAAAACTTTTATAAATATTTTATGAGTTGTTAAGTTGATTGTAGCTCTGACTTAATGAATGTGGTATTACAAGGCCCTTTTCAAGCTCTGACTTGAATGTGGTATTACAATGCCCTTTTCAAATGCTGATGCCATGTAACATTCATTTATCCGGTTCAAGGCTTGCTACTGTTGGTGGCGTATTTTATAGAAACTATTAAAAAATAATCACTTATATTTATTACTTTTATAAAAATTTGATTTTTTTTTAATATTTTTATTAGCACTAGTAGCTTGTAAGCAATTTGAGCAGTTGAGAAGTGAAGCAGCAACAATCAAGATTCATGACTTCAGATATGTGTATTTTTACTAAATATGATTTTTTAAATAGATGGTATATATATTAAGCGCAAAAATCAAATTATGTTGATGTTGTTCTATTAAACTGAAAATAACTAACGTATTTTATTTTAAATTACATTCTTGGATGAAATGTATGCGTATGTTCTGTACTTAATCTATTTTTTACAGATTCCACTACTATCTCATGAAACAGTTCAAAGCTCAAATACAGGTGTTTATATTTGTATGTGTTGAGTAAATATAATTATGAACCCTCCCGCTCCCTCCCAAAAAAATAATAAAAATAAGTTTTTGTTAATTTGTTTATTTAAATTAAACTCCGTAAGTAATATCGGGAGTAATGATGACTCGGAACTTATTCAACCAAGAGGGCTGACAAGAATTCACATAATTTTGTGACTGTTTTTTGTGATCTATCTTGGAGCCTTATATTTAAAGGCGTTATGTCCATTCTTAAGTTGTTTCTACAGCAAACTTCTTTGGTTAAGTTATTTGCATAAAGCTCATATGTAAAGGAGATCGAAGGGGAACTTAATGAAAATTTTTCGTGGTGTGATAATGAAGTTACAACTGCTGCAATATAATTGGACTTCCCATAATCATCAAGAAATTTTGATTACGATGATTATGCCCTTGGTGTTTCCCCTGTAAAAAAAACATTGTCGGTGTGAGTCGGATACACCTGGCCCTTGGCCAGTAGCATGTTTCTACAGCCTTTAAATCAAGTTTCCACTGCACTTGATCCATATTTCCCCTGAAGGAGTAGCAATCTGGTTTTCTATGGTTTTGTCAAGATGAGGGTGGCATATTTTGGGATTGGCTAAAAAAGTTATGGAGGGAGAGATAATTTACAAGCCAAATTTAATGTAAAAAGTTAGTATCGCATTGTTGATCAAAATATTTTCTGATGATTAAATATGCAAATGTCATGATATGTTAATTAAGTTTCTTTTCTGGTTTAGTTCATTTTACATACCATATACGCTATATTGTCAAGGTCGAATAGATCAATTCAAAAAGAATAATAAAATGAAGCAGTTTTGTCACTTTATCATTTTATTTAATTAACCTTTTTGGTAGTTAAACATTAAACCGCTTTGATCCTTTGTGTTATCTAAAAGCAAATAATTTTATCTTTTAAACACTTAAAATTTATGTATTATTAACATGGGCTACTCACTGAAAATATGAAAACTTTTGGGTTATTTTTGCCAAAAAATCAGGATGTTCACTATTCCTAAAAAGTATCCTCCTTTAATATATATATATATATATATATATATATATATATATATATATATATATATATAAAAAAGAATGTAGTGTTTATTAAAAATAATATTTAAAAGATATAATTGGTAAAGCTATCCTCCTTTAATTAATTAATTAATTAATTAATATATATATATATATATATATATATATATATATATATATATATATATATAAAAAAGAATGTAGTGTTTATTAAAAATAATATTTAAAAGATATAATTGGTAAAGCGGTAAATGTATTTTTAATTCATATATTTTTTATTCTATGATGTTTAACTATTGTGTCTTATTAACCAAATTTAATAATAATTTGACAATAAAAATATGCTTTAATAGCATTTACATATAAAATATTACTCTTTGATTTTTGGATGTCGCTAGGATGATTTATAACATTGTATTTTCCAAAATGAAACTAATTTCCGTCAATTCTTAAAATCCCTAAGAATTTTATTACAGCATCACAATTTGGGATTACAAACAACATACTAAATCAATATGTCCGACCTTTGTAGGATGCAAACGAATTCCAATACATTGAATGTTTGTTAGAAGATGACATGTTTCCTTATAGAAACTAATCGTTGATTCGAATATAATCTTCAAAAGAAACCATGTGAAGAAAGGAAACTATTTGGTGCTACAAATACATGGAAACTATTCCGTTGAAAGGAAACTAATCATCAAAAGAAACTAAATGCCAAATAAAGTTATTCGTCGCCACCGCTTTGTACGGCCATATATATATATATATATATATATATATATATATATATATATATATATATATATATATATATATATATATATATATATATATATATATATATATATCACAAAACTGAAATTTTTGGATCTGATGGTCTAACACGTTATGGTAAACAATCACCACGCAGTGTTAGGACAAATCCACAGGCCAACACGTAGTGTTGGGAGAACACCACAGCACGTTTGTAGTACAGAATGATAATTTTGTTTGCTCTTTCTTGTTTAAGTTCACATTTGCATCAATTCAATAAAAAATTAAACCTGGCTCTGATACCACTAATGGGCGTTATGCAAAACATATAACCCTATATGTGCAAAAAACCCTAAATAACATACAATATGAACAACAATGTAGAAACCCTAGAACACTAGTATATAATCAAAATAAACAATTAGGGCTATTGAAACATACCTTGATTGTTATATAGTAATAACAATACTGAAATTTGTGGATCTGATGGTCTAACACGCTGTGGTAAATAATCACCACGCAGTGTTAGGACAAATCCACCGGCCAACACGTCGTGTTGGGAGAACATCACAACATGTTTGCAGTACATAATGACAATTATGTTTGCTTTTTCTTGTTCAAGTTCACATTTGTCTCAATTCAATAGAAAATTAAACATGGCTCTGATACCACTGATGGGCGTTATGCACAACATATAACCCTATATGTGCAAGCAACCCTAAATAATTTTGATTTTTGTTTTCTCTAACTAAACATACAATATGAACAACAATGTAGAAACCCTAGAACATTAGTATATAATCAAAATAAACAATTAGGGCTATTGAAACATACATTGATTGTTATATAGCAATAACAATACAAATTCTTACTATTGTTGAAGCTTTGAGAGCAAGCGTCACAATTGTCATGCCTCTAGTGGTTCACACCCAACACTAGTAATTAAGAATGATTGAGAAGGAGGAGGGAGTTTGCAAAATTTTGGCTGGATCTCTTGGACAAAAAGTGGCCGAAAATTATAGGTTTATGTCCCTATTTATAATGTAGATAGAAAACCCTAGATATGCCCAAATCCAAGATTATCTTAAACCGGGTAATTATCCACTTTTCTGATTATCCATTAGGGATTATTCTAGAATCCCTTAACCCTTATGAAACCGTCCATAACCTATGGATGCTTCTAGATTTCCTCTTGCTCAACTATCGAACAATTACAATTCAGACCCCGCAAATTTAATTAATTCTTTTAGTCCCAAAACTAATTCCAATTAATTTATGACTAAATACTAATCAAATATAACTATTTCTAATTAATATATTACTTTCATAATATATTAATAAATCATTTATTTAAATTTATTAATCAAATAATAGATCAACCTCTTTCTCAAAAATCATTTTACATAGTTGCTAGTCTTTAGGGTAACCCAAAAAGACTGTGCTACTACAATTTAAGTATATACTAATTATAGTTATGGGCATAGAAGCATAATCCAACATACAAATACATGTATTATAAGAAAATCATATATGATTATTTCAAGTCATGAAAAATAAATAATATATTGTTTATATAAATTGTGATCACATGTGATTCAACCTTAGTTATATGTATAAATGTAATCACATGTGATTCAATCCTTTTGGAGATTATAACATCAAAAAATCATATATGATTGCATGCAATCATTATATGTAAGAATTCATCAGCAAATCATATATGATTGAACACAATCAATTACAATATATGATTTATCACCTTCATGCTCGTTTGTTGTATCTGTCTTCTTTCTGAAATATTTTTTTTTCAATTGTTTTACTAACTTCTACAAGTTCAAACATACTTTATTTACATAATACATGAATAACAAAGTAGTAAATCGAGAAGATAATCGTTGATAGTATTAAAATCGAGTGTTATTAAACAGAAAACCTTCAATAACTTGCTCGACATAGAAAACTAGTTCCTTAGTACACAAAAACTTTTGAATAAATGTAGATTTCATGTATATTAATATAATAAACACTAGAAAAACTCGATATAGTTGTAAACTCGAGAGTTATCAAAGCAGAAAACCTTCAATAACATGATCGACATAAAAAACTAGGGTTTCCGTTTAAAAAAAGTTTAGAATTGTACATATTTAGTGTTTATTGACCAAAATTAAAATAGACAAACTCAATAATCATGAAAATCGAGTTACATTGATGAAAAACAAATCAATATGAGTTTTGATACCATTAGATGAAGGTTTTCATGATGATTTCCTTTCAACAAAACTTTAGAATAATAGAGATTAGTGTTTAATGACCAAAATTATAGTAGAAAAGTCGATAATCATGAAAATCGATTGACATTGTTCGAAAACACATCAACTTTGGTTTTGATACCTTTAGATGAAGGTTTTGACGACGTTTTCGCTGTTTTTGATGACATTTGAAGTGTTTTCGTGTTTGAACGAAAATCGATGAAAATGGTTGCGCTTTCCGTTGAAAATCCGTTGAAATTTGTGAGAGAAATGAGGTTTTTACGTTCAGAGAAAGAGGATTTTGAATTTTGGTTATTGATGAGACGTGATGTTTGCACACGATTTAGCAGTTGCAAGCAAAGTTTCGATATTTATGATTCCACCCTCATCGTTTTTTAAATGGTAAATGTTTGCATCAAATGTTTAAACTAATTACAAAAATGCTCCTTTACAAATTTGATGGTGGTTTTTTTTCTCAATTCTTTTCATAATAAAATTGTTTTCCATTTGAACGGCCTCTCTCTTTCTCTCTCTCTCTCTCTCTGTATATATATATATATATATATATATATATATATATATATCCTAACATGCATAAAACGAGTGTATAATATTTAATTTGACGTATTATATATATATATATATATATATATATATATATATATATATATATATAGAGAGAGAGAGAGAGAGAAGATCGGGTGAGTACTCGTTTTAAAGTGAGGACACCTTAAAAAAATTTTAAAAAAATCTAAAAAAATACAAATCATAAAATCGAGCATAGATCCATGTTTGGGAGAAAAAGATTGGAAAAAAAATTGGATCACTAAAATTGAAGCATGGATAATTTTTATGATCCATGATTCAATTTTTATGATCCACGATTCAATTTTAATGATCCAAAAAAAATTCATTTTTTTCTCCCGAACATAGTACCATGCTCGATTTTATAAATTGTAGTTTCTTTAGATTTTTTTTCAATTATTTTAAGATGTCCTCACGAGTCGTCACTTACTATATATATATATATATATATATATATATATATATATATATATATATATATATATATATATATATATATGTATATAAAATAAAAGTAGATAATATATCAAATTAAATATTATAGGGAAAATGGCTCTTGAGGGTAGCTAACTGTTGTGTTTGTTTTCATTTGGCCAATTTCCTATTTTTGGTACTTAATATACCATTAAACTTGTTGTTTGTGTTCACCATAACCCTTTTGACCGACTTTTGACCAGTGATAGTCAATCAAAGGGTTATGGTTTATAATATTGTCATATGATTATAACAAAGAGAAATTACAAGGGTTCTCAAAGAAAAACATAAAGACTACAAAGAATAAAGCGGATATAGATTGAGAGACTAACATAAACAAACGAGCTAATAATAGATAGACTAACATCCCCCCTCAAACTCACAATGTCGCAGCAATAAGCATTGAGAGTTTGTCACATAAGAACCGAAATCGAGAAGCCGATAAAGCCTTCGTAAAAATATCTGCAAGCTGGAAGGTTGATGAAACAAATGGAAGCGAAATGGTCCCAAGTTGCAGGTGATGACGAGTAAAATGACAATCAATCTCAATGTGCTTCGTCCGCTCATGAAAAACAGAATTCTTCGTAATTTGTATCGCAATTTTATTATCACAATGCAAGGGAGTAGGTGAAGAAATGTAAACTCCCATATCCGCAAGCAGCCACTGTAACCAGATAATCTCCCATATAGTTACAACAATAGCACGATATTCAGCCTCTATGGAAGATCTAAAGACAACATCCTGTTTCTTTCTCTTCAATGAAATAAGAGACTCGCCAAGAAATACACAAAATCTAGTGGTAGACTTACGATCATGAGGATCACCATCCCAATCAACATCACTATAGGCACGTAACTCAAGAGAAGACGTCGAGGGAAACAAGAGAGTTTGAAACTGAGTGCCATGAAGATATCTCGGAATATGAAGAGCAGCTCCCTAATGAACAGAGGTAGGTGCAGTAACAAACTGACTGACAACATGAACAACATGAGCAATATTTGGACGAGTGACTGTAAGATAAACCAAATTTCCCACCACAATGCGATAAAGATTCGGATCAGACAAAGGAACACCATCAGTAGGAGAGTATCGTGCATTGGTTTCAGGAGGGGTATCAACAGTCCGATTGTCAGAAAGTCCCGCCCGTGTAAACAAGTTAGATATATATTTAGTCTAGGAAAGAAGGTACGCTTTCTTAGACTGAGTGACCTTAATACCCAAGAAATAATGCAGAAAGCCCAAATCCTTCATAGAAAATTGACGATCTAGATCATGCTTCAAAGACTCAATACTACCATGGTCATCACCTATAATAATCATGTCATCCACATATAAGGACAGAAGAATCTGTTCTGCACTCGAGCATCTAACAAATAGAGAAGAATCGTGATTACTTTGGACAAATCCAAGAGAGGTAATCACTGTGGAGAATTTCTCAAAGCAAGCATGAGGGGCTTGCTTGAGCCCATACAAAGCTTTGTGAAGCTAACAAACCTCGCCTGGTTGGTGCTGAATTCCTGGAGGAGGGGTCATATAAACCTCTTCATGAAGGTCACCATTCAAAAAGGCATTCTTGACATCTATTTGGAAGATCTTCCGCTATCGAACGGATGCAACTGCAATCATAGTACGAACTGTCGTCATCTTTGCAACTGAGGCAAATGTCTCCTCGTAGTCAAAACCATATTGTTGGGAATACCCTTTTACTACAAGTATAGCCTTATATCGTTCAACAGAACCATAAACTCTTGTTTTTATCTTGTACACCCAAAGACAACCTATCGTATGTTTCTCAGGAGGAAGAGAAACCAAATCTTATGTATGAGTCTGATGAAGAGTAGTGATTTCTTCAGCCATAGCATTCTGCCAAAGAGGATCTGAAACAGCTTCTCTATATGATTCAGGTTCAGACAGATGATGGATGGTTTCTATAAATGAAGCAAACAGTCCTCAATATGTAGAGTAAGAAAAATCTGGTAGCTTGGTGGACTTGACAGTACGAGAAGATCTCCTGAGGGGTGGTGGTGGAGGTGGATCCTCAACTTCAATAATCGGAGGATCAGGCTCAGGAACAGGTGGAGTCGAGGCACCCTTTGAAGAAGTGGGTGTGTCATTATCTGAGGGATCATGTGGTATAGATGAGTCTTAAGCCTCTATATCTTCATCAAAAGTATCAATACGCAGAAGATCAGACTTTGTTACATTGTGGGCTGTAGCAGGAATCGAGTAGAAAGGAATATGTTCCAAAAAAAGTTACGTGTCGGGAATCATATAACTTCTGAATCTCAGGATCATAGCAACAGTATCCTTTCTGACCAATACCATACCCTAAAAATACACAAATAGCAGATTTCAACCCCAACTTGTTCCTTTCAACATGAGGACGAAGAACAAAACAAGTACATCCAAAAACTCATAAGGAAGAGTACTCTGGTAGATGACCATATAACTTCTCAAAATGAGATATTCCCGAATTCAATGAAGTAGGGATACGATTAATCACATACACAACAGTTGGGACTGCTTCTCCCCAAAAGGCACTAGGGGCCTACGCAGACAGGAGCAATGAGCGGGCAGTCTCAACAATATGATGATGTTTTCGTTATGCCACAACGCTTTGCTGAGGTGTGTCAGTACACGAAGTTTAGTGTATGGTACCTTCAGAAGCAAGTAACTGAGTGAAATCATTAGAGGTGTATTCACCCCCTAAGTCACACCTGAAGCTCTTAATCACAACCGAATGTTGAGTTTTAACAAGAGCTCTAAAATTGTTGTAAATATTAAAGAAATCAGATATCTGTTTCATAAGATAAACCCATGTATATGGAGTATAATCATTTATAAAAGATACATAATAGGTTGACCCACCCTTTTTGGATACTGGGGAAGGACCCCACACATCAGAATGAATAATATCAAAAGGAGCAGTAGAACAAGACATACTTTTATTGAAGGGTAAAGCAGAAAATTTTGCTAGTTTGCAACCACTACAATCAGAAATATCATAAGAGTTTAAATGATCCAAAACACCACTAGATGCTAAGAAATTCAAACGTCATACAGACACATGTCCCAAACAAGAATGCCAAAGATAAAACTCAGACAACAAAGGACTCAAACGAAAAGAAGATAAATCAATGTTGGAAGCAGCAACAACAGATACTTTAAGGACCTCCCAAACATATAGTTCCCCCACCCTACAGCCGATCCCAATCACCTTATAGGTGTGTTGATCCTGTATAACACAAATAGAATTAGAAAAGAACACCCAATTACCAGACTTGCATAACTGACTAACTGAAGCAAGGTTCAAAGTAAGTTTGGGAATGTAATAAACATCAGGAAGACTAATATGAGAAAAAAGATAGACCCAACACCCTCAACTAGCATAGATGTATCACTAGCAGACTTAACATAAATAGATGACTCTTGCGACAAAGAAGTAAATGATGACAAATGAGGAGTCATATGATGGGTTACACCAGAATCTAAAATCCACAAAGATGAGGGAATACCTAAAGTACCAGATGAAGAAGGACCAGAATGAGACATAGATGCAGACATGGCAGTGGGATTAGAAGCCAAATACTGTCTAAAGCTATCAAACACCTTGGGATCCAATGCAGATGGTGGCATATGTCCAACAGAATCTGTGTCAACTGGTGGAACAGCAGCATCAACAAACGGTGGAGGAAAAGGGGTCCATGGAGGAGTACTAGAGGAGCGCGACTGAAACTTCTGTTGACTAGACCTATTTTTTTTGCCCTGACTGAGGTTGACCAGATTTAACATTTTTTGACTAACAATGGACATTGAGCTTTCCAATGATTCTTCTGTTTGCAGAATGCACACTCATCATAAGTGACTCTTGAAGTTTGTCGAGACTGCCTAGAGGAGACAACAAGCACAATAGGAGAGAGAGTAGGAATAGAGGTTGCTTTAAACCCTTTATCTGCATGAGACTTGATACGAGTCTCTTCTGCAATTAAATCATGGACAACTGAATCAACTGAAGGAAGAGGAGAGCGATGAAGAATTGTTCCACGAAGACCTTCAAAATCAAAACGCAAGGCCATTAAGAACTGAACCAAGTGGTATTCTTCCCTCCTAGCAATGTAAGGCTCAAAATCTTTTAACTCTTTAGATTCAGTAAGAGCCAATTGATCCCAAAGATCATACATAGCAGCATAGAAATCTTGAATGCTCTGGTCATTATGTTGAAGGGCACGAATATCATATTCCAACTGGTATTGTTTAGCAAAATTTGATTGAGTATATAGTCTCTCCAAGTGATTCCAAACTTCCTTTGCTATGTCATATTTAGCCAACTGCGTACCAATGGACTGAGTAACAGAGTTATTGATCCAAGTAATAACCTTGGAGTTATCAGTCTCCCAAGCATCAAGCAACATATTAAAATTCTCTGTTTGAGGCACTAAGGATTTGGCTTTAGTCCCAGTGACATAGCCCCAAATATTCTTCCTACGAAGGAAGTTCTTCATAACGTAACTCCAATACGTATAATTCTTTCCATCCAAACGAGTATTGATTTACTGAAGGGAATCATCCTTTCCAGTCATGTTGATAGTGAATGAATAACCACAATAACAATATAACAATCTGAGAATGAAAGGAGTAACAAACCAGCGGAAGCAATCACTTAAATAACGAATCAACAACAAATACGAACCAATAGCAGCAACGAACCAACAGCAGCAATGAATTAATAGTAACAATGAATCAACACATCAAAAAACGAATACCAGTGACAATAAACGAAAACGACATGCTACAGTGACCCTAGAAAATTTCGATCTGCGCCACAGATGACTGCTACAAAGACTTCTAACAACGTATCGAACCTCTGCTCTGATAGCATGATAACATTGTCATATGATTATAACAAAGAGAAATTACAAGGGTTCTCAAAGAAAAGCATAAAGACTACAAAGAATAAAGTGGATATAAATACTAGCTAGACAGAAACTCTAATGGGCTAAAGACAAAAGGGCCCATAAACAAGCGGGCTAATAATATATAGAATAACAATGATGAACATAAACAACAAGTTCAATAGTATATTGAGTATAAAAAATGGAAAGTGACCAAATAAGAACAAACTCAACAGTTAGTTACCCTCCATAATCATTTTCCCCGAAAAGTTAGAAGAAATTAAAGTTGCAAAATTAACAAAGACCGCAACCTTCTTTGGCCTTAACATATATGAAAAGCGTTTTGGAGGGGTAACTTCGTTAAAACATGGTCTATGCTATGCTTACTGTAGTTAACTGTCAACACCTTTCTGCAAAAGGATATGACTGTGTATGAGAGGTATATTTATCAGCATAAACGTTTACCTCAAGGTATATTATGGTGATATGTTTGCAAAAGCTGCATGATATTGTATATATTGATGTTGTATATTATCCCATGAATTTGATCTTAAAGCTAAGTAAACTCAAAAATCACAGCACTTGTGATTATACTCGTTTATAGACTTGTCTAGAATCCATGATATGATAAATAATTTGATTGGAAATGTAAATGTAGTCATGAAATGCACCTGCTTAGTCAAGATTCCCCTAATAAAAATTCAAGTGCATTGCAAAGTAGTACATGTATGAATAATGTTCTTTCGTGGGTTATGTTTTGAAGAGAAGCAAGAATAAATATCATAAAGTCATTAATATCGGCATGAGATGACATGTGATTTGTTGTAAATGATTAAAAGCAAAATGAATCAGGAGGATAACCAACAGTTGCATTTGTTCTCATTTGGTCCTTTTTTTTACTTAATAAACCATCGAATTTGTTATTTGTGTTCACCATAAACCTTTGACTAACTATCACATGTCAAAAACCAGTCAAAAGGGTTATGATAAACACAAACAATGAGTTCGATTGTATATTGAGTACAAAAAAAAACAAAACAAAACAAATGAGAATAAATGTAACTAGGCATGAGCAAACGGACCGAACCGGCCAGACCCGGACCCGAATCCGAACCGGGAACAGGCTTCGGCCAAAATCAAATATTGAACCGCCCGGCGGTTCTATCGGTTCTGGTTCTACCAGGTCAGGTTTTTGCCGGGTTTTCGATTTTGGAACCGGTCTAATTTGACACGCTTTCTTACGGGGCTTGTAACTCATTCAATTTTTAACCAAATCAAACGTTTTTGTAGTCTAAACTTAACTACAAATCATAATCTACATGTAGGAAGAAGATTCAGGTCAAAACATGTTGAATTGAGTGAGTTATGCATATTTGAACAACAAAGTCAAATTACATTTAATTGCTGAAACATAAAAAAAAATCCGATTTGAAACCCTTCCTTGCGGGGCTTGTAACTCATTCAATTTTTAACCAAATCAAGCGTTTTTATAGTCAAATTTAACTACAAAACCTAAACTACGTGTAGGAAAAAGATTCAGAAAATAAAAAATTGAATTGAGTGATTTATGCACATTTGAACAACAAAGTCAGATTACATTTAGTTGTTGTAACATAAAAAAATTCTGATTTGACACTCTTCCTTGCGGGGCTTGTAACTCATTCAATTTTTAACCAAATCAAGCATTTTTATAGTCTAAACTTAACTACAAGTCCTAATCGACATGTAGGAAAAAGATTCAGGTCAAAAAAAGTTAAATTGAGTGAGTTATTATATTTGAACAACAAAGTCAGATTACATTTAATTGTTGGAACATAAAAAAAAATTCTAATTTGACACCGTTCCTTATGGGGCTTGTAACGTATTGAATTTTTAACCAAATCAAGCGTTTTTATAGTTTAAACTTAACTAAAAATCCTAATCTATATGTAGGAAAAAGATTTAGATCAAAACAAGTTAAATTGAGTGAGTTATGTACATTTGAACAACAAAGTTACATTATATTTAATTTCTGAAATATAAAAAAAAAAAAAAAATCTGATTTGACACCCTACCTTGCGGGGCTTGTAACTATTTAATTCTTAACCAAATCAAGCGTTTTTATAGTCTGAATTTAACTACAAATCCTAATCTACATGTAGGAAGAAGATTCAGGTCAAAACAAGTTAAATTGAGTGAGTTATGCATATTTGAACAACAAAGTAGATTACATTTAATTGTTAAAACATAAAAAAAAATTCGATGTGAAATCCTTTCTTACGGAGCTTGTAACTCATTCAAATTTTAATCAAATCAAATGTTTTTATAGTCTAAACTTAAATATAAATCATCATCTACATGTTGGAAAAAGATTTAAGTTAAAAAAAGTTAAATTTAGTGAATTATACAACTTTCAAAATGTAAGTGAGTTATCCAGTCCGGTTCCAACGACGGTTCTTACCGGATCCCTGTTTCAAAAATAGAAGAAATTATCGTATTGGTTCCGACCCGACCGGTTCTATCGGGTTCCGGTTCCGGTACCGGTCCAGTTCTGGTATCGATTTCGGCCGGTTCGCCGGTCCATATGATTCACTAAATGCAACAATCACCTTAAGAGTATTTTCCCAATATTATACACTCCTTTTGTGCATGTAAGGAGACGTGTAGGATTTTGATGTCTGTTAAATTTGGACTTATTGTTTATGTTGTAGAGAAAATAATCCAGCGAACGCATGGAACCACAATTACTCACTATCTCGGTACTGATCGGAGGACAGTTGAAAAGCAATACAAATGGCCACCTGGAAACTCTTTCGAGAAGTAGAATTACCTCAGCAAAAGCCTCAGGACGACGGCGTTCTTTTCCCGGCGGTGTTATCCCCAAACCATACCACCGATTCTACTGCAGTACAACTCCCTGATTTCAAAGAGGCAATCAGAGCTCATAAGCCATGGCTGGAGTCTCTTCTCCAGAACACCGGTGCTATTCTCTTCCGTGGCTTCCCTGTCGCCTCACCTTCTGACTTCAACGACGTCGTCGAAGCTTTCGGCTACCCTGAAGCGTTCTATGTCGGCGGTCGAGCCTCTCGAATCAAGGTCATTGGCCGGGTTTACACCGCAAATGAAGCTCCTCCCGAGAAGGGAATTCCTTTCCATCATGAGATGGCTTATGTAAATTCCTTGATTCTGTTAAATATCTAATTTCATTCTCGATTTCGTTTTTCGTTTTTACAATCAGATCAGTAGCTAGTTCATAAATCTTAGTTACAGACATTAGGGTAAATGTTAATTCAGTATCAAAGCTTCCATCTTGTGGTTTGGTTGATTTTCAGTAATTTAAGCTCAGATCTACATGAATCCGTGCTCTACTAAAGGGGAAATCAGTATAGATTCTCATTCACTTGGATTTTTACAATTTGTGGATGTATAACAGGTTCGTGATTTCCCCACCAAGTTGTTTTTCTTTTGCGACGAAGAACCAGGAAAAGGGGGAGAAACTCCAATAGTTTTGAGTCATATCATATACAAAAAGATGAAAGAGAAGCACCCAGAGTTCGTTTCACAGCTAGAGGATCATGGATTGACCTATACAAAAGTATCAAACGAAGAAGACGATCCATCATCCTTCACCGGAAGTGGTTGGAAGTCAACATACAAAACCGACGACAAGAATGTCGCTGAGGAAAGGTATCATCATGTCTCTAGTAATTAACAGGTTCTTGATTTCACCGACTTTATCTAAACTTAATCCTCCATTGACAGGGCAGCTAAGCTTGGGGCAAAGATTGAATGGATTGGGAATTCGGCAAAAATCATAACAGGTCCAATAGCAGCCGTTAGGGTTGATGAAGAAAATCGCCGGAAAACATGGTTCAACAGTATTGCAGTTAGTTACAGTGGCCCTGCGAACAAAAGGTTTTGTGATGTTGATACGATTGTGGAGCTCGGTAATGGCGACCCTGTGCCTGATGATGCTGTGGAAGATTACTTGAAGATCCTGGAAGAAGAGTGTGTTGCGATTCCTTGGAAGAAAGGCGATGTGCTTCTGGTTAATAACTTGATGGTTCTTCATGGCCGGCGACCACTACTGAAGCCGCCACGTCGCATACTAGCTTCCCTTTGCAAGTGATCGGGTTCTTTATTTTGAAGAAGCCGCGTTTAATTGCAGGTAACTAGTGCTTTTACCAAAATGTGAACTAGAATAAGATGTGTATTCTATACTTTAGAATAATGGGTGATAAATAAATGGAAATGCCAAGCCAAAGAACATCAGCATTTCTCTATCCATGTTTTTTAATATGCAATAAGATTGATTGATTTATTTATTTTTATTATTTTACATTTCATTTTGGGTTTATGTGTTTTGCATCAGTGAAAAGGTAACTATGTTTCAAAATCATTAGAAAAATAAAATTCAAGTTTGGTGTATCCAAAAAACACCATCCAAATAAAGTATTTATGCAAAAACACCAATGAAATACATTGTTTGTTCAAATTTAATATTATGGTAACTGGCAATTACTAGTAAAAAATAATTAGAGAAAAAAAAAGAGAAAATAACTCAAGAGGGTAACTATTAGAGAAAAAAAAAAGAGAAAATAACTCAAAAGGGTAACCATGCTTCAAAATCGTTCAAAAAACACCATAGAAGCTTGGTATGTTCAAAAAACATCATCCAAGGAAGATCTTTATACAAAAAACACCAACAAACTATAGATTATTTTTCAAAGGTTACCCTTTAGCAACTAGCTCTTGTAGGTTAAAGCAAGATGTTACGGCGAACTTCAAGCACATGTTTAACTCTCTCACCTAAAGGTCTTAGTCCAATAAGCATTCGTGAATTCGTTCTGCATAAGATAAACAAGTGCTAGGTCAGACAGTCATATCGAGGGTTGGACCTCGGCATAACTCTCTGATGCTTAAATTAGATTATGGTTCTTATTGTTACCTTAATGTTATGTATGTTATCTCTTTTTTGCCTTACCTTACTCTGCCTCGAATATCATGTCTTTAGGGTATATATAGGTAGCTTGTTGTTAGAAGAGTTTATAGTTTTGACCGGTTCTTCATTTATTATCCGGTCTACAGACACACACGTCTCTTGTCATTTCCTTGTTGTTTTATTGTTTCGTACCATTTCTTTTGCATGTTTCCTGGGATATGGTTCCAATACTTGTGTAAGATGTATTCAAATTTATATTCGTTCGTAACAAGTCGTGGTGTCTGTAACGCCGATCTTGTAAGTATCAGGTCGGTAATGGATTTCCTCAGACTACCGGCTTGGTACACCATTAGAAGGCTTGACCTAATTATTGGTGACATGACATAATAGTTAGTGAAGTGATATTAGTTGATACATCCCCCCTTAAAAAATCGATTTAGGGCCTCTTCATGAATGGAGGTGTTACGGTGCAAGACTATGAATGATGTGATTATTAGAGCCCATGAGCGGGAGGTTGATTTGGAGTACCTTGGGAAGAAAAAGACATAACTGGTTCGCATAGAAATAGGCCAGGCAAAGAGGCCCATAACTCAGGATTCGCAAATGGGAGGCCAGCAGGGCCCGGGATGTTGTGTCAAGTGTGGGAGGTGGAGGTTGTCGGGAATCAGGGAGGGAATGTTTCATTTTCGTACAAATGGGTCATTTCGGTAGGGTATCAATGGTTAGGATTTCAAATTTCGGATTTTAGATTTCAGGCTTTGGGTAGGACAGCGATGGTTATTCTTCACTGGTTAACGCCAAAAGGACAAGTATATGTACGTCGTCAGAGCATAAGAACCCTGCTAAGGTTGGGTTCGATTATGGCCATGGAAGGGTGTTGTTGATACGAGGCAACTTATTAACTCGTATCTTGGTTGTGGGATTACCGTTCAGGTGATTTGGCATATCTGAAAGGTAGTAAGGAGTGATTTCGAGGACGAAATCTAATGTAAGTGGGGGGAGAGTTGTAACACCCTGTTTCGGGTACTTCCATAATTCTGGATCGTGACATGAGGATTAACTATCTTAAGGCCTCGGTCCTTGGGAAAGAGAGGTTTAGACCCAGATATGCTTCACAGTATGTTTGTTTAGTATGTGGTATTTTGGGGGAACAAACTAAATTTTGTGCTTACAGTTTCAATTTATGTTTCATGTACTTCTAGTTCGAAGGGAAAGGGTCGGCCTGATCGCACCGCATCACCCTATGGTTTCCGCACTTAGAGATTTTGGGAATTTGTACTCTGATAACTATTTTACTATAACATGGCTATGATGATTAAAAAGGCTAATTGATGTTTATGGTTGATTTTAAAATGAAATTTTTACCTTATGATTTATGGGATGTTACAAGAAGACTAGAATTTGTGAAAATAAGGTGATAATGTTCATAAATTGCTCAAGGATTGAGATTTGTGAAAATTGAAAGATGCATAATAGTTTGCAATCCATTTCAGTTTAGTCATGACATGTAGCTAGGCGAGTTGGATAAAACAAGTAGATTTCACAAAACTAAATATTGATATAAATATTCATTAAGACACTATTGTAGTCACATTACAAATTGACATACATATTTAAAAAAAGTGTTGCTCAAGATTGTTATACTACCCATAGCAAAATCTTACACATATATATTCCAAAACTGAATCACATAACTAACAAAATATATAGGAGAAAGTCATGATAAAGATTTCGGTTAAAGTTACCATTCGGTTGGGACAAACCGTGAAGCTTTTGACATGATTAATCTTCGTGATTGATGTCCAAATTCGAGAAGGATGCCCACAACCACAAGGGTATGTATCATCAAATATCTTATGTGTCTTTGAAATGTTTGAACCTGAGTTCGAGATCATCAATTTAGAAAAAGAAGAGCAATCATAGGAGAAGAAGAAGTCATTTGTTCATGAAGAAACCCTAAATCGATTGTTAAAGAAGGAATATAGCATTTATTGTTTTGTCAAAAAATTATTATGCCATGTCACAATAGTTATGTCAAATCATCATTTAACCTGTAAGAGTCAGTTACCAGTGGGTAATATTTGAACAAAACATATAATTTGTTGGTATTTTTTTGTACAAAAAGTTTCCTTGGATTGTGTTTTTTGAACATACCAAACTCGGATGGTGTTTTTTGAACGACTTGAAACACAATTATCCCTTTGAGTCATTTCCTCTTGTTTTTTTTTTCTTTACTTATTTTTTTACCAGTAATTGTTAGTTACCACAAGGTCAAATTTGAACAAAGAATGCACTACGTTGGTATTTTTTATATAAATGCTTTACTTGGATGGTGTTTTTTTAACACACCAAACTTGAATGATATTTTTTGA